>NC_044278.2:103079325-103404117 GCF_004027225.2 Strigops habroptila
CCGGCCTGGCCCTGCTGCGGCAGCACCATCGGCACAAGCAGAGCTTGGGGGCTCGGTGTTCCCTACACCGGGCTCCCGTCACCGCGCACACACCCGTGGGCTGCCCCGGATCAGCCCCCCGGGCTGTGCGGCTGCGGCCTGCCACGAGCAGTTGCCACATGGAGCGGTTATCACAAGATGGGGATCATTACGGTGGATATTGGGGTGCAGTTCCTTCTCCTCAACTGGCAGAGCTGCAGTTACCAACCCCGCACAAACCCAGACAGGCATTTTATAAAATAGAGAGCTTGTAACGACACTGAAGCTGCAACAATCTTTCTAATTACAGCCCAGATTTTGGCATTTTCAGTAATTGTGCACATACGCTTCTCACTTCATCTCAAGAACACAGTGTGGGTACGTGGGTACTCAAATCCCCGAAGTAGAGATAAAACACCATAGGATGCAGGGGCTCCTGAAAGAAGAAACATTTTCTGGAAATGTCTGAAATCATCTCCATTTTCATTGACACGTCTCCGTTTTTGTGTCTCCATTTTCATTTACATCTTAATTGACTCCTGAAAATTGGGAGCAGGGTTGTGCCAGCCTCCTAAGCTGGTATCACTCAACAGACTGGCACTAGTGACCAGTGCCCACAGCCGGACCCTCAATATGTTGCTATGTAGTTGATAGGGACATGATGTATGTTGCATAAAGCAATGAGGCAGGCGGTAAAAAAATATACGTGCAATTGAGAGAAGCAGTAAAACTAAATTTTATTTGCCCAGCAACTCAACTAAACTATATGAGAATATTGCCCAGCGCCTCACTACACCAGTCAGCCAGCCACAGCTCATGGCAGCGCTGCAGACCACAAGGATCAAGCGGTCTGGAAGACGCCATCCACCTCAGAACATTCATCCACCCCAGCCCAGGGCAGAGCAGTGTGACTCTGCCTCCAGAGCTGCCTGGCTTTGGGACTTCCAGCAACAGCAAGGCGCAAGCTTGGATGGCCAAACCCACCTCCTTCAGCCCCTCCTGCCTGCCGACAACCCCCATCCAGACTAATTTTCTGAGGACCTGTGCTATGTTTTACATGTTTTCATAATCCACTTGGAAAGAATTCCGTACTTTGACAAACTCTGAGGAGTCAAAACCACAATAGAAATATCCTCTTCCCTCTTTCAGACTTTGCTCCTTTTGTAAGAGTGTTTACAAGTCTGCTTTTCTGCAAATGTTTGTTTCATTAGTTTCTCATAACATTTGGATCATGTGCCTTCCAGCTTGAGGATAGGTGAACATTTGCTGCTTCTTCATTCTGTTTTCACTTCAGGTCCTTGTACGGCACGTAATGTTCAGTTTTACCAATTCAGATGGATGGCCCCCACAGCATAAGAGATTTGAAACAGAAAGCACACCTTGATTCTTTTAATGATAAGAAATGAATAATGACATCTCCACATCAACTTTTCATTCTTTTTCATGGAAAGTTGCATGCTTTTTGTGCTTTATTTTAAAAATCTGTCATGGTATAATATAATTTCAAGAAAAAGTTTAATTTTGGTGTCTTTCCATGCTAACGGCCACAGTGTACAAGCTGCTTGCTCTGCAGTCTTCAGAAATAGAGTAAAAATATACAGAGACACGTCTTTAATGCTTTTACTTTCTCATCTTTGTGTTTTAGAAGTGGATAACCTACAATGCTCAATCACATCCCCATGCCACTAGATTGTCCACTTGCTCCACTTCATAATTTGCCAAATTTGAACATACTTTTTCTTTTTGGAGAATTTTTCACAAAGAAGTAGCTACCTGCTAGAAGTTTTCTGTATGCCCAAAGAGACATTATTTAGCAGTGTGAGTGGTGAGTTCCCAGCTTGGTATTGAAAAGGGCCAGTCCTGCTAAGTGCTGTACTTCTTCCACTTTCACTTAGACCAGGACAAGCTGAAGGCAAGAGAATAATGTGCGTTTTTTTCTTTTCTGGATGTAAACAAAACCAAACCATCATACTTGCACAGTTGGAGTATTTGCCAGAAACCTTGCAGTTGTTAATGTGCAGATGAGTGAGTCAGCTGAATACTGGCAGCATTTAAGAACGCAGTTTACTTAAAGCAGGTAAGTTAAGTGCTGGTTGTACAAGTAGTTTTTTATGTAAAGCAACGTGGGGTTTTTAATTTTGCTCTCAACTGCACTTTACTATCAAGTTGATCAGACTAGTGATGGGCTTGGTCTTACGAGGTGTCCTAGATTCTGGCAGGAATGTAAGTTATTAGCAAACACAAATCCATTCTTTGGGTCCAGGTGCTGGACAGGACAGTCATGCTCGCATGCCATGCACATCTGCTTGCCTGACTCAGGACCACCTGCAGTCACTGTCAGCCTGGTTGCATTATGCTCTTGGAGAAGCCAGAGAATCAGTTCTCAAGCATCTCAACAGACCTTGAATATTCAGCCTATGAACTCCTGGTTACTTTTGTTATTGAAAAGAACCCTGCCTGAGGGGAAATATACCTTCACATTTAATACTATTTTATTATTTTATATTACTTCAGTAAAGAGAATCATAGAAATATTCAGGTCAGAAGGGGCCTCTGGATGTTACTTAGTTTAATATCCTGCTCAAAGCAGGGCTACTGTTAAATTCAGGTTGCTTGAGGCTTTGTCCACTCAGGTCTTGAAAACCTCTAAGGAGGGAGATTCCACAGACTCTCTCGACCTGACTGTCCTTGGGGTGAAATTGTTTGTCCTTGTTGGTGCTGGCAGGCTGCCCTTTCGCCCAGCTGAAGCAGCTCAGGTGCCCACAGCCCCTCTCTCATGGCAAGGGCTCTGGCCCATGACCGTCTTGCTTTCAGCTCAACACACTCCAGTTCATCAAGAATTTTCCATATCAGGATTAAGCTACTGGAGACCCCCAAACTGGGCATCATATTCCACATGCAGGCAAACAAGAGCCACGAGAAGGGAAATAATCACTTCCCAATCACCTCCCGATAATCCATTGTCTGTGTTCCTCTTTATACGGTGCTTTTAGTCTTCATGGCTGCCGGGATGCATGCTTGACTCCTCTTTAACCACTGCCCACCAGGACCCCCCCCATCCTTTCCAGCAAAGACAGTCAGTAAAGCCCCCAGATAGTCTTGTCCCAGAAGGACGGTCACTCCCAGATGGAGGACTTGGCATGTGTCCTTGTTGAACATGAAGTTCCTGATGGCCCATTCCTCCAGACTCTCCAAGTTCGTCTCAATGTCACTACTACCGTGTCATCTACATGTACTAAGATCCAGGTTTTTGTTGTTTTTGTTTGGTTTTTTAATAAATATTACTAAGTTCTGCCTTACGTATATAATATCAAGTAATAAAATAGAATCAAGTTACTTTCTAAACAACTTAAATGACTGAAAAAGCAAATTAAAACCAGGTTTACAGAATTTCTATTACAGAACTTTGTTATTGCCTGAGGTTTGCTGCCCTCCATAGGCTATTTTTATTATAGAATCATAGGCTGGTTTGGGTTGAAAGGGACCTTAAAGCTCATCCAGTTCCAACCCCCTGCCATGGGCAGGGACACCTTCCACTAGACCAGGTTGCTCCAAGCCCCGTCCAACCTGGCCTTGAACACTGCCAGAGATGGGGCAGCCACAGCTTCTCTGGGCAACCTGTGCCTGTGTCTCACCACCCTCATAGTGAAGAACTTCTTCCTAATATCTAATCTAAATCTACCCTCTTTAAGTTTAAAGCCATTCCTCTTGTCCTATCACTACATGTCCTTGTAAAAAGTCCCTCTCCAGCTTTCCTGTAAGCCCCTTCTAGGTACTGGAAGGCTGCTCTAAGGACTCCTCTTAGACCTTATAGTTCTGAAGATAGTATTTTCCTGTTTAAAGAAATAATATTCTAGGAAAGATCTACTATGGTATTTTGTATTAACACCACAGCATAAAATAAATCCTGTACGTATTTATACTGTTGTGATACATCAGTATGAACAGGACATGAATGCAAAATTCTGCATGGGAAGACAGATCAGTGGAGAATAAACTAATTCAGTATAAGGTTTCAGTACAGAAATATGGGTTTATTTATCTATCTAAAACATAACCTTCTGGGTAAGCAGCCCATATGCGGGCTTGCTACCAGAGAAGATACTGTGTTTGACTGTGGAATAATGATTACTAAAGCCAGACTATGGCAGGAAAAGATTTCAAAAAGAGCACAAAAATAATTGTGGGAAGAAAGTGACTTTTCAGAGGATCCAGGCACTACTTTATGTATTCCGACTTTCACTGTGAAAGTAAAATTTATCTTCAGTAAGGACGTATTTTCAGTACTCCGGGCAAAGAAAATCATAATACAATATTAATTATTCATACTGTGGCAAGGAACATGAATAATGATGAGGTTTCCCTTTTCTGAGTACAGTGAGCAGGAAGCAGTCCCTGGTCTGGCCCCAGTGCTAATTACATATCCCAGCTGGCAATTTGTCTCATGGAAGCCACATCCCAGCACAAAAGGAGTGTAAACTGTAATGGAACCTGAAGGTAACACTTGTGTAAACTCTTTTTCTCAGCCATAATAAAGCAATGCTGGGGAGCGTAGCTGAGCTGGGGAGTGGAGGTGCCTTCCTGGACACTGGCCTGAGCCCTTCGTACCACTTCACCCATTAGCGAGGGTTTGCCTTTGCAACAAGACCAGTTGCACAAAAAATACCCAAACTTTGTTTATTTCTGCAAGCATGTTTGAACCCAAGTATGAGCAGTTTGGATATTCTAGGGATAAGGTGTTTTTATATAGTTAAAGCACCCTTCTCGTGAAATCCTCCCATTTTGCTGGTTCAAATAGTTTATGCAAAACACACTCCTCTGTCGCAGCCTGCCAGCTTCTGCCACGTGTTGGAACAATCTGCAGAGCAACTCAGAGAAGAAAGTTTGTGGATGTGATCAGCAAGGGGCATACGTGAAATAGGTAAAAGGGTTTGCATTGAGTGTGCAGAACTTCTCAGCTCTGCAAATCGTAATGACACGGCTCAAAACACAACAGTTTCTCTGGTAGCACTGAGCAACCAATGGTTTGTTTTAGAAAATGGAATCACAGAATCCCAGAACACCAGGTTGGAAGGGACCTCAAGGATCATCTGGTCCAACCTTTACTGGCAAAAGCAGAGTCGACACAATGTTCTAACGCCCTGTCCAGCTGAATCTGAAGTGTCCAACATTGGGGAATCCACCACTTCCCTTGGGAGATTATTCCAGTGGCTGATTGTTCTCATTGTGGAAAATTTTATTCCTTACGTAATTTATTATGAAGTACCAAATGAGTAACTGAACCCTTATGCTCATTTGGTAAAACAGAGCCATGGTCATTGATATGAAGTTAAAGATGTTGAGGTTGTTCTGCAGCTGCGAAGCAATGAACCGTGGGACCCTCTGTGTGTAGTTTATTCACTTTTACAGCTGAGGCTCACCCCCAACAGGGCGGGCATAACCATGCGAGTTCTGACCAACACCGGCCTTGCTGACAACCTGCCCGGCCTGAAACGACTCCCATTACACGTTCAAAAGGAAGAAGGGATGTGGAGAACGGCAAGTCAGGCAGAACAAAACCACCCAAACCCAACCCTTACTGAGAACATGCCCCGGGAGAGCGCGCACTGCGAGAGCGGGCCTCGCGGGCAGCCCGCGGCAGGACCAGCCGAGGATGCCGGGCTCCAGCGGGTGGGTCAGCCCGGGCTGCGGCTGGCAAAGCACTGCGGCCCAGGCCCGCGGGCGGCCTCGCCGCTCCTCAGGGCGATACCGCCGCGGCTGCCCCCACGCCCCCCGCACCGCCCCCCGCCGCCGCGCGCATGTGCGGGAGGGGAGGAGCGGGGCGGGGCCGGCGGCGGGGCCGTGCCGCGCTCTCGGAACCTGCGCTGGCGGCTGCCGGCAGCCGCCCGGACTGCAATCGGGGCTGGAGCGCGCCGCTCGCACACAGGGGTCGGTGTCGTTCCGGTGTAGGCGGCTGGTGCTCCGGCCGGGTGGAACGGGAGGAAGGGGGAGCGCGGAGCGGGGCTGCGCTGCGGACGGCAGGCAGGGACGGCGGCTCGGGCGTCCCCGGCTGCGCTCTCGGCAGACCCCCCCCCGCCCCGGGGCAGGCGGCGGCATGGTCGCCTCCCCGGTGTGTGGCCGCGGGTGATGGCGCTGCCCGGCGCGCAGGGCAGGCGGGGCCGCGGGCAGCGCTGGAGCGAGCCGAGCCGGCCGGCGGCGGTTAGTGGCGGGGCCCGGCCGGGGAGCCTGGGAAGGGGAGCAGCGGGAGGACATGGGCTGCGCTGCCCTGCTGTGATTGGTCGCTGGCCGCCAGCCGGCCAGCTGATTGGGCCGGAGCGGTGTCGGTCGCGCCGCTCACCCTCCCCCGGGCGGCAGGCGCAGGCTGGGGCGGCCGGGCCGGGTCGGGTTGGGGCTCGGTGCACCCCGCGGCCCCCACAGCGCGGAGCGCGGCCCCAGGCCTTGCGCCGCCGAGCGTGAGCCCGGCGCGGCGCGGGGAGCTGCAGGCCCGGCCGCCGGCCTGGGAGAGGCCGAGGAGAGGCGGGCGGCCCCAGGCGCGGTGTCGGGGCGCTGTGGGTGTCCCGCGGCCCGTTTCATAACGACGCTTTGGTTTTGCCTGTGTGAGTGGCTCCTTCCCCCTCCCCTCGTTCCCCAGGCGCTGGGGGTTCTGTGGGTTTGGAGAATTTATTTATTTATTTATTTTATTTTTTTTCGGTGAGATCATCTTGGCTGGAGGCTGCGTGTGACAGAAATGCTGAACAGCCCTGGCGAGCCCTCCTCATCCAAACTGTAGTCGTCTTGCTTGCAGTCAGGTGGTAGCCTTTCAGAAAGTCGAGTACCTAATTGAACTGGGGTAGTAATTGGTGGAAGGAAGCCAAAACATAAAAGCCTAAGGTATATGTATATCGCATAGATAAAAATCAATGTAAATCTTCAAGAATGGGCCAGAGTAACTGTGAATTAAGAACTAAAGGAGTTAGTTTTGGTTGAAAATTCTAGAAAATGTAGATAAACTGTTGGCATGTGGCCCCTGTTTCTTTGCAAAGGAAGAGCAATCCTGAGTCATAACTGGATTTCGATTTCAGGTTTTTACATCTGAGTAGTTAATACCCTTCAGCTTTTCAATGCTCTCAAGTATTTTATGTGCCAAAGTACTTCAATTTGATGCGGTTAATACCCTTCAACTTTCACTACTCCGAAACGTTTTAAGTGCCAAAGTACTTAGTTTTGATGGCATTTGATAAATATGGAGAGTAGTTGTCATCGTGCAGTTATGTTAAACAGATGGGAAAACTGAACACTTCACGCTTCTTACTGCTTCTGAGTGAGTCATTTAAAGAGTGTGACTAATCATCCTACTGTACAGTTGTCAACAAACCAGTAATTTTTTTCTACCACCCACAAAATCTGAAGAAGAGATTTCCAGACTTTCTGTGGATGAGAAATGAAAAGTAAAGAGCCTGTCTTTTGAGGAAGAGTTTAAATTTTGGTTGAGGGTAGGCTGCATGTGATGGACTCTTCATGTTAGGAATTTGTGTGTCAGTTCTTTTCTGTGCAGCAATATAGTGACGTACCCAGCAAGTCCGTTAACCTACCATGGTCATTGTCAGGCAAACAGTAACACAGGAGTTGTTTTAAGGCTTTCATTCAAGTAGCAACCTTATGTGAAACTAAATGAATTTTATCTGTTCTCTTTCTCCTCCTGCTTTACCTGTGTCAAGCTGTAAGTCATCTAGGACAGAGGCACTTTAACCTTCAGTGCAGTGTGGGTTGGGCATTTTCATGATAATAGTCAAGTGACCAGAGTCATCAGGGTGATAATAGTGCTCTGTGGTTGGGGAGGGGGACACAACTGCATTTGTTTTGAGGAAACCAGGGCAGTAGGACAAAGAGCTGGGTGAGAAATCTGTGTTTAGAAATGTGATCTGAGAAGTGACCTGATTTGAACACAGCTCTTGTGGGAGATGGAAGTCAGCAGTTATCTACAGCTTGCGAGGCTGAGCCAAGAGGGCAACACTAAATTTCAAACCCCCACAAATATTATGGGAACAGAAAACGTCTTGAAAGTATGCAAATCTGCATACTCAGGTTGGATTTAGGTTAAGCGAGTTGAAGAGCTGGGAGGGAAGTATTATATCCATCAAAATGCCACATTGGACCTTGGAGGCAGATGAGTGGAAAGTTAATTGGGAAGAGGTGTTTAGAACTGCAGTTACCTGGGGTGGGGAGAAGTAGCGTATGGGGTGGAAAATGAGACCAAGGATGCATCAGAATGGATCCCACAAAGAACGTGAGAGGTATATTAAATGTATGCCAGCTTCTGCTGTTGGCAAATACATTTTCTGGTTCTTCATATCTGTTGGCAGCATTGATAAAGATTTGTTCTTTATTGAATGTATGTCTAATGGTTAGTCTGTTTGTTGTCTCATGACCTTTCCTGTCAAGATTTAATTACTGATCAGGACTGTGCTAAGAATGCTGTGCTGTGTTTTTCCATAATTCATACTTGAAGTGACTTTGATATGTCTGTGAATTGGCCAGAAAAAGAAAAAAAAGTACTTGCCCAATAATTTCCTCTCCACACACAGGCAGAATGGTGCCATATGGTCGGGGTTTTGGTTGGTTTGGGGTTTTTTGGTTGCTTGTTTTGTTGTTTTTTCTAGCCTGGTGATCTCTTCTTTAAAGAAGTGACTTCTCTTTGTCAGGTGTCAACTCAGCAGGTGTTACAGATGGCTTTTGTTAAACAGGAAACCCCATTGAAAGGAGACGCTTTTTCTTCTTTCAAATTGAACACTGAAGAACAGGTTTTGTTTAGAAAACAGAAAAGTTGGGGAGTGGTCTGAGAGCTGATGGGCCCAGGATTGAGTCCTAAACGCATAGAGGTGGTAATGGCACAGAAATCAACAGAGGTGATGCCTCTTTGACACTGGAAGGTTATTCATGCCTTCTAATAGTGTGGTCCCACTGGTTCAGTATTTGGAAAGTGACAAAGAACTGTGGGTGAAGCCCTTTCTCTTTTACACCAGTTTTCTGGAGAGGGGTACCCCTTTGCTAGCTAATCCTTGGATTAGAGAGCGCAATGAAAACATACGAGTAGTGTAAGAATGTTGAAAGAGTCAGTTCCACCAAAAAGGAATCTGTAGGCTTCATGCTCTGTGAGGGATAGTACTGACAGAGATACTAATTATAGTCTTACCTGCATACCAGTAAATGTCTAAATGTTTCAAGTGGAAGATAGTCCTCTCTAAAGCAATAGTTGTGGTTGTCAGAAGTCTGTGCTGGGTAGTTACAGTCCAATTATTCGAGAATGATGTTTTCAGTGACATTTTTGCTTTTAAAATACTCCACCCTGCTGTTGTATTTTACTTGGGAGAAGGAAAATAGATTTTATATTATTCCTTTAAATTTCTAAAATATCCTTATTTAGCTAAAAAAAATAAAAAAAAATCGGTCATTTCTTTTTTTATTTCAAAGTTGCTGTACCAACTGGTATGTCCTTTCAGCGAGCAAAGGGGACTTCTAGCTATTTTTCAGCAAGCTAAAAGCAAAATAGTGGCATAATAAACTACACTGTTGACTTGGCAAATAGCATGGATCTTCACCTCAATCATCTTTAGCTATTAATAAACTAATTTTATTGGAAATGCTGGGAACATTTTACTGTAAATTAGGTAAACACTTACTGTAATTACTTTGCTGTCTAACCTCCTGGTTTTGTTCAGGACAGCCTGGCATTATCATTATGGATCGCTCTCGGCACCGTGCAGGAAATGGCAATGAGCAGCCGTCTTCACAGGAACATCGTCATGGTGAAGATGAGAGACAGCGGCAGCTGGAGCGCCTCAGTAGGGAGGAAGCCTATTACCAATTCATTAATGAACTCAATGAGGAAGACTACAGGTTAATGAGAGACCGCAACCTGCTTGGCACTCCCGGTAAGGCACGGATACCTTCACTAGAAAACATGTAATGGGAAGTAACGCTGCTGCTGTCAGGCACTGCATGTGGTTGTATGACTTCGGTAGCTTGCCTTCTGTGGCTTTGTACAAGGGAAAACCCCTTCCATTTCCATTCAAAATTAATGACACTCAGTAAAAACAAACCACTTAAATACATACTAAAGCTGGGATAAAAATACAACTCTTTCAAATGCAACATCTCTATATAAAGGTAATAATCCAAACACAAATAAGTAACATCTGATACACTAAAGTGTATCTGGGGCAGTTTTGGGGGCCTCTGAGTTATTACTGGAAGTTGGCATGCTCTTGACACACATTCAGCATCTTTTTACTTCCACCCCAGTACCTAATTCCTCTGTGTACCTGTGTTACAGTCTCACACTAGTGCTGTTTTCTTTTTGGTTTCATTAATTTTACCTTGTTCCTGAAGATTTTTGTTCCTGAAGTAATTTATAATAAATAAATGACTGTTATTTCTGCACGGCTGCGTTCAGCCAGTAATAATGTCTTATCTAACAGTGTTGTCAAAATGTAAACTATTTCAGGGGAAATAACAGCAGAAGAGTTGCAGCAACGCTTGGAGGGGGCTAAGGAGCGTCTGGCATCACAGGCTGATATGGATAACAGAGAAGGTGAAGGTAGAACTGTTGGAGGTAAACATTCATAGATACACATAGTATGTGATACACAACTACTGTTCTGTAGAGGTATTTAGCAGAAATGCTGATGGATTTCAGTAGCACCCATTTCAAGTCTTGTTTTCTCATTGTACCTCTGGATTATTCTGAAAAGTAAGAGAGATTTCCTAATGATATGAAAGCAAACTTGAAACTTAATGAAATCTGATTTATGTCAACCGTAAATTACTTTCTCCTCTTTTCTTGTTTCTCTTTGCTAGTAAACTTCATAGCAGAAAAATAATTTATTCTAATTCTTAAAAGGTTTTATCATGTATTAGAGAAGTTGGAATAGAAGTTAACTGGCAAACAGTTAGTCTCTTCACTGTTCTGTTGTTTCGTTCCTTTTGCTTTAATGGCTTGTATTATGTGCACTGTCTGTCTTCTCTTCCCCAGCAATATTGGCTTAATCATTTGGCCAATTCTAGTCAGATTCAGGAGAGCAATAGGCAACTCTGAGGCGAAGATACCAAAGTCCTTGCAGGTTTCATGAAAGCAGGGACATGACTGAAGACAGAGACCTTAATCTGATCCCTTCAAGGGAAAACCTTCACTGTGATCATGACCGTTGGCTTGTTTTATACACATAGCACTAACCACAATTTTATCTGTTCTTGAGCTTGTAGTTGGAAGAGATTTGGGAACAGATCTGTGGGTATTGTAGGAACAGATCTGTGAATATTGTAGGAAAAGTCTCTCTATGCACAAAAGGAGCAAATCTGTCGAGACCGTGCATCATTTATTCCACTGCTTATAGAAAACAACTTTTTTATAATGTTTTCCATAAGAAGACAAAATCTGTCATAGTTTTCCTTGCTTTATTAAAATTAGTTGACCAGGATGCCCTCAAATTGGTAGCTTAAGCGAGGAATGGATATTGGACAAATACAACTAACTTTCTGTTGCCAGAAGAGGCCATCTGGGTGCATTCATTTCTCTGTGTATCTGCTGGTGAGAGAACAGTTCTAGTTTGAGCTGATGAGTTTTGCTGACATTTTTACATACAGCATGTTTTCAGCAAAGTGATGTTAGCCTGGCAACGTAGTTGTCCTGCTACTGTGTTGTTTCTGAGGTCGTGGCCCAGCAAGCACAAGGGATTTGGAACACATTGTAGTATGCCAACCAGACAGTCATGTGAATATTTGCAATTCTTTGTTTCTCTCAGATTCTGATGTTCTTGGAGAAAACTCAAATGGTGACTCTCTGCTTGAATGGCTGAACACTTTTCGTCGCACAGGCAATGCCACTCGCAGTGGGCAGAGTGGGAACCAAACCTGGAGAGCTGTGAGTCGAACAAATCCAAACAGTGGGGAGTTTCGATTTAGCCTTGAAATCAACATAAATCATGATCATAACAGTTTTGAAACTGCTGGTGAGGCGTATATGGGTATAGATACTAGCAGAATGTATTTGGAAAGAAGATATCAAAGACCTGTCAGCCCAATACCCCCACGAACGAGGAGCAGGACCACAAGAGAGGCAAACAGCGAGGCTTCAAGCACTGCAAGGACCAGGTCTTTAAGAAGTTCCGTGGCACAAAGCTCTGAAGCAGCCTCTGATCCAGTCTCCGGGAGGCTCAGGAGTAGAACAAGAGAGTTGACAGGCCTTTCCCAATCAAATACTACACGTAGTAATTCTGCAGCTGCTGGTGAACGAAGAGAAACACCGGGGAGAGGTACTTCAGCAGGAGTCACAAGAGGTAGAGCTAGAACTAATGTTCGGATGAGTGCAAACCAAAGACTAGAAATTCTGCGGCTGAGGTCTACTTTAAGTAGTCGAAGCCGCTCTCCATTGCAAAGGCAAGGTGATACTGCTCGTTCTGAGGAACATGGGCAGAGGCAGGATAGAAATGCACAGCAAGTTAGCAGAAGTAGAAGACAAACAGCTCAGCCTTCTTCACAGCCTGCCGAAGAACAAGCAAGAGGTAATACTCAGACTCCTCAGCTTTCCAGCATAGCCCCATCCTTGGGCATAACTTTGGAAGAGGAGGAATCTAGTAGGCCAGTAGCTGCTGTTAGAAGGCATCCAACAATTACATTAGATCTTCAGGTGAGAAGAATTCGTCCTGGAGAAAACCGAGATCGGGACAGTATTGCCAGTAGAACTCGTTCTAGAGTAGGAATGGCAGAAAACACAGTTACCTTTGAAAGCGACAGCGGGGGATTTCGGCGTACGATCTCACGATCGGAACGTGCGGGTATTCGCACCTACGTTAGCACTATACGGATACCTCTCCGCCGGATCTCGGAAACAGGGCTTGGTGAGCCTTCCTCCGTGGCTCTGCGATCAATCCTTAGACAAATTATGACAGGCTTTGGAGAACTGAGTACATTAATGGAAACTGAATCTAACTCTGAAGTGCAAAGAGGTGGTCATCACTTACCGGATGTACAGTCAGAGCAGAGTAACTCAAGTTCAGCAAACAATAGCAGTGATTCAAATGAGGTTTCATCTAGGAATGGGCGAACAGTAGAAGGCAGCAGGGGAGCAAATGGACAGAGTGATGATACTCAACGCTATGGTCACAGTAATGAAACCCAAGATAACAGGCAGTCCCAAGATGCAAACAACCTCGTGGAAAATGGAACGCTGCCCATACTCCGGCTTGCCCACTTCTTCTTGCTGAACGAAGAAGATGATGACGATCGTTTAAGAGGTTTAACCAAAGAACAGATTGACAATCTTTCTACACGGAACTATGGGGATATTCACACTGAAAATGAAATAAGTAAAACATGTAGTGTTTGCATTAATGAGTATGTAACAGGGAATAAGCTAAGGCAGTTACCTTGTATGCATGAGTTTCATATTCATTGTATTGATCGCTGGCTTTCTGAAAACTCCACTTGCCCAATCTGTCGGCAGCCTGTGTTGGGGTCTAATGCCACAGACAATGGCTAGAATGATTTATACTGCTCAGTACTCAAGGATTTGCTTCTGCTCTATTTATGATGAGCCAGGTGGAATGAATTGACTTACCTAGGGGTCCATTTGTGTGGGGAGTTTTGTTAAATTTCTTTAAAAAGAATAGGAAACTTGTCGAAATCTAGCAATGTAAATACTATTTTTCTCCAAATGCAGATCTAGGAGTACACATAGAACCAAATGATACCGGTAAAGTTTATATTTTTTTAGGTAATTTTGTTATGCTAAGCACTTTTGTAAATACAGAAATGCAATAGTTAATCAGTCCTGCTTAATGTATGTTTTTTTAACAGTGTAATGGACTCACTTTATTTAGATTACAAATTGTTTCACACAGACCCACCACTGTGTTGAAAAATTAGTGTCTAAATAGCCATTCATTAGCTTTTTGTTCTAAGAACAATTTCTTTTACGGAGAGTTTCTTGCTGGACATGTTTGCTAAAGATATTTAAGTTACTTGAAGTGCTCATTTGAATAGACTATATTTTTTTTAACATTGAAATATCCTTTCCAAAAACTTGCCAATTTGGTTCTACTTTAAAAAAAAAAAAAAAAAAGGGCAATTTTTGCATGTGGTTTTACACAATGCTTAATGCTGATGAGTTCATATGCAAAAGTGGATGGGTTAGTGACATTATAAAATGTACATAGGTAAATGCTGTCTTTGACAATCTCTGTCTTTTCAATGCAGACAGCAATCAAAGCAACGATAATTCAAGAAAGTGTGTCTTACTGAACATGATACTTGCTCAAAGAACAAATGAGCACCGAGGAAGCCTTTTTACTCTTCCAAATGACTCAATTGATATTAATGGGGTTTTAACTGCCTTAGTTTAAAGAAGGAAATATTTCCTTGACCATTATATTGTCTACAATATGCATGATTTGTGCATCCTACTCAGAAAAACAAAACAAAGGCTTGAAGTGGTTTTGTACAGGAATTTAAGGTATACATACAATATTCGTCCTCTTAAAACACGTCAGAGGACCAAATGGCAAAAGACACTAAAAAAGACAATAAGCTTCCCTTAAAGTCCCCAGATTACTGTATAATTAGATATTAATCTTTATACCAATAACTTATAAAGAAATAAAGTTGCAAAGTAAATAATTGAGGCTTTGTGTGAATTACTGTTGAGCCTTATCCTCTAAATGGGTAAAAGGATTTATCACTCTTGATGTTTGGTCTCAGTTTTCACTTTATTCTTTCTTCTTTTTTCCCCAGCTGTGTACGTCTGCTTCCACAATGTGTGTTTTCTGTTATGGTAGATAGAAATGCAAGGCAAAGCGCTCTTGGGGCTTCTGGAAGTAATCTGGACGTTCCAAAGCTCCTCTTCTGAGCAGTGTGCATCTCGAGCCTTAGAGAAAGGCAGAGCTATACAGTACTCTTCTGTGCGTATATTCTGAGCGGTAGAAAGAATACCTGAAGTGGAAAAAGTCCTGCTGGTTTTCCCTGCCTATAGGTGGCCTTGGCAAATGCACTTCGGTGCCAGGTGCTTCTCTTAAAACATCTGCTCATGGCACCCTTGAAGGCAAATAATAAAATCCTGTGTGAAGCTACTGGATGTCTGCAAGTGAGGAACTTGTGCCAGAAGTTCCACAGAAGTGCTTGTTTTTATTCCTAAAAGTAGTTCTAAGAAATTCTCTTACGAGATTCCTTATGCGATCTAGATGAGTTTAAGGATATGATTAAGATCTCTTCTGGTGTGATTTGGACTGCTAATTACTGCAGACGTCATTGACACCTTTCTTGAGTGCCTCCTTAGCTGTATTAAAGAGTGGGGAGATTTAAATGTGGTTATCAGAGCTGGCTTGGTTTTTTTACATTATATTTTCT
This sequence comes from Strigops habroptila, assembly GCF_004027225.2. Taxonomy (NCBI): domain Eukaryota; kingdom Metazoa; phylum Chordata; class Aves; order Psittaciformes; family Psittacidae; genus Strigops; species Strigops habroptila. The sequence goes on from NC_044278.2 coordinate 103,094,722, forward strand.
GTTACTTCTGTTAGCCTCTGATGTCGACGTTATCTAAATACATGGGTGTCTTCTGCTACTTCCTTTTCTTCTGATGGTTTTCCTTTATATTTGAAAGCCGCCTGACTCAGTGCCACACTTCTAGAAACCTGCCTTTGGCTCACCATTGCCTTGCAGCATGGTTCTCTCAAGGTCAATTTTAACTTAAATCCTTACTATAGGGGATTTTTATTTGTACTGCATTTTTTTAAGTAACTGTTTGGAATCCTGCTCCGCTGCCAGTCTAATGCACTGGAGAGAAAGGGCGATTGATTCCCCATGCCTTCTATTCAGATGGGATTTTGCTGTGTAACCAACTGTAAGAGCAGAATTTCACATGGTTCAAGACAAGATCCTGTGTGACAGGGTACTTGTAACTGAGCTGCTGAGGAGGGATATCCAAAAGGACAGCGAGAGCTTTCCGTAGAAATCATAGGCCATTGGATAAGGAACATCAAGTCTCCCACGCTACTTTCCTGTCCTGCTGCATGGCAATTGGCAAGTGTTTGGCCTCCATTGGAGGGACGTGTGAGTTGTTCCTCAGCTTTCCCAGGAAATTGTGTTAACACGACCAATTAAACTGCAGTGGTTCCATTTGGTATTGGCTTCTTTTACGTGTATTCCCGTGACATTTTGTAAACAAATGTATTAAAGGTGCAGATGTCCAGAAAATGGATTGGATACAAAAGTGTTTGAATCCCATTTGTTACTTAGAACGAAGATCAGCGGTTCCTGTTCTATCCAAAATGGAGTTCTGAAAATTGCAGTTATTAGAGTTTGGAGATTTCAGTATTTGTGGCGAGGTCTTGCTCAGTCCTTTTCCACAAAAAGAATAGCAAATCCTAGTGTTCAGGTTGCGGGTTGCCACAGGTTTGTTCTGTCCTTTTTTTCTCCCCCACCTTGTAAATCTTCACAGTTCTCTTTTACTAAGATGGAAATGATCCAATAATCCACTGTGTTCCTTCCTCCTCTTGACACTGCAGCATAATCTATATTTTCTCACGGATGTTTTCATTTCATTCAGTTGACTTTCAGCTCCCAGTTAGAAGCTTTCCCGCAGTGAAGTTCTCGGCTTGTTCTAACGGCACCCACTAAGCACATTTTTTCTCCCTTCTCAAAGTAACACTTCAGCTCTTGGGGAGCTGTACATGTCACCCTTGCTGAGCTCGATTTCATGAACGTGTTCACCTGCTCCTGAGTGACTATGGCTTGTGCTGAAGGCAGCGGGAGCTGGTACTTCCAAGCTGAGTTTCTGTGTCACAGGAACACATCTCAATCTCAGCACTGTACTCTCTACAAGAAACCTCACAGATAAATTTGGGCTCTCCTGTATTTGTTGTGTTGATTTGGAAGCTGTGACCTATACATGTTGGCAGGTCCACACGCTTACTTTCCTTGCACAATTTCCAGCATCAGCTGTTTTATGAGGGATTCACCTACTGGACTGATTCTGCACTTCTCAGGTTTGAGTTTTAAAACGTGTGGGATGATCTGGTCATCTGTGCAATTCCTGCCTGTCAGTTAAGGTGAAAGTTAGGTCTTACTGCTTTAAAGATGTATACTGGAAAGTTTGTGTTACCATGCATTTGTGGTGCTGAGTTCTGGCCATTCCCAGGCATGCAGAGAAGGTCGCCATGCCTGCGTCAAACCCTCCACCCTGTGAATGTGATCGTGAGGGAAGAAGATAACGAGAAACTAGGGGCAGTGAGAAGTGGGTAACACAGTGGAGCTTACAAGGCAGCTGGGAGCAGGTCACAGGAAGTATTGGGTAAGAGTGTAAAGGGATTTATCTTCAGCAGTTTGGAGGCCCAAGCTGAGGTGTAGAACCAGCGGGAGTGTGAGATGGAGGGCAGGCTGACACTGCAGAAGTGCGTTGGGATGCTCTCAGGAGACTCCTGGGGGCTTCTGCTGAAATAAAGAGCAACTGGATGTGCATGTCCCCTCATATATTATTGCATGGGCCCTAAGAGCACAGGTAGAGACTGTTGTTTAACCTGTGAGGTTGGTGGAGGGGTCGAAGAAGCTAGCACCAGGTATAGAGCCCAGTTGCCAGCCAGCTGGTCCAGCTCTTGGGCCTTATCCATCACTTGCCCAGAAACTCAATGCAACATTAGTGCCTGGTTGCACTTCAGACTTGGAGATACTGAACACCTGAAGATCTGGTTGTATGCTGTCTCATTGCAGCTGAGTAAATGGCCAGAGGGGGCAATCAGAGTTCTATTTTTCATAGTTGTCCGTGATCTGGAAGAGCCAGAACCAGCCCTGGCTACAGGAAGCTTTCAGGATTCATCCTCTGTGCAGCTCAAGCCTCTTCTACCCAGAGTTTGCACAACAGAAGGCATAAACACGCTACAGATGGATATTTTTATGGTGGCTTTCCCCAGCCAGTGCAGGTTACAGCAGGATCACAGCAGCAGCGTGGGGGGCAGCCAGGCCCCAGAGGGGTCCTTACAGCCTCGCCGATGGGCAGGTGATGTCTGTGACGCTCACCATGGTGCTGTGTCTTTGCTGTACCCGGTGTCAGCATGATTAGGACAGGGGAAGGGAGGTACGTCTCAGCATGTTAGAGTGTTTGATTTGCTGAGCGGCAGCTTGGGTGCTACCAGTCCAAAATGAAGCAGCACTTGCTGGCAGGAGCAGTGGGAGCTGTGGCAGTGCAGGGGTGCCAGCTCCCAGCCGTGCAGAAGGTGGAAGAAGATTTTCATCAGCAGCACAGACTCTCAAGCCAAAGGGATAATGGTCGCCTTCTGGCATGGACTGAGAATGCCAACTTGTCAGGCTGCAGCCTTGCGTGGAGCAAATCTGCCTTGCTGAATCACCTCATTGTGAAGGATAAAATACAGGAAAGATCTTGTAACAGACTATGTAAAAGAAGTAATGACTTGATATTTAATGGGTATGAGAATTGAAGCCTTACAGTTAATGGCGGTCAAGAGAATAGGGTGCTCTTAGGTTGAGGTAATGAACCTCTTCTGACAGAGCCAGACCACTGGTGGCACTGGTGCACAGTGTAAGGGAAAAGACGGCTGAGCGTGCAGAAACAAGATGTTACTGCAGTTGTGAAGTTGAGTACAAAGCTGTGAAATGTGAGAGTGAAGGATGCCTGTGGCACCTGAGGTTGGCTTCCTAGAGTCCCTCCATGCCACTGTTATCTCTCCCTGCACACATGGCCTCTCTCCGAGCACCAAGTGGGTCAGGTTGAGCTGCTAGCAAATATTTTCTTGCCTTTTATTATGCCTTGGGCTCTTATTCCATGCTTTTAAATTCCTCTCCTGTTAAAGGAAGTATCTACTTCTCAGTGAGTTACTTCATGATGCTTATTGTTCATGGGAATTTTCTCCATACTTTTGTGAGAGAAGGATCTGTTTTGTGCTTAGAAATTTTACTTCTCATCTCTCTTATTTACTTTTGTATTTGTTTTAATCATCTGTTTCTCCATCTGGCTGTGTTCTATTTAGGTGTTTAATAGGATATAGCTTACATAAACATAATTGTATGGCATGGAAGAAAACTGAAAATAAAGAAATGTTAAAGATGAACAGCATAATATCCTCAACCTAGAAATGTCTTCTAAGCCACTTTTGGTTGATCACCAGTAGACATTTTCTATTGGTCATTTCCAGGGTGCATGGCTGCTGGTGCTGGCATCAGGCTGGCTGTATCTCTGGAAGAAGTGACATGTTAAATGACTTTTATTGGTGACATTAAGAAAATTAATTTATTTCTAGGGAAATAAATGAAAAATGTGGGCAGAAGTTTTAAAAATAGCAATTTATTTCAACTGAAATGTTAAACTCAGGTCAAGCTGCAGCACTAACCCAGAGCCTTTAATGTGGAAAATGACCCAGAGTGCTAGATTGGACAGGGGCCCTGAAAAGATACAGAGAACTATCAGGCTGAATTAATAGGATTTTCCATTTCTTGCATGTGTGATGACTTCCTAGCTGATATTAGGGCCTGTATGCCTCTCTAATTGTCTTTCTTTAATAATATATGATGTTGAAATTGATTCCCGTGTTACCAACTAACTGCAAACTGGGCAGAAGTGTTTTAACGTCACCCCATTCCTCAGACTCTTTTCAATTGCCTTTTCCTTCCTTCCGTATTCATTAGATCTTTTTGTACACCTGTAACTGTTTCCAAGCTTTTTTTTATTCTTTCATCTTAGGAACAGACTATTTCTTCTGGCACTACTGAAAAGTTTGTGTGAATCATATACATGTCTAGAAACGGGGAGAGATTTGGGATAATGGGAGTATCACTCATGGTTTTCATCATCTCCCTTTCACGATCTATTGAACAGAGTGTCCCAGAATAGCTCCAAAACTAATACAAGGACATTACACTGGTTTTGTATTTCAATAGGTCTGTGATATATTTCATAGAATGATAGAATGGTTTGGGTTGAAGGGACCTTAAAGCTCATGCAGTTCCAACCCCCTGCTGTGGGCAGGGACACCTTCCACTAGACCAGGTTGCTCCAAGCCCCGTCCAACCTGGCGTTGAACACTGCCAGGGATGGGGCAGCCACAGCTCCTCTGGGCAACCTCCTCCCCATCCTGCCAAGTGGAGGGAAAAGGTGGGGTGAGCAAACGGCTGCGTGGTACATAGTTGCTGGCTGGGCTTAAACCAGGATGACACAGAAACCATCACACCAGGCGAGTACTGCCCAGCATCCTGCAGCCTTCCCTCAGCATGCTCCCGGTTACTGCGGGAAGAGAGTGAGCCCACCCTTTGGAGGCACAAGGTACCTCACAGCAGAACTTCTCCCATTTCCTTTCCTTCCCTGGGCTTACACTGGACTTTTGACTAGTGTAATCGAGACCTGGAGCAGGTTCACCAAATGCTAGCTCAGTGCAAGTTGCTCCTTGGCATTCGTGCTTATTCTTGAAGGTGTTTATCCCACCACCAAATTTATCTCTAGTGTAATGTAAATTGTCTGAAATGCAAAAGTGAAACGTATACACAACAAAACAAACACAGCTTTGATCTTATTCTACAGGTTTAACAGCTGTAATAGGATGTGTGGGATCACTTTGTCCCATCATTTTGAGCATTTATAACCCACAGCTGGAGTTCTTGTTCTGGGTGAAGTGGGACAGATATAGGGTATCACTTACTTCTACTTCCAAGAAAAGCACTTGAATTTTTATCTTGCACCTGTCTGTCTCATCTTTAGCCTTCATCTAGGCCACTTCCATTCTAATGCGTTTCCTTACGCAACATTGGTTCTACTGTGCTGAACATTTGACATACCTTACCCAGCCTGTGAGCTATTTCTGCAGTTCACACAGGTTTGAGCTACATTAATAATGGCTCATCCCTTTACCTTCAAGCACATGTGCTCACGACAGCACACCGTGTTGCTATTTTAATACAGAGGTCTTGCCCTTAACTGTGTGAGTGATGCATGAATAGAGCACTTTGGTTGCCGGTACATTTCCTTTTACTAATATTAAACCCATTTTGCATGCAGTTTATTGCATTCATTCAATGTTAATGGTGTATATGTAAATGCTGAAAGAAGAAGAAATGCCAATATGTGTATGTTAGTGTGTAGTTACTCTGCATATGTGTAGCAGTTCACTTGGATATGCATACAGTAATATGCGTACAGAGTAAAAAATCGTATTATTCCTTGCCTAGCACTGTAGGTTATGCCTCTGTGTACACAGACACACACAATATATATGCATACATAAACTGAATTCTGGATGGAAAAAGCATTCATACGGAAAAGATACAAGCATCACAGTGCAACGATTTAGAATTATCACACATCTGGATTCAGATCCTCATGCAATTTGAGACACCCAAAACCCCAGAAACACGATGGTGTGATTCACTCTAACTTCTATGGCGGCAGAAGTGGGGGAGGCAGAACGAGCTGGATGACACGGACCGTTCGGGGCAGAGGCCCGGCCGGGGCCCTGCTCAATTCACAGCCTCCCGCTGGCGGGATGAAGCGGTGCCGCCGGGCAGGAGAGGGCGCCAGGCAACAAGGAGCGAGCGCTGGCTCGGCCGTGCTCCCCTCCGCAGCACGGACCTGTCCCAGAAGGTGACCCGGCAAGGCGGCTGCTGCCACCTCCGAGCCGCAGCTTCTGCTGGCAGGGAGGCAAGAAATCAATACATGGGGAAAAACCGGCTTCTCTTCCCGGTGCGCTGCCCCCCGCGCCCTGCGGGCAGGGCCAGCGCGGCCATGGGGAGGCAAGATGGGGCAGAGGCGCTTGGGCACATTGCCCAGTGCTGGGTGGGGAGCGCTGATGTGATGGGCAGCACCTAAACCGAACGCTAATGCTGGAATAAGATTAACCTAAAGTTAAAATAAAAATAAGCAAAGCCAACTGCAAAATTAACGGGCTGAAATTCTACTGGCACGGGACGTGGGGTGCTGGTGGATGAAAGACTGGACATGGGCTGGCAGCGTGCGCTCGCAGCCCAGAAACCAACCATATCGTGGGCTGCATCAAAAGAAGCATGATCAGCAGGTCAAGGAAGGTGGTTCTCCCCCTCTGCTCTGGTGAGACCCCATCTGGAGTACTGTGTCCAGCTCTGGAGTCCTCAGTACAGGAAAGACATGGACCTGTTGGAGAGGGTCCAGAGAGGGGCCACAAAAATGGTCAGAGGGAAGGAGCACCTCTCCTATGAGGCAAGGCTGAGAGAGCTGGCACTGTTCAGCCTGGAAAAGAAAAGACTCTTAGGAGACCTTGTTGTGGCCTTTCAATATGTAAAAGGGGACATAACAAAAATTGGGAGAGACTTTTTAGTAGGGCCTGTTGCAGTAGGAAAGATGGGGTAACGGTTTTTAAACTAAAAGAGGGGAGATTCAGGCTGTACATGAGGAAGAAATTTTTTTACAAGGAAGGTGGTGAAACACACTGGCACAGGTTGCCCAGAGAGGTGGTGGATGCACCATCCCTGAAGACATTCAAGGCCAGGCTGGATGTGGTTCTGGGCCACCTGATCTAGTTGAAGATGTCCCTGCTCATGGCAGGAGGGCAGATCAGATGGCCTTTGAAGGTCCCTTCCAACCCAAACCATCCCATGGTTCTATGACTCAGGCTGTTTCCCGCGCCCTTAGCGCACAGCGCAGCGGGAACCGCTCGGCGCCTGCCGGTGGCAGAGCCCCGCCGGGCCGCCCCGTCCTGCCCTGAGCCGCGGCAAACCCCTGCGCGGCGCGGGGCTCCCCGGCGGGAGCGCGGCGGGAGCTGTCCCCGGCCGCCCGCGGGAGCTCTCCGAGGTGCTGCAGCGGCGCCGGCGTGTCAGCGCGGCGCTCCCCTGGGCACAGGCACCGTGGCGCTGCGCTCTGCGTGTCTGGGTTCCCAGAAACGAAGTATCGTAGAATCACAGACTGGTTTGGGTTGGAAGGGACCTTAGAGATCATCTGGTTCCAACCCCCTGCCATGGGCAGGGACACTTTCCACTAGACCAGTACTTGGGCTTGAGCATACTAGGAAAATAAGATATTATTTTTCTTTATTTAGTTTCACTGGTTTTGTTAGTGTTAATACAGAAAAGGCTCCATCTTTTTAATTTTTTTCAGTATTTTTCAGGCAAATCACAGATCACCTCTACTACAAAATGAGTACCAATTTATTTTCCAGCACACCAATGCGATTGTTCTACTCACTATAATTTTATTTACATGTGCCATTATTCAAAAGTCATCTGGAAAGCCTTGATGTGCCTGGTGTTGATTATTTTCCACTTGGAAAATAATTAGCACCAGGAAAATTTCCACTGGAAATAAGAGGAAAGGACTGTATAGCTTTGAATGAGCTTTGTATGGGACTTGAAAAATGAAGATGCCTACATTTCCAAATCTTTGACCTTTTTTACCACCATTGCACTCACAGGTAATGGTTTGCCCTTCCTCCACCCTGCCACCCTTCTCCCATGCACCCATTGCACGTGCAATTCATCACAGTTTTTCTCCACCTTTATGTTAAATCTGTGGGCTATGAGAGTGTATTGTTGAGTGAAGCCCCTTCTGCACTAGAAAGTACAGGAGAGTATCAGATCCTTTAAGAGGTTACAGGTGGGCCATGCATCTATTAACAGTCACGTCACATATCAGTCTATAGACATACAGCATCTCTGCAGAGAAGATCCATAAATGATTTAATATAGTTTCTTGAGTGAAGAAGCTAAGCACACTTCTGGATCTGGAAGTAGCTGCTTCTATGAATCTGGAAACAGCAAGTCAAGATGAGTGACAGATACGTCCCAGGTATCTCAGCATATAATTTTCATCATGCTGGTTTCACCTTATGCATGTAAACAAAGGCAAAGCACCACAGCACAGAGTTTAAGTTGGTTTAAGACTGAGACAGTCTGTTGTGGGTTATTTTAAGACAAGCAGAGTTAGACAAGCAGAATTTGCATGGGATTACTCTAGTCCTGTAGTCCAACAATAACATTGCTGGTAGGAGGCCACAGGCTCTGTACTGACTTTGCAAGGCCTCAGGACTTGTTTTGTCTGAACTTTTCTTGACCTGTCCATGGCCTTCTTTTTACTTTCCTTAGCTGTAAAAGTAGTATCTCTAATGAGCAGGTGGCTATGTCTAACTCTTTTACTTTTGCTTAACTTTGTATGGCACGACCGTAGCTTTCATATGGAGAGTGGCAAGAAATTATGCTGTGTATAATGAGATATTTATAATTAACATGATGTAGCATAGAGGAATACAGGCCTAGTATGACAGCAGAGATCCTTGAAAGTGGGGACACAGGACATTGTAGAGGAGGCATAGGATGATAAAAAAAAAGGACACAGTCTTGGCAGTGGAGAACTCAGGGCTATAAAGTAGTACTCTCAAGTAGTAAGCTACTTGAGAGTACTACTTTACTACTCTCAAGTAGTAAGCTAAAGCAGTGCAGACCTGGAAGCTGGGCAAAGCTGGTTTGGGGATAACACAAAGAACAAAGAACAAGTATGTAGCATAATTAAATGGCATCACATATAGTAAAATTGCATGTAACATGGAGCTGTAGACAAATTAAGAAAGAGCAAGGTGTCAAGGCATGTTAAAAACAACAGAGAACTTGTTGGGAAGACACCGGTGACCGGCTGCAGCCCCAACACCCATTGCTTGAGGAAGGCTGGCACTTGCCAATCCTAGGTCCCAAGGGGCTGTGGAAGGGTGAGCACAGCACCAGAAAGAGGGAAAAAGGGCAGAGAGAAATAGTCTGTCTACAGAAAAATTAACTGCATTATTATTGCTGATATTCTTTTGTAGTAGCATTCTTTACTTTCTTTATTTTTTTCTTTGTTTTTCTGTAACAATTACCTCTCACCTGATAGCCCTTCGATTGATTGGGCTGTTAAGTTTTCCACTGTACTAATGATAAATTCTAAGATGTGTTTGGTTTTTTTTTTTTTAGAACCAAATTCTGTGCATATCATTAGTAATTGGAGCAAATGATGCATCTCTTGGAAATTTGGGTTTAACAATCTCCCCACAGTCCCAGACAGTATCTGGCACAGTCAGAAATAGAATAAAGATATCCTGTCTCCCAGCCTGGCACATTAACCACAGGACCATTCTTCCTGCCTTTGCTTTATTTATTACATTGAAATAATTATTATGCACACTGAGCTCTTTGAAAGTACACTGCTATAAATACTAGAAAACTGAGCACATCGTAATTTGAAAACTACCAACTCCTGTTTTTTGGTACATCATTCAAACCATGGAGCCATTATGACAGACCCCAGGGAATCATACTGCCATGACTCATGGTCTGATAATACACAATTTAGTGCACATCAGCGGTGTGACAAAGACAGGAGTTGCATAACAAATTGACAAAGGTGAGTCCTGCCCAGCTGAACAATCTGTTTCTTTTCTCAAAACTCAGGACTAACCTGCTACCCATCAGCTGGTTACTAATGAATGTGAGCTTTCAGAAACACAACAACTCACGGTCACCTCCAGACTGCACACTTAGCTTTCCTGTGGGCCTGACTCCTAAGCCTGCTGAGCAGCACTCAGGTTCTTAGTTACTGAGATCATCCTGTTTGCTCAGTTTCCTTGGACAATTCTTTCTTCCATGCCATTAAGCATCACTGAAGTGCCTGGTCGCTAATGCTTAGGGTTCTGGCTTCCACCGGTCAATATCTCAGGCTTGTTGAGATAAGTGTGGATTGGGTAATTAAATCTCTTTGAGGAGCTTGAGTAGTCAAGTTTACATGACTAAATAGCCCTGCATAGATGCAAGCCAGATGGTGTGTTGGCTGGGGCACTCTTCCAGAACATTGAGGCTGCAGAGGTGAAAGTCAGTGTAGCACGTGAGAAGGAACAAGAGCATTTAGGTGCTACTTGGGCTTGCAGGCTGACAGGGCTGACGGCTCACAGTTGACAACACTTCTAGCATACTGTAAACACAGGTCACCTGAGGGTTAATTTCTGAAGAAAAAGTCAACATGAAACCAGGAGCTGCCATTCTTTTTTGGTCCTTTTTTTGGAGCACCTTCCTTGACTTCGATCTGACATTGAAGTGAACTTCACTTTGTCTACTAGCTAACAACATATTCTCTTTTCTCCAGTCAATCCCTACCGCTGCAAAAAACCTGACCACAACAGAAAATAATTTGTGCAGAGGCAAAGGGGTAAGCTGATGTAGAAAATCACGCTCATGAAAATAACCAGCTCCATGACATTGGGCTTAAAATGGGAAAGGCATACAGGAATGCCAGCATTCAGCATTGCCCTTACCAGAGTCACAAAATGCCAGCCTTCTCCCTGAGTGGTAAAATCCACAAGAGCAAAAGGCCAAGAAATATGTGTCTGCAGCAGTCCTGTCCCAAAGCAAACATCTCCAGATAGACTATAATGCACTCGATAAAGTCAGTGTAAAATGCTGCAGTTCTGTATTACTCTGCATTTATGAAGTGCAAAGTGATTTGTTAACACAATTTCTATTTGTGACTTCTTGTGAAATTGTAGCTGGAAAATATCAGTTTCCATATTATATGTGAGGACACCAAAGCAGAGCGAGATTCAGAGGTTTTGCACTATTTATGATCTTTGAAATAGCACCCGAATTCTCCATCACGTATGCTAGCCAACTCCATATGGTAGAGTGGTTTAGATACAGATTTAGGGCCATTTTTCACAAACCTTGAATGTACTGGGGATCATTTCTTATGCAGTACATCTTCCCAAAACTCAATAAACCCTCATCCCATGGGAGCTTCTGTCTCACTTAAACCATCCTACCTCAAAGCTCAAAGACAACCCCTTTAGATGTGGCAGCCACTGCTAGCTATGCCTGACTGAGACCAGCATCTGTAAAGATTGGGAGGCTCCTTTTCAGTTATTCCCCTCCCCCCCTCCAATTTCAGTCCTTCTTTACCTGTCCTTGATAGGTAAGTTCTCACAGTTGCAAACGTTTTGCACAGAAAGGCGATGTGCTGTAAGAGTTAAGTGGCTTATTGATCGATTTCCTCTATTTATTTTTTTATCCTTGATTTACTGGGTATTTTAAGTTGAGAAGGAACAATATCTTTTGTGAAGAGGCTGGCAGCATGCCACATGATGAAAGGTGCTCTTGTAACTGGAAGAAAGAAAACCCGTTAGGGATCCTGATCCCAGTGGGGGCTTTATGTGCCTAAAATATCAGTAAAATACTAGTTACAGACAGACACCACAAAAAAAAAAAAAAAAAACCAAAACCAACCCCTAAAACCCAGGCGCTGACTTCATCGTACCTTAGGTAATGATTCACACTGGGTATACCGAGTTGAGAGAGGCCGTGTTACCAAAGGAGTAGCGCTTAGCTGAGGTACAGATGTCTGCAGGGATGTGAGAACCAGACCGAGCCCGTTTATAAGCTACAGAACGGGACAACAACGCCGGGCAGGGCCGGGCCGTTCACTCTGCCCCCCGGGAAGCAGCTGTTTCCCTCAGGGGCTGTGAGGAGACGGCCAGGACCCGGCTCTGCACCCCGCCTTGTCCCTGGGGGCGTTAGCGGAGGAGCCCGGTAGGCACCCGGGGCCGCACCCCGTGTCCCCCGGTGCGTGGGGCCGGCGGGGGCTGCGGAGCGAGCCGCGGTGCCGCGCCGGGCGGTGCCGGAGAGGCAGCCGCCAGGCACGGAGGGGTTACCCCCGGCCCCGGCGCTGAGGGCAGGGGAGCAGGAGGCCGCAGCACCCCCTCAGGAGCGCACCTCCGGCCGCGGCGCGGAGCCGATCCGGCGGGGGCTGAGCGCCCCGCCCGCCCCCGCTGCCAGGCCGCAGCGCGGCGCTGCGTGAGGGGGGGCCATGGCCAGCCCGCTGCCGCCGCCGCCGCCGCCGCCGCCGCACTAGCCCGCCGCGGGCTTCGCCTGCCGCCGCGGCCGCAGCATGCCGAACAGGGCCCGCCTGGACACGGCGCTGAGGATGTCCCTGCAGCGGAAATCCTCCAAGATCCACTCCTCGGCTGGTGAGGCACGGGCGAGGCGAGGCGGGAAGGAGCGGCGGCGGGAGGAGGCGCCGCGGCGGAGGAAGGAGCGTCGGGGGAAGGGATTCGGCGCCTCCACGGCCCGGCCGCCCGGCCCCGCCGCCCGCGCCCCCTCCTCCTCCCCCGCCGCCCTCACGCAGCCGGGGTGCGCGGCGGCGGGGAGCCCGCGGGGCCGACCTCGGGGCTCTGCGTGGGGAGCAGGCGCCGCGGACCCCGGCGCTGGCCGGGCCGCGGTGGGGCAGCGCAGACCGGCCCGGCTGCGGGCACCGGGCACCAAGCACTGCACAGCGCGGGGCCTCCCCGCGGCCCGGCCACCCCTCACTGCACCCCGCAGCGCCCCTGCATCCCACTGGCACCCACCGCACAGGGCCTCCTGCCCCCCCAGCACCCACGTACACCCCACAGGGCACCCAGCCAGTGGGGCCCTGCACACCAGAGGCCCTGGCCAGCTGCTGAAGGGGTCAGGGCAGGTGGTGGACAACCTCCAGTGGACAGTCTGGGTGTTCTCTCTCTTGTTTCTGATAGTTTTTGGCAGGAAGATTCCTTGGTGAACATCTGGTCAGAGGGCAGTTCAGCCCAGGGTACCCTGTGCCCCACCACGCTGGTCAGGGGCCTCTGTCCTGTGGTCAGGAGCGAGAGCAGCACACACTGCAGTGAGCTTGCAGAGAGCTTGTAAATGGCGAGTTTTTTCAAGAGTTCATGAGAAAACAGATAACAATGAGATACTTTGAAGGTGGAATTCTGGTCCCAGAGGACTTCCACTGACTTCTATAGGACCATGGTGCATTCAGAATTCACTTGTGGTCTCTGTTTTACTCTAGGGATAGATGAAGTGTCAGTGACATTGCCTGTGACTTACAGACAGGTCTAGTAAAAGGCTGAGACACCTCTTCCCGTGCAAAATATATAGGTGCCTAGTACAGTCTCTGTGGTAAGTGTGCAGTAGGATTCTCCTTCTTTGAATGAGGAATGTACTTTTTGAAGCACGTTTCCTGATCAGCTCTGCTTTGGGTTAAATCTCGGAGCACCTTGGACAGCATTTGCTGGATTGCTTTTGATGACGCTGAACTTGAAGATGTCCTCCAGCCACTGGTGGAACCAGGCTAGAGCTGGCTTAAAGGAGAAGCCACCTTCCTTCTGGCTCCTCTGCACAATCTGATCACTCTAGTAGTATTTTCCTGTTTGGCCTCACTGCTTGCTAATAAGGACAGAACCTCAGGGACTTCTGCATAGCTGCTGAAGTAAGCAGGATGCTAAGGAAGGAGGTGTGTAGTGCCAGCTCATAGGAAATGGTAAGGTTTCAGAGTAGGATTTAGCACATATCCAGCTTTACTTATCTTCAGCGTAAGCCACTGAGAGGAAACAATCGCAGTTAAGCAGATTCCACTGTCCAGTGCTTGGGGCTGTGTCCACTTCTGCAGTCCGACCTGTCCTGTGACAGGGAGGCTCCTTTCCTGGAGCTGCAGTTCAACAGATCTGTTTGAGTCCTAACATTTGGAATGCAAGCCTAAGTGCCCTTACCCAGCCGTTACCCATAGCCAGCCCTTCAAATGCTGAATGCTTGGCCCTTGGAGAGTGTTTAGCTTGAACGTGGGATACACAAGGAATTTAAGCTTCAGCCTTTGTAAATCGAACTTGTGAATCTAGGTGGTTAAGTTGCACCTTAGTTATGGCAGGTCTTCCAGCTGGTATTTATCAATACATAGCTTTAGACTTCTACATGTTGTCTTCATTTCGCGTGAGTGAAATCTGAATTAGATGATACTTTGAAGAAAGATGAAGGTTACTGGTTAGCATTAAGGTCATTGCTTCTCAGTTGTTGAACAGTGTATTTCCTCTTTAGAATATTTTTCTGAAGGGCAACAAGAGTAATATCTAGTATAGGTATATATATAAACCTCATATATGCCCCATCCCTGGCAGTGTTCAAGGCCAGGTTGGATGGGACTTCAAACAACCTGGTCTAGTGGAAGGTGTCCCTGCCCATGGCAGGAGGTTTGGAATTATATGATCTTTAAGGTCCCTTCTAACCCACATCATTCTATTAATCTATAATAATACCTATAAAAATACATAATAGAGGTTTGTATAACTTATTATGTAGACTTATTAAAAGATACAATTGTAGTTGGCTTGGGACACCAGAGCAAATCTCTCTGACACCCAGGGAGAAGGTCCTGCCTTGCCCCTTCCCATTGTCTTGCTTGTGTCAACATTAGCCATCAGATGGTTACATGGTCACTTGGATCAGTGCTGATGTGGCTCAGTACCAGCCTGTATGATCTCAAATGGCGGCAGGGAACAGAGTGCTTTGTTTTTCACAGCATGCTGTGGCTTGGTGTGCAGACCTGCTGCTGTCTGTGTGGACTGAACAGGTTCTTAGGAGGGGCTTTGGGCTGTGTGAACCCAGCTGTAAAAGCACACACCTGGAGGCTGAGCCACTGTTTGCTGAAAAGCAGTTCAGATGTTGTGTGGTGGCACTGCAAAATCTGAAGACGTATCTGAGCTGAATGGCGTGGAGGGAGGAGTGGTCACCCTTTTGTCTGTCTTAGTTGGGGTCAGGTAGCCCTGTCGTCATCCACTGCAGATTTCTTGTCACCTCTGTATCTGAATATTCTACCTTCTTTCCTTTTTAGAAGAGAAGGTGGTTCCTCCTTCGGTTTCTTGTGGTTTGTTTGATAGTCCTGTTTACTTTTGAGGGAGTTTTGATAAAGTATTGGCTTTTAGTTTGGGTCACAGAGATTTATTTTCATACACTATGTAAAAGTATTTCAGTAGCTTATAGTTGTTCTTCTTTAGTCAAGAAGAACGCTACCTCTCTGATGGTCTAATGATGTCTTTTCATGTTAGATCCAATTGTGATTTTTCTACCCTCCTGCATTTTGCAGTGTGGCTTCCACATGTACTAATACAGTATAAAATGTAATGGGTGTATTTGGTAGAGTTTTAAACCTGCTTAGCACTGGTACAAAGGACTTCACAGAAAAGCAGATGATGTGAAAAAGAGAATGTAGAGATGGCGAGTCACCTCTTGCCACTCAAATGATCGGTCCTCTTCTTTTTTATGCATTTGCTCATTAATTGATTTTTTTTTTTTGCTTCGTACAACTAAACCTTTTTATTGCTGAAATGTTGTACCAGCTGAGCTAAATTGATTAGATTTAAATTATTCTCAAAGAAGTCTCCAGCTCTTTACTGTTGGAACCACAGACATCAAAGACTAACTTGTTGTTCTCCTTCCTGCCTCCTTAAAGTCACTAAAAATAAGCAACTGTCAATAACAAATTGGATGATTATACAATAGCATTTTTATTTTTAGGGCAAAGGTTTTCAAATTCCAACTTTAGAGTGGATTAAAGGTACAAATGATCCTGATGTCATTTACTGTGGCCTTTTTCAGCTGCTCAGTGGTGCACATCAGCAAGAAAATATTTTTAGTGTATCAGTAGTGACAGAATCTTCTCCCAGGACATAAGGAGCTGAAATATAAACATCCTTGCATGGTATGAAACTACTCCTTTCATGCCTTTTCCATCTACACATCCCCTGAATATTTGCTTATGTTTTATGCTGTCTACTTGGTCTTAAGAACAGCAACTGTCTTTTAGTCTTACTCCCAGCTGTATAGGGTCTGTGTTTTTCTTTTGTCAGAGGAGTGTTGATGTAAGACCCTCTTTGGGCTAGATCCTATTTTTGTGCTGTGACACTACCTTACCACGGTGACAACTGTTGGGAAGTGTCATATGGAGCAGTTATAATTGTACACAGGTGCTTGTATTTTGCTCAAAGCAAAATCTGTAGTCATTTACATGCTAGACATAATTCCTATAGATACATGTAAAACACACGGTAGCTATGGGGAAATACTTAGTCAGCTTTGCACTATTTGCATACCACTTGCTGCTTCAAAGAAGGTGCATTGTGGTATTGTGGAGGTCAGGTTTGGATGGTTTAAGCAGCACAGTGAATGCTCAAGCTTTCACCATGAAGCTCACTCAAATCACCTGTACTCACAGGTTATCTACATCGTATTTTGCAGGCAGATCAGCAGTTGTCCTAAACGCATTTTTAAGCAAACAAACCCTAGGAAATGGGTCAGTGCTGAGCTATCAGATGCCTAAAATAGTAATATTCAGGTGTTTAACTAAGAGCAAAAGCCCTGTTCTGCTGTGAGAAATGGCAGGCGTTGTGACAGTGAACACTAACAGAGGGGTGTACTTTCTCAGCAAATGCATTTGATGCCCATTAATGTTACCAAAAGTTACAGAAACATCTAGCAAGACAACTGCAACCATATGTTGGCACATAGAAATTCTACTCTATGATGAGAAATTTTTCCAGGTGAAGACTAAAGTACATGTGTGTTTATGCACACACTCAAACTGTGTGGCAGTAATTTCATGTAAGTGTTGCAGAGCTTCGGTTTCTTTTCATCCGTGTTTAACTGGCACGTCACAGAGTATAATGTGCACCTTATTCAATCACATCAAAGGCCCGACCCTATTTCCATAAACACCAGTGACAATCATGCTCTTTCAGCAAGACCTCATCACAGTAACCCATGTTTTACGTTACTACGTTTCTATAGTAGCACAAAGTGGAGTCTTCTCGAGCGATGTGAGATCCTGCTCGACTGTAAAGGGAGGTGGTGACAGTGACGGGGCTAACTGGAGGCCAACCTGAAATTCTGCTGTCTTGGGTAACTCTGGCTGTGAGAGTTAGTTTGCTATTAGGATAGGAGGGAATTTAAAATACATATGCTTAAGACACTGAATTAGACAAAGATGTTGTGTTCAGTTACTGTGGAACAACTTCATAAATAAACAAGGTCCTAAGTAGTGTGGCAGAAGAAACACTTTTTTGCCTTACTGTGATGGGGGAGGTGAGATCGTGAATAAATCCGTTAAAGATTGAACCACACAGATGATGGGGAATGTAGTTATTTAGGATTTTGTTGAAGAGAGAAAAAATTTAAGTAATCTTCAGTTTTTAAGATTAAATTAAATAAAAGGTATATAATAAAAATACCCACTCCACTTTATAGCCAATATATGAATTCTCTTATGTTATGCTACTAGGCTATATTCATAACTCCACTGAAAACAGACACATATACTGTTTGTTTTTAAGAACTATTTTTGTTCCTTCTCTGCTCTCTCTCCACAGGACTTTTGTTTCGGATTTTAGCTCCCAAGCAGTATCTGCTTTTAGTGTGCTTCCCTGTGCTGTGTGAGTCAGTGTCCTTCTCATTTTCTAGGTAGACATAAAAGTGCTATCCTGCTAGTGTGATTTGGCAGTAATGCTGTTGTAATTCCAAGCAGGATTAAAACAGTAAAATCATTGCAAGGAAACCTTCGTGTCTGTTCAGGGTCCTAGAATATCATAGAATCATAGACTGGTTTGGGTTGGAAGGGACCTTAAAGCTCATCCAGTTCCAACCCCCTGCTATGGGCAGGGACACCTTCCACTAGACCAGGTAGCTCAAAGCCCTGTCCAACCTGGCCTTGAACACTGCCAGGGGTGGATGATCCACAGCTTTACTGGGCAACCTGTGCCAGTGCTTCACCACCCTCACAGTAAGGAATTTCTTCCTAACATCTAACAAAAATCTACCCTCTTTCAGTTTAAAGCCATTCCCCCTTGTCCTGTCCCTACATGCTCTTGTAAAAAGTCCCTCTCCAGATTTCTTGTAGGCCCCTTTAGGTACTGGTAGGCTGTTATAAGGTCTCCCTGGAGCCTGCTTTTCTCCAGGCTCAATAACCCCTACCCTCTTAGCCTGTATTTATAGGCAATATCTCCAAGACAATGAAACTGCACTTACTGGGTACAGAAAGCATAGTTGTTTAGTATTGCATTTTCATTGCTACAAGGTTAGAGTACAGTCTTGATCTCTGCCAACTCTGTAGGGAGTTTTTATGTGGAAATCTGTGGCTTCAGGAATGATGCTGATTTAAAACATTCACTTTTTTTTTTTTTCAATAATTAACTCTTCTTACTTTCCCAAGAAGCTCCAAGCTGACAGCTTCCGTTGACTCTACGTGACATTTTAGATGATCATCTGAAAATTTATGGCAGCATCTCGAAGTGATCACTTTCTAATTAGTGACTAATTCACAAGGCATTTTTATTGTAGTGAAGACTTGCTGAGGGCTCAGTAAACAACCATGTCATCCATTTCAGCTCTTTTGGAAGGTTATCAAGTGATAGACTTGCTACATGGTGGTACTCTTAGCTGATTCATTTCCCCTTGACCATTCTTCTTTGAGCTGTCAAATATACCCTCTAAATAATCTTTTGAGAGGACTGAGAGCTACTTGAGAAGTAATATTCTAAGTGCCTATGTTAGCTTTATTACTATAATAGATTACTGTTTTGTATTGTTTTACTATGCCATGTTGCATTGTGGTACATTTTAATTTGCTTGTAGTAGTACAAATATCAGAATATCTGTTACAAATAGTATCTGTAGAACCTGATTGCCAACAGGTTCTCTTAAGGAATAGTTAATCACAAAATCTTTCTTGTATGTATAGCTGGTAGAGCAGAGCAATATATTAGACTTTGAAAAGGCAGTTAAACATCTCTGCATCAGCACCTTCCTGCTTGCCTTTTTATCAACACAAATATTTTCCTTTCAGTCTCTTATCTTTTCTAGCTAAGCATTTTGGAGCAGTTGCAGGTATGTAAGACATGACAACTTTAGATAACTGATTCTCAGCTGGTACACTCAAAGGATAACTTGTGAAACATAGTTGACATGGTGGGAGATTGAGAAAAAAAAGTAAAATTGTATAAAGTTTTGTTGGTCTTTTTTTAATGCAAAATAAAAAATATGAAGTATCAGTATTGAAAACTTTTTATTCAAACAGTTATTGCAGTGTTTGGAAAGCTTTCAGATTTTTTATTAGCATTATTGCCACCTTTTCATAATGAATTCTGTCTACCAGAAAAGTTCTGGGAAGTTTCTTTCCAGCCTAAGGAGTGGATAGCTGTCTGCCTGTTTGGAGACCAGGCCACTGGTTGAGACCCATGTCCTACCATGGCAGTAATTCTTGATCCTGGACATTTTTAATGTGAATACTGGAAGGTAGAATGGAGTGAGCACACCTGAAAACAGAAGATGCTGAATTTTGCATTTCAAGCCAAGGCATGATAAGGCAAAGCTGACATACAGATCCTAATGAGTGACTCAATCAAACTACCTATCTGCACTCCTCCCAGAAGTGGCATCATCCATATAGTTAGGATGTCACATACATGTATATGGCATTCAGAGAAGGTTTTCCAGACAGCTAGAGAGGTGTTTATTAACAATGTAGTTATCCTTGCAGTGAGCACTAAAATCAGTTTAACTTAGAAGGTGTTGTAAATCAGGATTAACACAACTGAAATTAATGTACAGGTTCCATAAGGGAGAGAAGGCAGCCTTACATCTTGTTGAAAACTGACTTTGAATTCCTAATCTCTCGAATACAGATGACCAAAGCCCTTTATTTGATTTAATTAAATAAATAGGTAGCCATAAAGAGTGAAAGCAGAAGTGTTTATGTCCTTACAATAACGCCACCCTGGTTCATTTGCTACTTTGAATAGAAGGAGGGCTCAGGTGTTATCTCCTGCTGACCCAGCACTGTTCTGCCTATTCATATGAAGTGCAGTGAAGGCAATTTAACATCCTGTGCCTGTGAGATCTAGGAACATTCAACCCAATGCTTATAAAAAGGATATATGAAACAAATACCCAGGCTTTTGTGTGTCTTTAAATACTCTAAGCAAATGTCACCTTACCTTAATAGGTACAGTTTATTTGTAAATGGGAGATAAAAGATGCTGAAAGAATATATGCGAAGTCACCAGCAGCCATCATAACTCACAAACAGATAGAGAGGTTATGTCTGCATCAGTTATGCAGATGGGAATCAGGACTTAACCTGGAAGCTTTAAACCGAAGTCCAGTTGCCATTTACTCAACATTTCTGCATCATGTGGAAGGCTCAGCATAGTTCCTGAACTATGGTGAGTTCAGTTCAGTTCATCAACTGAAATACGTTGACCTCAATCCTGGTGCCTTGTTTTGAAGAGGGACAGAAAGACACAGGAATTAAGGTATGTAGGTGCTCCCCAGACTGGGGTGTTGTGGTTTAAGCCCAGCTGGTAACTCAGAACGACGCAGCCTCTTGTTCACTTCCCCCTTTTTCCCTGCTCCTGGTGGGATGGGGAGGAGAATCAAAAGAATGTAAACCCCACGGGTTGAGATAAGAACAGTCCAGTAACTAAGCTATAATACATAATTACTACTAATAATAGTAATGATAAGGGAAATAACAAGGGGAGAGAATATAAAACTAAAAAGGGAGAAAAACCCCAATGAACACAAGTGATACACAATACAATTGCTCACCACACGCTGACTAATACCCAGTCTGACCCGAGCAGTGATCTGGGCCTTCTGGGTGACCCCCCCCAGTTTATATACTGGGCATGACATGCTGTGGTGTGGAATACCCCTTTGGCTAGTTTGACTCAGGTGTCCTGTCTCTGCTTCCTCCTGGCTTTTTGCGCCCCTCCTCACTGGCAGAGCATGAGAGACTGAAAAGTCCTTGATCGGAGTAAGCATTACTGAGCAACAACTAAAAACATGGGTGTGTTATCAGCGTTGTTCTCAGACTAAAGCCAAAACAGCACTGCACCAGCAGGAGAAAAATAACTGCTACAGCTGAACCCAGGACGCTGGGGAAAGCACCAGGCTTGCTTTACAGATTAACAGTCATATCTTGTTCCCAGAGTTTCGTTAATACAAGCCTCCATCTGGAAGCCATCCTTGAGCCATTTGTCTGCCTGGTCGTAGGTGGGGGGAAAGAGCTTTTATAAGAGCTTACCAGATGTACGGGAGGAGAGTGCCATCCTTCTCCTTCCCTGCCCCCAGTCAAACTCGTCCTAATCCTGTGCTGCCTGAAGAGTGAGATCTGTTCACTCTTCACTGCTTAACTAAAATCCTGACCTTTGCTGAAGTTTTCCCACAATCTTCAGTAAGTAAAAAGGTTCTTATGCTCTGTTTTTGATGAAAGTAATTTCAGTTACAAATCTGAGATTCGCTTATCCTATCTTTCAAAAAATTTTATAAATCTTCAGTAGGGTAACAAAAGGGGATGATCAGTCTTCTAAAAGAGAAGGGAGTAGCTAGCAAGATCTGAAAGATTTGAGGAAAAAGAGTTGATTTCTTACAGAAAAAGCAAAAAGATTTTGGGGGCTGGGGTCCCAAAGTAAGACACTTGGGGAAGGTGCAGTTATTGGTAAATTTATTAACATACAAATGTGCAAAGGAACTCATTACTTTACTGTTATTTTAGGTATATTCCATTTGAGAAATTGGAGTTGGACATCATTTAGGTCTTGTCCAGCCCGTATAATAGGAAGATTTAAAAATACGTTTTTCTGGAAGGGTGAGGGCAATACAATTTCGTAACATACCATATAGATCCACATTATTGAAGGGACCACTATACTTGATGTTTTGACTGTGATAAAGCTCTTCAAGACAGAAAACGTCATCTCAGTTTAGCCAATACTTCTGTATTTATCGTGAGCTTCACAATATTTTGGTATTTTACTTATCAGCTACCAAACACAAGCCCATCAACAGTTATGTGTCTGTACATACAGTCAAGAGGGAGAAAAATTATTTCAACTAGAGGATAGTACTTGTAGAAGAACAAACTTTCACAGACATTTAATCTGAAAGTAATAAGCATATTTCTGCATATCAGACAACTGTTCAGAATAGCTTTCCAAAAGGAGTGGCAGGAAAGAAAGATCTAGCTTGATCTCATAACTGAATTTGGTCAGTATATGTAAAGGACTATGAAATAATATTAATCTGGAGTAGGAGGATCTGAACATTTAAACAGGCTTTTGCTTCTAGGTCTGTGCTTTTAAACACCAAGTAGAACCATGAACTTCATGGGCAGAAAACAGACTGTATACACTGCCCTGGCTTTAAGCAACCTGGTCTAGTGGAAGGTGTCAAGGCCAGGTTGGACAGAGCCTTGGACCACATGGTTTAGGGCAAGGTGTCCCTGCCCATGGCAGGGGGGTTGGAACTGGATGATCTTAAGGTCCTTTCCAACCCTTACTATTCTATGATTCTATGATTCTATGTGTCCCTTCAGGGTCTTTGGAACTAGATGATCTTTAAGGTCCCTTCCAACCCAAACCTGTCTATCATTCTATGATTCAGGAACAGGTTGTAAAATAGCACCCACACTTAGTATCTGATTTTGACTGAACAGTAACAACCATCACATGCAGTTTATTCCAGTACTTCGCTTTTACCATGGTAGGATTGGGATTGTCTGTGATATCCTCCGTCATTTGAGTTTCAGATTAATTTCTTATTCAGAAATGACCAATAATTGTTTTGAAAAATAGCAAGAAGTGCATAAGGGCAGTAACACAAGAACTGTAAAACCATAGAAGAGCACTGTGGCAGAGGGAGAAGGGGTGAGTTAGTATCCCGAAGTGTCCTGCCAACAGGAACGAAAAATCAGTTTTCTCTGGAAGCCAAAAGAGGATAACATGAAGTCACTACAAGCAGTACAACCGTGGACTCTCCAAGGGAGTAGTCTTAACTAATAGAAGAAAATGTGTATGTCTCTACAAACCATACATAAGTAGAGAACCTTTGCCTTTCATTTTTTTTTAGTATGATTATATGCATGAAGAGATATAAACTCTGAGAATGTCCTGCTGCCTGGAGTATATTTTCTGACATCCTGAATTCCAATCAGTTTATTTTTTCCCCTCTGGACTATGGACATCCTTTGGATCCTCAAGAGGTAGGACGGTCTATGTCTCCCAATCTTGCTAATGCCAGTTTATCAAGAGCTCCCTACTGTGAGTTGTAACGTATACTATCAACCTAAAATTGCCCACTAACATAGATGATGCTTTCACTGAGTGAATGCCAGGGAGCCTTCTATCACAGGTATGTGATAGCTATCTATACAGCATCTTCCATACACAGCATCTCCCTGTTACCATGCCCTCTCTTCTGACAGAGTATGTCATAAGAGATTGGCAAAATCCCAGATCTTACAGTAGCTCCAATAAGGTCTCTCTAGTTGCAGGACTACCATTGAGAGCAGCTGACAAGGAAGTCTGTTCTGTCTCACAGTAGATGTACTTGACGTTGAAGTCACTATCCATTCCCAGCACTGACTTCATGCCATCTCCCTTATATGTGCTTACCCGCATCGGTTCTGGTAGGAGTTCAAGTTAGATGCAAAGAGTTGCATCTGGCATGGCACTGGAGAGAGCAGTAAGTGTTCCAAGCTTGAACTGCAGGAGAGACCTCAACAGTCCTAAACTTTTGCCATCAAGAAGTTAATCCAGGGCTCCAAAGAAGATGATGATTCTGCATTTCTCACTAGGTGGTTTTGTTGAAGTTTTGGCATGCCAGCTGATTACCTAAACCATTTTCTTTGAGGGCTTTTTGCCAAAACCCCAAAGAGAGAAAAATGGGAATAAAATAGCTGCCATAATAGGTCTGATATTATTTTGTTGAGACACTGCAATTTTGTGTTAGTGCTAAATAGCATAGGATTTAAATAATTTAGTACTCCTTTTGATACTTTTTGGTTCATTAGACAGGTTCCCAAGCCCTGAGCACTGGCCATTCCTGCTATGATAACTTGTTTTAAGAGAGATTAAACTCTTTTGTCAGGCTATGAGTGCCATCTTCTATGTAGAAAGATCCCTGATAACCAGAGGAAAGAGTTAATCTTTCAACTTCTTCCTACCAGAACCTTTTTCTTTTTTAATTAAAGTCCCTTGTAAGACAGCCAGCACTTTACACACAGATGTTTTGCTGAAATTTTGCCTCATTCTGTTAGAGGCTACAAATCAAATCAGAACATCACTTTTGCCCACTGATGAGATGATAGAATTTATATTTCTATGGCCCAGTTCATGTCTAGACAGGGCAAATGGTACTATTGAAGTGCACACCATCATTAATTTGGGACTCAGCAACTGTAAACAACCATATTTTTTATTTTCATCAGGATTAGCGCATGAACTAGCATTCAGTAATAAAATATTAGTACCCTAAGCAGAAGCCGCATAATTTACTGAGGTGAGGAAGGACAATAGTGATGTGGTAGCTTCTGTCTTCATAGAGATCTAAAGCTGTTTCACCTCAGTTCCAAGTATTTTGTCATCAGTGTCTCCAGGGCAAGGGAATAACTTTAATTATCTAAATCAGAGGGTCAATATGAAGATTACAGGCAGCTACATGGTATTTGGATGGTGCTGGGAAATAGAAGGTGGTATGCAAAAAGGTTTCTTTAGTCAGGTGAGTTTGCAACCATTAGAGTTATGTTTTTTCATAGTTGCCATCTGGCTTTGGTGGTGTCGTACCTCATGAAACCAAGTCCACATGGATATTCTGGAAAAAAGAATATGACCTTTTATTTAATCCTCCATTTCTCGTAAAGGTTTATTTTTACAAGAGCATTTTATAAGCTATCCTTCTGTAGCTTCTTTTTTTTTTTTGCATTTTTTCTTATTATTTAAACAGTTTATTAACAATGATTCCACTCCTACATAAACAATTCTAATAAGAAAATTGATATATCAGTTTTTATAGACTAAAATTTGAGAAGAGTGATTAACAACCTGCTGAAGGGGGAAGGGAAGTCCTACATTAAGAAGATTGGCAGTGCTTCAGCTAGAAGACTATACTATAGTCTGATGCTATAGCCAAAAATAGAATTGGATTAACAGAAGAAAGGCAAGTAGCTAAAACTAAGGTCAAAGCAGAAATAGATGCTTTAGAATCATCTCATACACCAAGATAAGAAGAAATACTCAAGGAGTTTCCTATTATATACAGATGTAAAAGGGAAAATCAGTTCACACTCAGCAGAACTGTGAAAGAAGACTCAAATAATAGAGGTCAAGAACTAAACTTTAATATATAAGAAAAAAATGCAATAACTTTTTCTGATCATTTATACATATTTTAACATGCATACTGTTAGACATAAAGAAAATAAGCTGTAAAAGTTGTAATAATGCCAACACTTACAAAATCAAAGGAACAGTAAAAGTAAATTGTCTGAAATCTCATTCAGGTGGGGCAACATAGTGACCACTCAAGCTGCATAGCTAGTACTTTAATTACTCACCCAGAAGTGGCCTTAAGTAGATACAAGTTCTACCTGATGCCAATTATTACAGCTCCATTTACACTAATGAACCCCAGCCCCTTAACTTGTGGGTGAGAAAAGCTAATGCACACAGCTAGGGTGATTTTAAAAGAGGAGAAAGGAAGTGGAAGGTTATATCTGTTGAGGTTTTGGTAGGACAAGCTATAGCACGTAGGAGGCTTGTTCTTCCTTTCAGCTTTGGATTTCAGTCAGGTAAGTTTATTTTAAGGTTTGAGGGGAAGGAAGGTTGTAGTTACTGAGATAATGTATTTTTAATATGTTCACCTTTAGTGCTCTGAGGTAGATACTGACTACCCTTAATTTTTTTTTTGTTGTTGTTTTTTTGTTTTTTTTTTTTTGTTTTCATTTTTTACTGTGGGAAAGCTGAAAGTCTGTTTTCTTGATAGGAAGTCTTATAGCAAGTAAAGCAAAAAAAAATCTGTTTCTACTGTAATGGTTTTGTTCTTTTATCTATCATTAGATACTGTGTGGTGAAAGTATAGCTAAAACTTAAGCCTAGAGAGCAAATAACTATGAATCTTTATCAGAATAACTCCATGTAATTCTGTGTTCCTGTTGCTGTTGTCACATGCACTTAAACTGTGTGACTTGAGCACTAAGGTGGTGGTTCTCAACAGCTGCATGGCAGGAGTTATTTTAAAGATGAAAGGTGTACTTAATGTGAGAGACTCTTTTAATATTTTTAGGCTGCAAGAGGAATTGTTCTTTTAAGAATGAGCTCAATATTAAGTTAGTAACTCAGTGGAAGGGATTTCTCTCTATTGTACCTCTTCTATTCACAGCAAAGTAGAACAGCTATGTAGAAATAACATGGTAATAATATTTCTGAAGATCTTTAAACATGGTATAGCAAACTAAAGCTTACCCACTGGGGAATTCTGCTCATAGATGAGCAAATATCTTCTGTAATAGTCTGTGGAGGGAAGAGAAAGAAGGCTTTTAGGCTTTGAGAAAAAGATTGTGACGTGAAATTTGTCCCCAGTAGTTGCTTGAGAGAACTTGTTGCTTGCTTTCATCTTTTATTTAAGGAAAAAAAAAAAGGGGGGGGAAGGGGGGGGAGAAAAAATGAAGCTTATATTGGGGGTGGGAATGACTATTTCCCTTTCAAAAGGTGTCTCTTTCTCCTTCATGAAGGAATGAGAAACAGCAACCCGTATCTAATACTGGGAGCTCAGCACTGCCTGAAACTCTGTCCCGAAGAGCTTAGAGCCACTCTTGGGCTCTGCATCTTAAACTATTCCCTGCACTGAATGGAAGGAAAGAGAACAGTGGCTGAAGTCTAGCTGATAAGACTTTCTTGGGAACGAAACAGCAGTGCTGGCTGTACCTGGATGGATGCACTGCCATTGGCAATTGAGTCAGCTAGGTGATGATCAGCTTTCAGTGGTGGTGGTTGGTTGGTTTGGGCTTTTTTCCTTTCCTCTGCAGGGCTACTTTTTTAATGAAAAACTCCTCCAATACTAGCATATGAGTCATAAGCATGACTTCCTCTAAATCCACAGCAGGCTGTGCAACAGTACGTAATTAAATATTGAAAGGGTCTGTGATTCTTGTCTTTGCTCATTCTGGTAGCGGTTCCAATAAAACTGCCCCTTGCAAACAGGTACTGGAGTGTCTCAAAAGTGACAGACAGTTACAGTACAAATATACTTGAGCCTCAGCAATGATGGCATAGGTCAAGCTGAATCCTGATTGGATAGAAAACAAACACTTGATGTTTTGGCAATGACAAGCCTTGTGTGAACTATAGCAGGAGACCTGTATGGTCATAGCCACAGCTGCTCCAGTCAGTGTAACTCTGCCTAAATCAAAGTAATTGTCACCAGTCTGCAGCAGTTCAGGCTCTGATCTATAGGCTTCCCAGAAAAATCTGTAAAAGCAAAAGAATGACATGTCTTTTGGAGATCAAACCACTGAGACTATTATATGTTTCTTTAAGAAGAGGAAAGAATACTTTTAAAACTTATCAGTACAAATGCTGCAGATAAGATAGCTGTTCCAGGAAGAACAACTAGTGTAAGAAGGCTTGTTAGGTTTTTGATAGGAAAAGGAAAAATTTCCTTGTAGGAATTTTTCTAGTAGAAATACTTTGTTGGGGTAAACTTCTCTAGCTATACTTACAGTATAGGACTTCAGCATAACAGTAGAAGGTGGGTAAATAATACCACTGCAGTATTAAAATAACTGGCAATTAGAACTTTCATATAATGTGCTTTAAAGGAAAAAGGCAGGATCCACATGAGGTTCTAGCTCAATAAGCTTTCTTATCATCTGTGATCTGATCTTCTGACTGAGGCTGTAGAGCAGGGATGAGACTGGTTGATACTGCAAAACCTCTTATTTGTCAGTAGTGCTCTCTTCCTGCAGCGGACAGGCAGAGGCGTGTGGTGGCAGCTTTTCTCTTGTCCTTGGTTAAACATAGAACTGCTGTTGAATTTTCATGTTTGGAAGCCTGTTTATACATCTATTATACTAAAAATAAACTTGTCCTATGCTGAAAATTTTTAAGTTCATAAGTCTGTCCTGAGATTTGTGCAGATGTACGTCTTCATTAAGCTTGCCGTGAATATTGTGAGCTGTGTTCTGTTTTTGGTTTTTCTTGGTGATACGGATCACTTATAAATAACAGGAGTGGTTCTGCACTGAATTCTTCAGCTGGTGATCAAGGGTGGGAGTACAGGAATTGCTTGTCTGGGTCCAAATATAAGAAACCTGAAATGCAGACACCCACTCCTCCACCCCTGCTGTAACTCTTTGGGAGGTGGTGGTTTCAGTCTAGCCTCCAAGTCCTCTGGAAACTGCCAGGTGGTGGTGAGGGCTGTTAATACAGGAGCATCTATGCTGATGTGAGAATTAAGGTGCCTTGAAGGGAAGAAAATGTTAGTGCCAGAAAATGAATCACTGAGGAATGTGTTACCTCTCTGCGTGCCCTATCTGTGTTGTGATGGCGATGTAGGATAGCAAAGTCACTCTGCAAGGTATCTGTTACTCCTAGAGCTCTGAAAATAGCCTGAGGCTTTTTTCTTCTTCCTGCTGTTAACAGTCAACTGTGGTGTCCACTTGGCCCTGAGGATGGCATTTCTTGTTTCTCTTACTGGAGCAGAGTGCTGGATCTGCATGGGTGAAGCTCATGGCTCTGGGATTCAGTGCATGCATGTGAAGTGTCCCCTCTGTCATGTTGAGATTGCTGAACAGTAATCGATCTGAAGGCAGAGGGCTAAAATATTCTGTTTAATTAACAAGACAATATTAATTTTGTTCCTGCATGATGTCAAGCTTCAGCATAGTTAGTAGGTATTACATTAGAAAAATTAGTAGAAGAGTTAAATAAGAACATGATAGCCTAATCTTACTAGTTATTACACCAGGCAGTTGCAAAGATGCTGTTTTCTGCAAGGCATTTGGCTTCTGCATGAGATAGCTGAAAGTATATTGTAATTAGTGAGAATGAATTGGTTGCCCATTTCCTTTCCTGAATGGTTCCATTAACAGTCTCACTAACAGTTGTAGTAAACCTTTAATAAATACAAGAAGCCACATAACCCACACAAGCCTGTGTGGCTTGGTACACGGTGTGTTCTGTAATGGTACCACGCAGTCAGGTTTTCCATCTGATTTACTAACTATTTCATTAACAACTTGGTATGACTTCTATTTAAAAAATATTGCCTCAGTGAGGAGAATAGACTATAACTTCACAAGTAGCAGAGTAGTAAGGATATAGTGAATTAATGTGGTGTTCTTAGTATAAAAATCAATCCTTAGAACTTGTATTATAATGCTGGGGTACCCTATTGGATAGGATCCGTGCCTTACAGAGGCATTTTGGTGCCTCATGCAAGCAGTGAAAGTTCTTGGCATTGCAGACAGGATCTGCTCCATGTCCATTCAAAGGCATAACTGTATACTCAAGATGAGTACTTGGCATGCATAAGCCTGTACTAAATAGTAGGTCCTTCACTTAAGAGTCAGGTTGAGGTAAAATTAGGCATTTTTTCAGCAGCAGCTGAGGCAAATGAACATGAGAAGGTCCTAGTCTTTTTACTGCAAGTGATCCTTCCCTGTTGTCTTCTCACATGTGACATAGAGTCCAAGTGGAGAGGAGTGGTTTGAAGACATGTCAGGAGGGAAGATTGTGGCTGACTGCTTAATCAGTACCCCTCAGTCAGTCCTTGATGATCTAACAGTTCTTACTGTTTACGTCTGGATCATCTTGGTAGTCTTTCTTCATCCCCTTGTAAAAGAAAGGATATATAGCTTTGAAATCCTGGGGGTCAAGGGAAGGTTTGTGAATCTTACTTGCCTACTTTGTAGTCAAATGTCTCCTTGAAAAGGACAGCAGTCTCAGCTGTCTTGTGTTGCCATATTGGCATGCTCTGGGTATGCCCATTTGGTCATGCTATTTAAATATGTTTTCCTTAAGATTGGTGTTCTGCTAATATCCCCTAGAGTATGGACTGATGGGTTTTGGGATGTTATGTTGCTGTTTTGGGCAAATGTGGGGGTAAAAGATGAGAAGCCAGGGGGACTCCATAGGGGTGAGTTAGCAGTTGGCCTCAAGAGTGCTGAGGGAGCCCCACTGTCTTTTAAAGCTGGTGCCTCTTTGTCAGGCCCATTCCCTTACCATGCTGTAGCTCAGGTCAGCATTTGAGATGTGGCTCTGTTCCAGTCATCAATAGCACTAGTAAGGAAACAGAGTTCACAAAGACAGGGCCGGCTTGCTGCTGGCTGAGCCCTTTCCAGCGACA
Organism: Strigops habroptila; assembly: GCF_004027225.2. Taxonomy (NCBI): domain Eukaryota; kingdom Metazoa; phylum Chordata; class Aves; order Psittaciformes; family Psittacidae; genus Strigops; species Strigops habroptila. The sequence goes on from NC_044278.2 coordinate 103,125,157, forward strand.
GCAGTTGGCAGTGGTGAGATGAAGACATGGTGCTGGGCTTGTTGTGCTTTTGCAGTAGCAGCTGTCACAAGATGCAGAGGGACCTGTGTTAGTTTGATTGGCAGTAGGGCTGCTGTCTGCTGTGTTTTGTCCTTAACTGTTAAAATTTCCCCAATACAGTTATCGCCCGTGTCTGATGAGGGCAAGGTATTCATCCTGGTGTCTGCATAATAGCTTAGATGCTTTGAGGAAACAGTGCTTTTTCTAAAGTGTGTTCTCCTTCTGCTGAACTCTTTCACAATGCCTGTGCAGACATGGTAACAAATACAGGTTTCTGAACAAATTGTTGTTTTCTCAGTGTTATTAAAATTTAATAAAGCAGTGGGCTTGTCTTTAATCTGATTGCTGTTGGCTGATGAAGGTTTAGCAACTCTACTGATCGTGTCTGTTGCTTTTAGGGTAGGAGCAATTCTGTCGATGTATTTCTTGGATGCTGCGTAGCGCTGCCTAGTGAGCAAAGTGGCTGGTCTAAGCTGGCATTGACAAATTCAATGTATTATCTGGACCCTAGATCATTAACAAAGTCTGAACACTGTGCTTTTAGTATTGCTAGTGATGTATCTTGGATGCTATCTTTCATCTTCCCCTCCTGCTGCCCCTTGGTCAGTACTGAAGTTAGAGTATACCTGTTAATGCCCTGCATGACTGGAGCCAGGTGTGCTGTGTAAATAGTTGATTGGGCTTACATGTTTCAAACAAGTCTGGCTAGAGAGGGTGAGGGAAACTGAAGTTGGATGATGGTAGAAGATATGCAGTACTGGTTTTTCATCTAATGCAAGTCTGGATTTGGTAAGAGCTATTCTGGTTCTCCCCTGTGGTAGCTGAAGCCAGCTTTCCCCTAGACATGGTCAGACAGGTTATCTGCAGAGCTATCTCTGCCTTATAGCCTGTTTGCCGGCTAAGGATTTCTTTGATTTTTAAAAAAACTGGTTTTGATATGTGATGAGGATTGCTCATAAGGGAGTTCATATAGATCCGCTAATCATTAGAACCTCATTCATGAGAAGAGTCTCAGGGCTGCATTAAACCTGTCTTGGGAACCTGTAGGGAAAAGGCTGTGCTTGGTTTGTGCTTACAATTGTAGCATAGCATCTTTGAATACTCAACTTCTCAAACTTTGGCCAAAGGCTCTAAGTTAGGCCGTAGGGCTTTGTTAGGCAAGAATTGGTAAGTGATGCAGTTCCCTTTTGGGTTAGTGTATGTGTGGCTTTTAGTTTTGAAAGGCATTTTTTTGTACAGAGTGTCATCTGGTAAATGAGTTCTCTTCTGGCCTCTTAGAAGGCATTAATCTTGGGTGTAGGCCAAAGTGCTACTGCCACAGGGTATTAGGAATGTGTTTCTTTGCTTTATTCTGTGGCTCTAAGAAAATTTTGTGAAATGTTTTTTTCTCTTTTCACAGCAATCTAGTGTTCTTGCTTCTAGAAATAAAAAAAATAGCTAAACTCTGTAGCATTGTTAATGCTGGGTTAATAAAAGGGCAAATACATGCAAGAAGCTCTAGTGGCTTCAGGCTGCTTAAACTAGAAGTCTTTTAACATGGTGAATACTTGACTTTTGTTGGTGTTTACTCAAGAGGATATTAAGAGTAAAAGGATGGAAGAAAATGCCTGTTCTTTTTATTGATAGTATTACATTGTTTGCAAGTACTTCATCTTCTTTATCTACATCAATATTTTAGCTTTCTAAAGTAGAAAGCCTATTTAATATGGAAGCAACTGCATTGATTGACATTGAGACAAAAGCATTGATAACTGGATTGCAAGGATTATCTATTAATAGTCATTCTTCTTTAGCTTATGTTTTGGTGGTTCAAGTTGGTAGTAAAACACATGCTAGGTATTAAGGTATTAGTTCACAAAAATTGAAAATGGTTCACTGTAGTTATTCGCTATTATCGGAAGATAATAGAAGTAGATAGGAGTTAATCCCTTATGTCAAGGCTGGGTATCTGTATTGTTTATGTTATCTGGAGGGAGATCCAGTTGGGATGAAGGTGAGTGAGGAGCTGGCTGTCCTGCTAGTGAAATCTTAAGACCTAATTTGTTCCCTTCTGCAAGCTCCTAGCCACCCCAGAGTGTTTGTAAATCAGTATTTGAAGAACTGTGTTTTGGTAGTCCTGGGTGTCTTTAGGGAAGTCAGTCATAGATAACTTCCACTGAGAAAGCTATATTTCTAGTATACGTAAGAGGGGTGGTCTTGCTGTACAAGTACAAAAGCAAATTTGGAGGTACAACTAGCTCCCGTGTTTTGTCATGTCATATATATGTTGGCAACACTGCAGATGTGGATGTGGTTACACTGCGAATAGATGTGATGTTACATCTCTGATATTTCCATACTGGAAGACTGCTCTGGAGTACCTGAATAACAGAGGTTCAATCTGTGGTAACTGTTAGTGTTTGCCTCTGAGTTTTTCCGGCCACCAGTGTAGGAATATAGTGACTTTACTCCCTTTCATATTTTCAATAAAGATGAAATTGATGGCTTGTGCTTTAATTTTGACTGTGGTTGCTTGATGTATAATTCTTTCTGGGAAGGAAAGCACTTTGTAAATGTCAGAGATGCTTGCTGTAGGTAGCACTGACATAACCTAGGAAGAAATACAGCTTTATAGAAAGCTTGTTCTCTCTTCGTTTGCATGCCAAGTGTCTTAAAAAATGTGGTTTTTCTTAAGATGATATCTGCGCTTCAGTATGTGTAGATGGGACAGTGTTTAAAGCTGTACCATGAGAAGCTTTGAAGGAAGTGTACTTATACAGCGAGTGGTAAGCAGGCAGCACAAATCTGGTGTTAGGTGGACAACAAGATTCTTGTTATCTCCAGAGTTTGCTTTATTTTATAGTGTACTTCTGTTTAACTGGCGGAATAGTTGTGAAAAATCATAGGTCAGCAAGATGCTCTTTCAGGCAAATTGTGGGGGCTTCAGGCCACAGCACTGTCTTTGTGGGACCTTGGTCAGATTGAGGCCTGAAGTCAAACTCTTTGAGATGATTAGTATTTCAGTACCTTGCTGGACTTCTGACTACAGATGTCAACAACTTGGAGAAGTTCTAGAAACTGGAAAACTTCTCCAAGATGCAGTATTTTTAATTTGAAACTTATGGGCCAGTGGTGCAAAAGTGGTATGTAAAGAGGGAGGTTTAACTGTGGCTCTAAAAGTGCAGCTGGTTTTGTCCAGCAAAGAGAATAGGAGCTGGCTTCCACTGTGCCTGCTTGTTTTAAAACCCTTTATTTTCTGAAGTTGTGGTACTGTGCTTTGTGACAGCCTTGAATACGAAACTAGTTTGCAAGCATCTTTCTCGTGTAGAATGCAGCTGCAAAGGTTGCAGGGAGCAGAAATGATGACTTGCAGTCAGGTCTGTTGTAAGAGCTGAAACAAAGATTACTAGCAGGTGGGACCAAGTACCTTCATGCTAGTTGAAGGATGCCTTACAAAATAGGAGGAAGCTCGGCCTGGCTGTCTTTTAAGGCTTCCCCTTTGCATTGGAAAAAATGCTTGCAATTAAATTTCTTCCCCTCACCTTTAGAAAAGGGGGGAAAAAAGCAGTATTTGAAGTAATCTTTGCAGAGAATGGGAATATAGGAAGGCCTTCTTTAGAGGGTTACTGCATTGTGATGCATCTCATGTTTACTGATTTTAATATATTTAAATGAAAATAATAGTCCTCTGCAGATCTTATGGCAATATGGCCTTTGCACAATTATGGAATCAATTGTTACTTATACATTTTCCCATTAAAATTCCATAAACATGAATTGACTTATTCATCACTAGAGACCTTAATCTTACTCAAATAACATTATAGCACAGAATAGGCTGGAAATTGATTTTTCTCATTTCTATTGCAAGTGTTTGCATGCATATGCTTACTGTTTCCTGACTGAGGCATGCTATCAGCAATTTGGAAATGATCTGATAAACATTAACTGAAAATTCTCTTGCTAGATTATTAGGGGTTATATTATGGTTTCCCTAGCTGCTGAGCTGCTCTGAGAATTAATTCCCTTTCTAGTCTATGGTTAAGAACATGAATCTTTGATTATACAAGCTAGGGAAATGTATTTAAAAGAGAACCTACAGCTACTGTTTCATTATTAACAAATGCCTGTTAGACAAATTGTCTTAGTGACCCTGCAGGCAGTTCTGTGCACATCTGTCAATGTTTGCTATTATGAAAACATAATGTGTGCATTGAGCACCAGTTCTATTTCATGACTCTTTTGAACAAGTGCTTTATATAATATCGAAGGGATAAATCCTGCAGGGAGGGCAAAAACCAGGTTTCTGTACTTGAAACAACATCCAGCTAAGAACAAAGAAACAAAAATTGATTATGCTCGAACTTTTGGCTGGAAGATACTTTCAAGTGCAAGTGGCTGTAGCAGTTACTACCCTGCTTTTACCTGCATTTGAAAAGTTGATTTCATGATTGTGAAAACTAAGCTTGAACTGGTAGGTTTCAATACATCAGTAGAATGATCTTAAATCACTTGAATATACAGTGTGACAAACAAGTGGTACAGGAGCTGTTTTCAATGTTCAATAACTGTTCTCTGAGCAGCAGCCTCAGGGAGAAGGGATTAAATATCTTAATTAGATGCTACCCTCAGCAATCTGATATGAGTCAACAAACTAAAGCTTTTTAATCTTTTGGAATTAAATAGCAGGTAAGGGTAGGATGGTGAGGTATAATGGGTGGGAAACTTGTCAGTTCATCTCAGCAAAGCTCCCATGAGCTTCACTGATACCGGATTGATCTTTAAATTATTCAAACACAGGTTTTCTGACTTGGTGTTTAAACATATGTCATATTTCTGTTGTAAAATACTAAGAATCCAAATTGTTGTTTAACAATACAACTTATGTTTAAATGTGACAGAATGGTTGGTGTTGGAAGGGATGTCTGGAGATCACCTAGTCCAACTCCCCTGCTAAAGCAGGTGTACCTAGAGCAGGTTACACAGGATCATGTCGAGATGGGTTTTCAATATCTCCAGACAAGGAGACTCTACAACCTTTCTGGGCAGCCTTTTCCAGTGCTCTTGTCACAGTCAATTTCTTGTCAAAGTCTTTCCTCATATTCAGATGGAACTTCCCATGTGTCAGTTTGTCTGTTGCTTCTTATCCTGCTGCTGGGCACTACTGAAAAGAGTCTGTACCCATCTTCTTGACACCCACCCTTAAGATACTTGTATGCATTGGTAAGATCCCCTCTGTCATCCCTTCTCCAGGGAAGTGTACACAAGAGTTGAAACTTATTTTCAAGTCTGCTATTATGCTAGAATAAACATTGGACTTCAAAATGACTTGTCCTTTGAATGTTGTCACTTAACTTGATGCAAAAACATCTATTACATCAGGGCTGAACTTCATTTTCAGCATTAAAGCAACTTCCGAGTACTTCCAGTGTTCATGATACTTGTGATCAGCCTCATGTTGAGCCTCCAGCTCACTTTAAAGGCAGCATGTGAGGAGATGAACCTGCAGTGCAGAACAATCAAGCTGTGATTGCAGGCAATCCTGAATGTGACATGTGTTTACTATAAAGGGCCAGGGGTGAGAAGATAACTTTTTAAAAGAATAGAACCAAGCCTCAAACCCTAAGACTCTAAATATCATAAAGCCTAAAAAAAAGGTTTTGTAATGCTTTGATATCTGACTCACTTTTGTCAGTGCCTGGAGCTGCTGGCACGGAGTTGCTGATACTCAGTATTATGCGTGGAAGGATTTCTAATAATAAAAAGCAGTACTGATACAAGGCAGCACACACTGATGTAAATATACCAACAGTACTGGCCTAAAATGCCTCCTACTGGTTCTTGAGTATACTGTGATCATAGCTTATATACGTTCTACTTGCTGTGAGAACTCAGAGGGGTCTGCACAAGGCATTGAAGGATGGAAGGAGCATTAAGGACAGGCAAGCTTGGAGAGAATTTGAGCTGGATCACTTTGCTTAATGAGAAGTACTGTTCAATTTGGGTGCAGGAACATGGTTTTATATTGTACTCTTATTCCATGTGTCTATTCCAACAATTTTGCAATAGTCACAAAAATACTGTAGGTTAATGCTAAGTATATGTTGAGAAATGCTCATGTTTTATTGATGTTTTTCTAAATGCTTAGCAAGTTCATACTTGGCTTCAGGACAACAAAATTATTCAATATAGGAAATGTCATGGTAGCATGGTTAAGTCAGGCTCTCTATCCTTTCTACTGAATATACTTCTCGTGTATATTGCATCTGTCAAAGAAAAAAAGCAATGTGTAAAAAAACTTGAGGTTATAGTATTAATGCAATGTGTTTACATGAGCCTTCTTTCTTTGAAAAGAAATAGCAGTACAAAAATGAGAGGGATATGATGCTAGTATAATCCTATCTTTTGATCAAGTACACCTTATAGGAGACTTGTGTCCCAAATACATAGCTCGGGCTTACTCATACAAAGATGGACTTCTACTCTGGTGTGTCTGGTACTAAGTTTGGAAAGATCTGAGGGAGGTTTCGTTAGGGAGCATGCAGTACAAATCTTCCCACTAAGTTCTGTGGTTGACTTGTGTTGTGCTTTCATGTAAGATGGTGTTAGGCAGATGTCACCAAGAGCATACATTTCAGCAGTGGCTGAGACTTTAAAATGAGGTGTGTTCAGAGGTGGCCATGGTGAGGTTGTAGACCTCAAATGGGAGCCCAGGACAGAGAGCAGCCAGCACCCTGCCTGGCCCATTCTGGGCCTGGCTACTCTGGTGCTATTGGCATACTTACTTCTAGATGTGATAACAGTGGGTTTGCAGTTTGCTGTCAGATCTCACTGGCTTGGAGAATGTGAGATAAGCAGTTTTGGTTCAAGATGAGTTATTCACATGCCCCAAAATAGGGAACTGCTAATCTAGGCTGGCCTAGTCAGCTGGTGAGCTCTTACCATTTTTAGTGAGAAAATCGGAGTACAGCTATATGGAGAGGACAAACAGATACAATACTGTCTGCTCACAGATTGGTCTGTGTAGGGAATAGATAATGTTCTCAAACATTGTTCTCGGATGTTTTCCTCATGCATTATGCAACGTGCTTCCTTAATGAAAGCTGGATAAGAGCAGCTAAAATTTTGAGTTACCTTCCTCTCTTGAGGAAAAAGCACTTACTTGTAGCTAGTGGTGTCTTCCATGGTTTCCTGTCATTGTCTTGCTCATAAATATTTGATACCCTTTGTGTGATTATCTCTCACCACTGTTAGTTGTGCTAGTTGCCAGGTGGTGTTCTGACTCTCTGTTCCAGCTTCCTGTTGATGGTAAAAGATGAGCTTGATACACTGCTCACATCAGGAGCCTGGCTTTACACAGATATAAACAGAACTAAACTCTGAAGTTCATGGTGTAATGTTAGTGTGCTAGTAGCTTCAGAAAGACTGAAGTGACCAAGCTGTAGCTGGTGGTTAAGAGGCAATGGTGGTTCTTGCCTTCTTTCCATGCTAATGTGGTCTGGCTTTCTCAGAGCACACAGCTGTCCTGGCATAACTGTACTCATCACTAAAAATAGCTGATGCATTGCTGAAGTGGGCCTGATGGCCACAGGGCAATGTTCTGCAGAGCTGATACTTCATTGGGATGATAACCTCAGATATAGTCCAAAAGCCCCAAATCCTTGTCTTCTATGGCTGTTTCCTGAGGCTTTAAGCACACTGCTGATGTTTCCTTTTTTATTCCTCATCCAAAAGTCAAGTGAATAATCTGGAGGGGCACAAATCTGCAGAGAGGCAGACTGCCAGGGAGGAAGAACCCTGAAAAGCTGGCTTAAGGGGATATGAGTAGATGTGACTCATACTAACAGGGTTGTTACAGGTGAAAAAGGAAATAAAAACCACTCTTTCCTTTCTTAAAGGAAAGAGATTATTTTTTTTTTCTTTTTTTACTAGTTGAAGTGATAGCTGAATTATTTTTAATCTTCTTGTTTGAGAGCCAAAATACTCTGCCATTAAACCTGCTCAAAGGCAAGGAAAAGTAAGTTTAAAAAGTAAGTCTTTGTCCCTGCAAAGATGAGTGGCTCTCATGACCCATACCATCACAGATAGCATCTGCAGGAGGAACAGAACTTGAGTTCTACTGCATCTATTAGGCTTTCACTTGAGAAATTGTGCTTTGAAAGCTGGTTTGGGGGGGTCAAAGTCCAGGAATGGGACAGATCATTGTTTCAAGTGCTGAAATACAGGATGAGGCTGAATTGCCCTCCTTTTCTCTTAAAATGTTCCAGTGAGAGCCACAGCTGTCTCTTTGTGCATGGGTGTACACAGGCACCTACTGCATACTTCCCTCCTGTGAATCCAGTGTGGAGCAGTTTGAAAGTGCAAACCTGTATTTCACAGATTCCATGGGGATCACTTTACTCAGCTTTGAGACCTGCTAATGCTGTAGAGATCTTTGAAGGACTACTGCTGGTTTCATCTTCATGCAGCCAGTGCAAGAAGGAATGAACATCATGTCTCTGTGCCGTCGCTGGAAGAGATGCTTCTCTCTAGGTAACTGTATAATGGGCAGCTGCTTTTGTTGTGCATTACACTGAACTATGGGTGGACAGAATGAAGAACAGCTTTGGGAATGCTTTAGAGCAAAAGGTCAGTATGTATGCAGTAAATCTTTCTAACCTAATGCTGGCTAAAAGCCAGTGTTACAGGCCTCTGGACTTTTAGTAGAATACAGATAGCTTTACATCATGTGCTTATAAATGGGAAAACATTTATTTTTCTTGTTTAAATTGTTCTCTTTGAAGTCAAGATCAACTGTGCTTGCAGTTGATATGCTTAAAGCTGTTAGTAAATTGTTATAGGAACAGATGCATTACAGAAATGAAAAAAACCCACTTGTGTGCCAGAATGCTAATAGAATTATGATGTGCCAAAGGTATTTTTAGCTTCAACCAATATTAATACAGGGAAACAAGCCTCAAAGGTGGGAGGAGAGAAGGCTGTAACTGACCTCTTCTAATGCTTAGCTGTGACTGTCAGTTTGGCTAAGGAGATTTCTGATGACTGGTTTTGAAATATTCCATTAATCACCTAACAGATCCACTGTGCTTGATACTTATGTGCATGGCCCACAAATGGGATTACTAGTCATGGTTATCCAAGCTGTATCTGACAAAGTGCTAGAACTTAAGGATCTTCCTTGAGCAGTGGGATTATTCAGGGGAGAGATGTTTTTTGTTCTTTGAAGTATAAGAATCCATTTTAGCTGTAACTTCTGCCACCTCATGTTCCCTTTTTAAAACTGTTTTAACAATCACATCTCTGATAAATTCCAAGAACTGCAAATAATGAAACTGGAAGGAGGGAATAGAATTGCCATTATGCATTGTCAAATACAATCGTTTCAGTGTTAAACTAAGGTATTTTTCCTTTGAATAAGATTTCTTGAGCTGAAAATTCAAAAGGAACTTAGTTAAGTTGTCCTTGTCTCAGAGGCTGAAAGTGCATACAGAATAAACACTGTGTTTTCATGTGTTTGCACAGTGGAATCTACATTTGCACTGTCATTTTTTATATAAAATGATTCTAAGTAATGTTAAATAAGGAGCTCTAAATCTAGTGTCCTCCAAACTGTTTCAAATGCTGAAGATCTGTACGGTGCTTTCTAATATGTGCAAATGTGTCTTGAGCTTGACTGGCAGTTGGTAGGCCATGCCAATCCAGGAAGTTAAAAATGAAGAAAGCAGTGACATATTGACATGACAAATTGGAGAGCTATGTTTCTGCTCACCTAAGTCTCAAAACTGTGTAACCCCAAACAGGGAACACTAGTACTTGGTGTATCAAGTTCTTAGAGAATCAATGACTCCATTACCTCTTTCACAGCTGCCTCACTGCTGCTTCTTGTGGGGCTTGTTAAACTTATGTGCTGTTACTTGGAAGAAATTGATGACTAATTTCTTATAGGATATTTTGGTGCCTTTGTAGTACTTGCAAAGTTGATGGAAACCTGGAACTCGTAGGTAGTTTTCAGAGTTGAATCTGAGTTTGAGAAATGTCAGTTGTTTGAACCAGCTCTTAGATAACCTATTGCACATCAAGCGTTTGGAGTTTGACTTGAGGGGTTTCAGGTAAAGCTCAAGAAGTTCCGTGGGCTTGCTAGAGCTGCAGTACTTCTTGCCTCTTTAAAATTCTGGTCTTGAACAGTAGCTGCTGAAGCTGAGTATTCAACTTTGTCAGGCTATTAGATCTAATTTATCTGCTGCCTGAAATTTATTGTTTCAGGCCCCAGATGTATCATTGATTGTCATAAATCAGACACAATGTTGTATACTAGAAAAAAAACCTCCTTGAAGTCCAGGTTATGGTGACAAGCTGCTAGCAAATAAACAAGTGATTTTGGAAACAACTAAGGAAAGAGTGGAATGGGAGTGAAGCTTCTAGAAATGCCACTTTTGTCCAATGCAGTATGGGAAATTAAAAACAAGAACAAAACACTTGTTTTAACTACCGTCAGTTACTAGTGCCCCTAATGTTTTTGTGAACTTAGTCTGGAAGCTGGGGCAGGGGATGAAGGGGCTGACTTCTCTTTACTTACCAGTGGTACAGGTCCAGCCTTGGAATTTAGCTGACAGTTGTGGCTATGGAGCATGAGGCAGAATAAGAATAGATTATATTTGTCTCATGCAATCTTATTAGCTCAGCAGTATCGGCAGAAGCTGCTTGGTTTTGATGTTAGAATGATCAGGTACAAAATGACTTGGGAGATGGAGAAGAGCTATTTGAGGCAAAGTGCGATTCCTCTTGTCGTCTCACAAAAACTTCATTTGAGGATTGTTAGAGGGAATGAAACCTGAGGCCTTTATTTTGCTGTTCAAAGAAGTAATAAGTGCACTAAGGAGACCTTAACTTGGACCACAGGCAACCATAGGCATCTTTACTCTCCCATACCCGAGTATCCTGCCAACTCATTTTTGCTTTGAGTATGTGACTCTCTGCTATTCATTCAGAGGGGAAGCAATTTTTATTGGGTGGACCTGCTTCTTATCTCTTGCCTCTGAATTCTGTCTCTTGAAATACACAGTATTTGTGCATGATCATGCATCTGAATCTTTTTCTGTATATACAGGTTTTGCTAAGCTGTATACTCCTGCAGTAGTGTAACCCTGGATGCTGCTTTTTATTTTTCTGAAGTGTCTCTAGTGTTCTGCTAGGGATCTGTTTTGTTCATTGGTGACAACATTTAGCTGCTTCATCCAAATCAATTTGGGCATCTGCATCAAAATCTAGGCTCCAGCTGTCTCTGTTTGCAGCATGCAATTCCATTCACAATTTAATAAAGGCTGCTCTTCAAAACAGGCTGTGTTCTGTGCCTTGAACTTGCTGGAGTTAAGAACTTTCTAGCTTGTAATTTAAGATTATTCAGAGATCTTTTTCAGTGTCACCAAATGTAGCTTAAATTGGTGATAAACAGCAAGAAGTGACTTCACAAGGCATATGCTATTCTTGTTCAGGCTTACATTAACAAGTCCAAGCAAATGGAGTTCTTGTTCTCATTTCTGTAGTCTCCACAGTTGCTTTTGTGTCAGCTAAGACTACAAGAAGTCTTTCACAAATGTATGTGGTTCTAGTCACCTACTGTGAGAGCTACTGATGCTGTGTATCTATTAACATGATCAATCATCTATTAACTACTGATCTACCTGTACTATGAGTATCTCTGCAGCTACTGTAACACTGCAGCTCTTCTGTACCTACATCTCCCTGGCAAATCAGTCCTACTTGGATTGACCAGTATACCATAGAATAGTTTGGGTTGGAAGGGACTTTCAAAGGTCTAGTCCAACCCCCCTGCGATGAGCAGGGAATATCCAAGTTTTTCTTTTTGCTCAACTGAGCTCCCAGTTTATAGCAGCGCTTTTTGCTCTGATCCCTGAAGTGCACTGGTAGGTGTTTATACTGTGCAATTTTTAACATTTATGTTCCTGAGGACTGGATTAATGCAGGGGCTATGGAACTGATGGATAGGAGAAAGCAGTTGACATCATCTACTTGGACTTGTGCAAAGCATTTGACACTGTCCTGCATGACATCCTTATCTCTAAATTGGACAGGCATCAATTTGATGGATGGACCACTTGGTGGATAAAGAATTGGCTGGATGGCCTCACGCAAAGAGTTGTGGTCAATGGCTCAATGTCCAACTGGAGACCAATAATGAGTGGTGTCCCTCGAGTGTTGGGATCAATCTTGTTCAACATCTTTGTCAGCAACTTAGACAGTGGGATTGAGTGCACCCTCAGCAAGTTTGCCGGTGACACTAAGCTGTGTGGTTCGGTTGACATGTTGGAGAGAAGATCCAGAGGGTCCTTGAGACGCTTGTGAGGTGGGCCGATGCCAACCTTACGAAGTTCACCCAAGCCAAGTGCAACGTCCTACATCTGGGTCGGGGCAATCCCAGGCACTGCTACAGGTTGGGCGGAGAAGAGATTCAGAGCAGCCCTGCAGAAAAGGACTTGGGGGTGTTGGTTGATGAGAAACTGAGCATGAGCTGGCAGTGTGAGCTCACGAACCAGAAAGCCAACCATGTCCTGGGCTGCATCAAAAGAAGCATGACCAGCAGGTCAAAGGAGGTGATCCTGCCCCTCTACTCTGCTATTGTGAGACCCCACTTGGAGTATTGTGTACAGTTCTGGTGTCCTCAACATAAGAAGGACATGGAGCAAGTCCAGAGGAAGGCCACGAGACTGGAGCACCTCCCGTATGAAGACAGGCTGAGAAAGTTGGGGCTGTTCAGCCTGGAGAAAAGAAGCTGCATGGAGACCTCATAGCAGCCTTCCAGTATCTGAAGGGGGCATACAAGAATGCTGGGGAGGGACTCTTCATTAGGGACTGTAATGATAGGATAAGGGGTAACAAGTTCAAACTTAAACAGGTGAAGTTCAGGTTAGATATAAGGAAGAAGTTCTTCGCTGTGAGGGTGGTGAGGAACTGGAACAGGTTGCCCAAAGAAGTGGTAAATGCTCCATCCCTGGCAGCATTCAAGGCCAGGTTGGATGGAGCCTTGGGTGACATGGTCTAGTGTGGGGTGTCCCTGCCCATGGCAGGGGGGTTGGAACTAGATGATCGTAAGGTCCTTTCCAACCCTAACTATTTTATGATTCTATGATCTCTAAGATTGACACGTGTAAGCTGCATGTAGCTCTCCAGTCTTCAAAGTAAGCAATCCCAAACTAGTGGCCACATGGCAGCTTCTCTTGCAGAACAATTCACTCCCTACTCTTACAGGCAGCTACTCTTGAGTTTAAAGCAACTTCTGAAATCCATGAGCAGTATCCCATTGGCAACTTTCCTACCCAACAATACCCTTCTTCATCTTGTTAATTTTGATAAGCCACATGTATTGCATAGCTACGAAGAGAAAAGGAGTGAAGTTAGACCTGTGTCTGTTTAATTTCCTTCTCAATATCTGAGTTAGCTTGATTGGTGAGAACTCCTTCCTTGCATCTTGGAATTCAGAAAATAATCTTCCTTTTCTCAGTCCTCCCTTGTCATGCTTCTGAAGCGTTATTTACTCTTAATATCCTTTTGGGGGCTACTGTCTTCATCTGAGTCTCAATTTCTTGGTCTGTATCTAGCACAGGAAGAAAATTCCTATCAAACCTGACTTTCTGCTGTGTATAAAATTGCTTTTCTTCCATGCTGTGCATCTGTAAAACATCTGATACAAAGATATGGATGTCTTCTTGTGTCCTGACTTGAATGCAGGAGTTAGCTGAGAGCTCTAAGTCCCACTGTCCCAAGTTTGACTTGAGATTTCTATGGAACAGTCCTGCTACAAGTTGCTTGACCTGAACACAAGTTTTTTTCCCCGCTATAGCTTTAGCTGTTGACAGACATAAATTCAGGTTAACTTTTAAGAACATGATCTTGTGGGAGAACTTTAATCTGATGTTTTGCTCACTGAATATCCTGGTAGTTAGGCTGGAACAGGTAACTGCTTAAAAGTAAAAATAACCAAAACAAAAATCACAGGCATTTGGAGAATATACCTACCAGTTATATTGTCAGAACTGAGTTCCATTTCTGACTCTTCTGGTTTATATTGTCTTTAGCCTGTAAGAAAAGCAGTGCTTTGCCTGGGACTGCATATAATGCAACTTGTATGTCTTCCTGCACAAGTTGATAACTGGAGGGACTTGATCTGAATAGTGACCCAATTACTGAAATGCTGATGCAAATAGCTAACTGTACTACTTTTTCCACTTCATTAGTGTTGCATGGTGGCAAGCATTTCATCCTATTGGTGTAAAAGGCCTGTTGCAGACTTCCTAATGCCTGGAATGATGGAGAGGAGATGGAGGGATAGCTCTTGCTTCCAACATCACAAGCATTTTCTGCAACCTGTGAAGGCTGTGTACATGTGTCCTCTCAGGTATTGTGTATGTTGTAGCTAGCAACTATCTTCTGTCACTAGAACTTGTCATGGCCTCCTTGTTATCTCAAACTGAAGCATTGAATGTTAATGTTCCAGTCTAAAAAGGCTGTAACTGCTTATGCTTATCCCTCATGTTGGCAGAACAGGCACTTTTTTTTTTTTTTTTGGGTAGTTGTTTGTCCTCCAACCTGATTAGACATTACTTGAGCAGAAGCTCAGTGCTAATGAAGTCCTAGGCTAAAATATACAGTACTATCTGCTCCTTTTTCCTGCTCGCCATTTGCGTTTTTGTGGAGTATTATACCTTTTACTATCACATGCAAAAGATTGGGTTTTAGTAAATGGCCTCTAACAGAAGTTCTGTTTGGCCTCAAAATTCAGGGAGCTCCCTTGGGAAAGCTGAGGAAAGGTATCCTCTTCCCCTCAACTTTACAACTGCTATTAAAATTGACAAGATTGATCATGGAAACATGATCAAACTTAATTGAATACCAGACTCCTTAACTGTACCTGCTGAAAGATGTTCTTGAAAGATGCATATTAGTAAAATCCATGGTGCTGTTTACAGAACTTGAAAACAGCTTGAAGTAAAACAGATCTTAAAAACCCACCTCCTAGATACATATTAACAATATTTTTTTAATATGTTTGCTTCTCCTTTAGCAAATGAAAGAGCCATTTTATTTTCAGTAACTTCAAGCAGAGCACTTCTCACATAATTCTTGAGAGAAGTGAGAGAGGTTTTGCAACTATGGTATTAACTTCAAGGTTATCGCTGTTACAAACCCTGGTACTTGCATGCGGTTGATCTAAGGACACTCGCTTAGCAGGAGATACACCTATAAAGAAGGAAGCATGTTTAAAAATACTCTTGATAATAGAAGAGCTAGAAAATGAAAGCTCTACTGTGAATTCTTCCAGAACTTTCTCAGACTTTGTCAGAACATTTGACTGCAATCTTACACTGTTGAACACTGTAGAAGTTTTCCAGATGCTAAAAAACAGAAATTTAATGCTGTTTATCAAGTTGAGGGTTTTTTTTTTTTTGTTTTTTGTTTTTTTTTCTTCTTTTTTGCGTGAACTGGTTATAACTCAAGGTTAAGGTGTCCCAGTTCTGGTGGGAACAAAGGTTTCCTGGAAGACATGTTAGTTGAGTTCATGCCCTGCATCTCCTGTGAGAGCATGCTGTGCTCGGATTGTTTGAACTCTTACCCTTGTGCAATTTTACATTCACTTTGAAGTGTGTTTCTGTTGAACAGTTGAAGCAGATAACGAAGTAGTGCAAGAAAGAATGTATTCTAGGTAAAACGAACTCAGCCAAGCTTCAATGTCAGTGTTCATACGTGAACTTGTTGACAATTCTCAACTGCAGAACTTCTCTTGTTTGGTACCATCTTTGGTACTCTGTCTGTGAAGGAAATCCTGTGAAAAGGATGTTATCCCAAGAAAGCAATGGTGAGTCACTGAATCTGGGGTGGCTTGTTAAGAGCAAACTTTGTATTTCAGTGCAGGCAAAAGTCCAAACTTGTCTGCCACTCTTTAAATATGCATCTTAGCAAACCAAACATCTCAAAAGTTAGTGCCAAAGCTAAGCCTTTAACAGAACTTGTGGCCTTTAAATGACAAAGTTTGGAGGCTTTGGTGAGGCTCCCTTTTTTACTCTGAAGAAAACATTTTCAAATGTTTCTTAACTGAAAACTGCCACCTAATACAGTTGCGAGGAACATAAGGAATTCTGTATGGCTTCTAAAACTTTGACTTGTGACTGGCTAAGCTTAGGATCACAGATGTTAGATAGCACCTTTGGAGACTGCAGCCCAACTTTGCTCAAGTAGGGTTAGCTTCTTCAGCTCAGCATCCATCTTTCTGCTAGATCTTGGTCCTGCAAACAGTGTGCAAAATTGGTAGGATAATTTCTGGCTGTGAAGCTTAGCACTGCTTTAGGTTCTAAACGTGACATGATGAAGCCTGTCTGAACTTCTCCATTACAAACCTGCTGTTTCTCAGAGCTTGTGGTTCTGCTGTCTTGGTGAGGTGCTTAATTGCTCTATTATGACTTGTTCTTAAAAATGGAACACGTTAGAGCAATCAAGTACCTCACCAAGACAGAAGTAGTAACTAGCTGGCTAATCTACTTACAAGTGGTACAATCTCAGTAAGAGTTCTCTTGTGACTTCTGACAGCTGGCAAGCATCCCAAGTGACTCATCTTTAAAAACACTACAAAATTCACAACACTTTATTTACTCAATCATAGAGAAGCTATGATTATTACTGAGCAGACATTAAGGAGACAGATATACATGGAAAATGTCATCTTTGCAGGCCCAGTGAAGTAAGAGTATTAAATTATAACTCATTGCTTTCAAGTGATAACAAATGCCATGTGAATTTGTCAGGGTATCAAGTCTGGCTTCTCTTAATGATGAGAGAAAGCTATAAAATGTCTTGATATTTTAGTCAAACTTTAATCTCATCTTTTTTTAGAAAATAAACTTGTTAAATAGTGTGAAGTAAGAGCCTTGAAGAAATGAATGGGCTTTATAAAAGGGAGTTTATAACTCAGGTCTGACTCATGGAACTTGTAAAGCACAGTGGGAAACAGTATTAGATGCCTGCAGTAAATGTCTCATGCCTCAAAGTTGAAGCCGGGTGTATTGGACACTGTTGAAATTCCATAGTTATCTAAGTTCCATAAAACCAGATTGTAATCATAGTGGTTTACTTGAATTATGTTGCTTTACTAGCTCTTTACTACTTCCACAGAATACCTATGGGTAATCTACCCAGCTCTTGTTTACTTTCTGTTTTCTGGTCTACTCAAACTGAGACTTTTCAAGGCTTCTTTCCTGAAGATGAGTTGGGAATGATCACTTAATGACATATTGGAATTCTGTTCCTGAGAACTTCTGGCCAGTACAAAAATTTTGCTTTCCCTTCTCCCTGAAGTACAAGTTACCAAGATGAGAGCAGAGTAGGTGGTGTCACTGGTGGTAGATTTTTCATGATTTCTGGGGGTGGAAGACTAGGAAGACCAAACAGCAGAGCTCAGGAGATAGGAACTGAGCCAAGTGACATCGTCAGCAAATGAAGAGAGCTGCCCTACTAGCACACCAAAAGCACGCTAGGTTATTCTTGTACAGTCGGCTTCCTTTTATCAAATTGTCTTGACTTCTACATCACACTTAATTAATTTACATTGATCTATACACAGGCTGCCTAGGCAGGTAGGTGAGTCACTATCCCTGGAGGTATTTAAAAGATGTGTAGATATGGTGCCTGGGGACATGCTTTAGTGGTGGACTTTAATAGTGGGTTAACAGTTGGACTTGATGATCTTAAAGGACGTTTCCAACATAAATGATTCTATGATAGAGACTTAAGACCAATGTAGCTAGAAAATCCAAAATCTGATGTAGCCAAGCATACTAAATGAACAGGCTAGGAGGTATAATGTTCTATGACTAACATGTTCCTTGAAGCATAAATAGTTTTCTCCAAGGTAAATTGCATAGCAGTGCTGCAAGTCCTTGGGCAAATAACAAAGAAGATGCAGGTCTTACACGAGAGAAACCTTCCTGGAGTGAGAAGTTGGTGTGCCTTTAAGCAAAGTCAAGGAGTCTGATTTCTTTGGATACAGGGTAGTAAGCGCTACTGAGTAAGAGCTGCTATCACTTCGGTTTTAAGTTCCACCACTGATGGCGGCTGTCAAATCCGTGTTGTATTTATCCATAGCCTTTCTGAAACAAGGAGCAGAGGTGAAGCTGCTTTCACATGGCTGAAGTGATGGTCTGCATGTGGTCAGGCTTTGGTGTCCTTGAAGGAGATAAATTCTGAAGGTTGTGTAGCCTCTGGGACTGCTGCCCATCAGGAGCTCCTCAGAAGCTCAGGGCTCCTTAACCTTTCTAAATGCAGGGAAGAGCAGCATCTTGCAGCCAGCAGCACAGGTCTCTGTCTGCAGGCTTCTGGGTGTGATCTGCTTAGTAACAGGGGAGGGAGGTGGAAGGCTTTCCTGATGGGCAGGATTACAGGATAATCTTCCAAAATGAGGCTTATTCCACTAAAAGTTCAAGCAGCTGCTTGAGCTACTTGCAAAAATGAAACCCTTCTTGGCAGAGATGTTTCTACACACTCACAAGTTTGCTTCGAAAATATTTCAGTGCATCTAAAGAATAAGGCAAATGCCTTGTCTTTTGAGGCATCCATCTTGGAGAGAGCAGCCAAGAGCATAGGGTGTGAAGTAAACCTAAATACCTTTGAACTTTATCAGCTGTATTGACTCAGTTAATCCTTAAAGTTGTGGGGCAGCTTCATGACACTTGATGAAGAGAACTAGTTAGCAGGAGGATTTTGAGCATCAATGGGAGGCATGAAAAGGCAAACCAAATATGGTCTTTGAAAAAAAACCCAACAATTTTTATAGCATGTTTGTTCTAGAATAATTGCATTTCTGTCTGGAGCTTGACTAGGAAAACAGATGAAAGCTGCTTCCTTGCACTTAATGCTCTTAAGAGTACTATTGCTTGATCTCCTTTGCAGTTACACAACATGAAATCAATGGGAAAGAACAGCAAGTATCCAGTAGTGCTCTTGGCTCTAATTTTCTGAAGGGGAAGATACCCACTCAGCAAGGTTGAGTGGTCCTCTGCATTGTGGCAAGCTTTTTCAGGCTGAGTAACCTAATATAGTATTATAATGGCATAGTCTTGCATAATGTATAGTCTTACATATTTCACTTCTTAAATTTACGTCCTTTTTCACAAAGCAGATAGTATCAGGTTGGCATTTTTGCTGTCTGAATTAGGGTCAACTGACATGGAAAAAAGATCAGTTAATTAAACTCACTTGCCTTGGGCAAGAGAGGGTGCTGTTGAAAGTGTATTAGTTTAATTGTATTAGTTTTATTGGCCAGCTACTAGCATTGCAAGAGGTTTTTTTGTATAGTGGACTACATTGTAAGTTGAATGGGTAATGTTGCCCTCCAGTGGCTCATGTCTAGAGGATACAGAGCCTGTCTGCACTAGCAACGAAGAATCAATCACTAGGAAAGTCTGAGATGCAAGAGTAGAATGTTAGCTCAGACCTATGGTGTATTTAAAAAAGACAAGTACTGGTATCATGTGAGAACTTAAGTGTTCAGTATGTTAAGGGTGTATTAGGACTGAAGCTTTTCCCTCAAGCTGTAGTGAAGAAGGACATAATTTCAGGGGGCTCTCCTCTGTTCACTGAACAAGTCCTTTCTAGCTGCTGTCTCGTCAGATCAGCTTGTTAGACTATGATCTTTGCTTTGTACGGAAGTTGCAAACAACTGCTGCATTTGCCTTTACAGTGGTTGCTTCTCACTGTTACCTCTTGAATGGACTTTTCAAATAACCCTCACATAACACCTTTACTAGATCTTGGAAAAGAAGTTGTCTCATCCTTGGCTCAAGCCACCTGTGCTAGCTAGTGAATTCCTGGCTTATTTCATAAACTGATACTCTTACATGTTTACAGCTCAATATAAACTATCTCCACAGTTCAGAATGGAAGGGGAAAATACTAAGTCTGTGTCTGACCACTTTGGTAGCATTTTCAGGCAATACCTATCTCGTTTCCTTACATTTTGGCTTCCTTCTAACACAAAGCTAAGCAATGCTTCATAGAGCTCTATTCACTCCAGTTGAAGGGGGAAATTACTTGAAGATTTCAGCTTTGAAGCTGTAAAGCAAAACGCTTTTTGCTCTTCAAGCCTGAAGCGGAGCCTTGTCTTTGAGTACAACGTGTCTGGCCGGTGCCAGCTGTGGCCACGCCGCCGGGGCGCTGGCCGTGCCCGGGGGGCCTGGCGCGGGTGCTCCGTGCCGGTAGGCAGCGCCGGGGAGCGGACTCGGAGCCCCGCGCCAGGCGTTGCTGCCGCCGGTGCCCCCCGCACCGGGGCCTGCACGGCTCGGAGGCGGCGGGCACCGGCCGGGCGGTGCCGGGGGCGGGGCGGGGGGCGCGGGCCTCGGTGCTCCGCCGCTGCCAGCTGGCTCCGGGCGGGCCCCGCCGCCCCTCCCCAGCCGTCGTTATTTATCAGCCGCTGCCGCCGCGCTGAACACCGGGCAGGGCGCGCTCGCTCGCAGCCGCCGCTCGCTCCCGGCCCTTCCCTTCCCCGCGGCGCGGCCCCGGGAGCTGCCGGCCCGGCCCTGTCGGGCGCGGCTCCTCGCTGACCGCCTCCCTCTGCGCTCTCCCCGCAGGACCCGTCTGTTCCCCCTCGGGCTATAAGAAGGCGGATGATGAGATGTCCGGAGCCACGTCCTCGGCGGATCTGGACGAGGCACCAGCCCGCACCATTTACTTGAACCAGCCCCAGCAGAGCAAGTTCCGCGACAACTGGGTCAGGTACGAGCAATCCCCGCATCCCCTGTTCCGGGCGGCAGCCTGCACACCTCGCAGCCCTCGGCGGGGAGGGCTCTGGTCCCTGCACGGACCTGGTTTCATCACAGTAAGTTGTGTCTTGTTGGCTGCAGTGGGCGGCAGGTCCGGCTAAAGGTACAGAGAGGCAGGAGGAAGGGATCCAGCAGCATCAGCAAGGGGTAAACTGCATCTGTCAAGAGTAAGAGCAGAGAACTGATAGAGCTGCATGGGTAAGATGCACGAAAAGGTCTTCTCTTCAGTAGGGCCATTGAATTCTGTAATACCGGGCCTCATCTATTACTCCTGGACATAAGGGCTAACCCATGAAAACTCAGTGTGACATTTGGATCGAATCCACTTTGAGTGTTCTCTTTAAAAGTAGCATCCAGTTATAAGAATAAGTAGACTAGGTATAAAGAAGTAGAGAGTAGAAAGGAAGAAAAGGAAAAGTGAGTCTAAAAGGATAAAAGTAACTATAGAGTTTACAAGCTCACATCCTCATGCGTACAAGGCTATGGTCCTATTGTATTCTTTAATTGGAGACCAGAGGGAATTTTCTCTGCTATTTCATTGTAGGAGTGTGTGTTTAAGACTTCTGTTGGTATGATTAATGCCATGTTGTTGCAATTTGGAAGCAAAAATGATGTGCACTGAAACATGGAGTATGAGGATGCATAACAAGTAAGTTGTGGCAGTGCTCACCACACTTGCCTGGGGTTACTGAGGTGAACAGATGGCTCCTGTCATGACAAAGGAGGAGCATTATTTAGCAGGCTTCTGTCTGTTAATGCAGATGTTTGGGTTATTGTTCAGAATGGTTTACACAATGAGTGCCTTCTAATGAAAAGAGAGGAGTCATATCCTGCTGAAATTGTTGTTTCCATTAGCTGATTTACCGTGTGTATTATCAAGGATGGTTCTAAGAATATCCTCTGTAAGGATGCTGGTGTTCTGGATAGTGCAGCTTACACATACAGGATTTTCTCCTCAGCTTTGACTTATTATATACTTGTCTGGTAAAGTCTATGGTTTAGGAGCACTTAATGACAGATTTTTTTTTTTTTAATTTTTTTTTTTAATGTCTTGCTTTTCTATGTGGGCAGCAATGTTGGATGTTTTCTCACTTTATTTTTATTTTTCCTTGACTAATTATGAGCCGAGTCGGGCCATTTTCTGTGGATAGACTACTTGTGCTTTTCCTGCTTTACAGAAAGAAAAGCAGGGAATAGAGTGTTGGTAGAATCTGAAGTTTGGGGTTTCCTGAAGGGGTTTTGTTCTGGCTTAATCTAATGAAAAAGTAGTGTGTGTGACTATGCTACCAAGAACCCGTTTCCGATAGTGTTATTACCAGCCCCTCAGAGCTGTTGTCCAGCTTGCTGTCTGGAAGCAATCCTCTGGTAGCTGAAAAAGTTTCTCAGTACTTTTTCAGTCATGAGAAATATTGGCATGTAAGGGATAGGACAAAATGCAGGCAGTGTAGTGGGAAAGTAGGGATATTTGCATTACCTGATTGGCGATCTTAGCTTCTTAGTGTCACTTGGAAATTAAGTTTGCTCTATAATAACTTGCTGCTGCTTAGTAAGAAAGTAAGATGCTGCTGCTTTGACTTTTAGAAGGTTGACAGGCTTTGGCTCTGCTTTCTCTATCCTCTGGGTTAGTTTTCTTCCTTCGACCCAGGTGGGAATGAAGGCAAAAGCATTGAGCTCATAATATCTGAGTAAGGGTGCCTTGTGTGGAGTACGTCTGATGATTTACTTACTTGCTTATATATATTGGAGTTGTTCTTGAGGACCAGCATTGTATTGCCCATTCTGTATTGCCCTTGGACTTTGTTTCTTACTATATTTAGCTGCTGGATTTTTCAGTACCATTGGTTTTGAAGATGTCTTGTCTCCATAGGAAATGTGTACAACAGCAAAAGGCACTGTGTTTAAGTGAATAAACACCTGTACATAGGGGCTTGGACAACATTAAAAGTTTATTGTAAATCATGTGACTTCTGTCACCTCTTCCGTAGTCATCAAGGATTCTCTGAGCAATGGTGGGAATTAGTGCATGTTCATAGGAAATTTTTCAAACTAAGAGGTAGTGTGGAATAGCTTGCTCAAAACTAAGTAACATACAGCAAGGTGCAGAGGGTGGGGGGGAAGGCGGGTTAGTGGTATGGCCTTCTGTTTAAGATGTTCTAAGCATCTTGAGCTCTTTAACTTGTTTTGGTGAGAAGCACTGTTAAAAGTTTGTTTGTGGGAGCAAAAGAAAAATTATTTTGGACAAGTTAAGCAAAATTGGTAATTCCCCAATATCACTTCTAAATAGTAGATAATGCTATTGCAAAAGCGAAGTAGGTGGCAAGGTGGCACTAACACTTCCACAAGCCTAGAGGTGTGAGGAAGAACTGTTTCTTTTTTCCCCAGGCTTTCTGGTATAAATAAGTAAAGTTATTAGAACTTGTGGAGCAATGGCTAATTTCTTTTGTGCTCTTCAAACTTTGTCACAAACTATTTCAAAACCTAGTGCTTTTGGATTTAGCTTGGTCCTTTATGTGTGTGCATGTGTGTATATATATGACTGTCACTATTTTTTATTACACTGCAGCAGCAATGACTCTTTCCGTAGGAACATCTCTCTTCTACCTGCATTACAAGCTGTTTTCATCCCTATTGTGTTCAGTTTGTGTATGCATTAAGTCTTTGGACCTTGTGTTAAAAGGTAAATGATTTTCCATTTTCAACTGAAGTATTTTCTGATGCATTTTAGAAGCTTTGAAATATGTATAAAAAAATTAAACAAAATTACTTTGTCCAACACAGCTGTAGCTGTGGTATTAAGGATGTTTGCTTTCATGAAAGCTAGCTAGCACCTGTTTTGACTTGTTCAATATGTGTAACTTCAATGTGATCACCCTTTTGGTGAAGAAATTTTTCCTAATATCCAGTCTAAACCTCCCCTGGCACAGCTTGAGGCCGTTCCCTCTTCTCCTATCACTTGATACTTGGAAAAGAGACCAGCCACCTCCTTGCTCCATCATCCTTTCAGGTACTTGTAGAGAGCAATGAGGTCCCCCCTGGACCTTCTCTTCTCCAGTCTAAACAATCCCAGTTCCCTCAGCTGTTTGTTCCATATCAGACTTGTTCTCCAGACCCTTCACCAGCTTTGTTGCCCTTCTCTGGACCTGCTCCAGCACCTCAATGTCTGTCTTGTAATGATGGGCCCAGAACTGAACACAGTATTTGAGGTGCAGCCTCACCAGTGCTGAGTACAGGGGGATGATCACTGCCCTGGCCCTGCTGGCCACACTATTGCTGATACAGGCCAGGATGCTGTTGCCCTTCTTGGCTGCCTGGGCACTGCTGGCTCATGTTCGGCGGCCATCAGCCAGCACCCCAGGTCCTTTTTTGCCAAGTAGCTTTCCAGACACTCTTCCTCAAGCCTGTAGCGTTGTGTGGGGTTGTTGTGGCCCAGAAGCAGGACCTGGCACTTTGTCTTGTTAAACCTCATACAGTTGGCTACAGCCCATTGATCCAGCCTGTCCAGATCACTCTGTAGAGCCTTCCTATCCTCCAGCAGATCAACACTCCCGTCCAACTTGGTGTCACTGCAAATTCATCATTATGATGAATTTTGTCTTCTGGAGCAGCCACTGTGTACTGAAGCCCTACTTCCAGGGAAGTGGCTGGACATTGCCTGCTGATAGGAAGTAGAGAGTAAATCTTTTGTTTGCCTTTACTTTTGCTATATTAACTGTCTTTCTCTTGACCCATGAGACTTCTTTCCACTGTACTCTCAGCCCCCAGCCCTGCTGAGGAGGGGTGTGATAATGTGACTTGATGGGCACCTGGTGTCCAGCTCAGGTCAACCCACCACAAGTTTGAAGACCAACTTACCTGTTGTCTGGTAAAAACACAAAGATATAGATGGGGAATGATGACAGGGGCTTTGAATGCTCTTCAATATTTGAGATGGCCAAACTAATGGCATGAATACTTTTCCAAATATATGCTCAGTGAAGACTTCATTTTGCTTAAAGTGAGAATATTCTGCAGATCTGGCTTTCACATAAATACAATTGCTTGATGTTTCTTAATAATACAGGAATCTACTCTGACATCAGTGGCTTATGCTGTGTGTTTAACAGTAGTGTACTGAAACTTTCTTCCTGTACATATAGTAAAAATCACTAGTTAAGTGATCTGAGCTTCTCATTAGTCCTATGTGTTAATGTTGATGCAAAAGTAGTTGGAACATGTAGTTTCTTGATCCCAGAAGCACGAAAGTGCTGAAAAAACTTTAAGTACTCTTGTAACTGTATCCAAATTATCTAAGTACATTGCAGTTGCTGTTGTAACTGTTGCTCTATGTAATATTCTTGTATTCAAGGCCTGATAGTACATCCTGGTGCAAGTCTGACTTAGATCTGAATCAGGACCCCAAGTTTGGTCTTAGTATGTGGCTTGGGTGGGAGGTCAGGGCAGAGCAGCAGTCAGGAGTAGCAAAATTCTACTTGTATGCTTTTAGTGCATTTTGAGTTAGAAGTCTTGTTGATAAGTTTCCAATAAGAACAGTATTTGGTGGCTTGATCTGTTCGGGGGGTCCCAAAAGATGTGTTCCGGTATCTAGAAAATCTCCAGTTCAGAGACTTGTTTTTCATACAGGCAAAAGTTAAATTCTGCTAGAAAAGATAATGAGCAAAAAGCCTTAGTGTTCACTTTTACACTGTACAGGCTCTTCAAGCTCAAGCAAACTGGTGAGAACAAATTTCTTCTTTCATAAGCCAGAAGCACCACTACTAGGAATTTAGCACTGACGACTGCAACAAGGCTTCTAGTAGCACCATGCATCCTTTGTTGAACAGGCTGTTTTATCTATAGTCCCAGACTGTCCCATCAGTGTCTACAGGGTGCTTGCTGGTGACAAAACTGTGGGCATGGTCTGAATTCTTATTTAATTTCAGCTGTATGTTGCATTAGATGAAGCTTTCTTGGCTTGCAAATACGTACTGTAGAAGCCACTTGTGATTGAGAAGTGTTAATGCTTTTTGAATGTGTGGAGATTCTCACTGGTGCTTAATGAGTCCCTGCTGCTGAAATAGGAGTTGCTGGTATCACTAGCCAATTAGTACTGACCCTTGTAACCTGAATATCCCAAGTAGTGTTCACTGTGATCATGGTTGAAGATGTGAATGGTAGTGTGCTATGTGCAGGTGCATTTATCTGCATTTACAATGTAGACCAGCGTTCCTCTTGCACTAAAATGTACCTGTGCTCTTGAGGTAAAACTGCTCCTGCTTGCATTTGGTTTATTCTTGGTAGAGTTCAGACGCTGTGGCCATTTGTACTAGTGCTTATATGACATTTGGAAATCTGCTGTTGTCATGTGAACAGATCTCTTGCTTGACTGCAGAAAAGCATTTTGGAATTCTCTAAGAAGGGGTGTGTTGTTATGTTCTGAATAGTACAAATCTAATGGTGTATTAAACTAATCCTCTAACTTTTTTTAGTTCTAGGTATGTAGTGTTCTTACCGAAAAAGAAATAATCAATAATGATACATAATTCTTGTAAATAAGCAAAAACTTTATTTTCCTGCAGTGCGGCTGTTACTGATACTGTAATCGATCACAATGAAAAAGGCTTGGCTACAGCTATGGAAAGGTTGATTTATTTTTTTATTTTTTTGCCATTAAAACTCACTGAAAGTAACTGGTATTGAACGCCTGGTGCTCATGTTGTGTTTCCGGATTGTGCCAAGGTATTCAAAGTTGCTGCATGTTTGGTCTTAGTGGGATACTCTTAGGGCCAGAGCCCTAGGACAGTTCAACTGTTGAATTTCACCTCGATGAAATGTCTGGGTGAAAAAACCCCTCAGATGTGAGAGTTCTAGTGCTGTTCCACCTGCTGCATGTTGAGTTCTGTGGCATCGTGATTTCTTTCTTTATCATGATAGATTTTGTACATCAGCATTAGTAACACAGCAGGGGAATTAAACTGGGTCTTTTTCCTGTTTTTAGATAGTTACTACCTAAGTAACTTTTAGACAATGGAGCCAAAGCTTAGATGCGGTCTGACTTTGTGTAAACAAAGCTGCTTTCCTACATATTTGTTGAATAAATACTGGCTCATATTTAGCAGTGAGCATTCCTTTGTGACTCTGCATTTCTACTTGTTCCTCTACTTCGGTGACCTCTGTCCAGAGAAATACGTGAACAGGAAGAGACTAAATGTATTTGGTGATTCTTTGTGTAGCTTGAGTGAGGGTGGAGTCAAAGCAGGGATCTTTCAGGACTTAGAGCTGTCATGTACAATAAATCACACTTTCTGAAGTCTCTTGCTGTTTACAGTTCTCTGTATAGGCTTGTGCTCAGTGCACTGACTGCTGGTGGTTTGTAGAAAAGGGTGGAAGAGTAAGAGATTGTCTTAAGTTGACCTAAGTAGAGCTCAGGAACTGTAATAACTGCTTTCCACATAGTTGCTGTTGAATGTGAAGTTATTTGGTCAGTTTTTGAGAGAAACGTGAGTGTTCAAGGCCAGGTTGGACAGGGCCTTGGGTGACATGGTCTAGGGTGAGGTGTCCCTGCCCATGGCAGGGGGATTAGAACTAGATGATCTTAAGGTCCTTTCCAATCCAAACCATTCTATGATTCACTTCTTTTACCACCACCCACGCTTGTCACTAGAAGAATAACTGCTTAAGTTGTGCTGACACTTGGAATAAAATAATGGCTTTAAAACTGAAGTTAGTGCTCTAGGTTTTAGACAGCTGATTAACTTATGTGACTTGTTTTGATTTCCCCCCCTCTTCCCCCCTTCAGTCATGTTCATGTCAATGCTGTGTGTTTGCTGTGAAGCCTGTCTTGGGTTTGCACAGTGGTAATAAACTTCCTCTATTAGATAGCAGTATTTCCAGGTTAACTGTTCCAGTCAGTTCTATTTTACTGAGTTGTACTTGCCAACAGGCCTACTGAAAAGCGAGGGCCTATTTCTGTAGTGATGACCTGACAAGATTGTGGCTTGCTGAAACAATATCATGCCTAATGAGCTTTTTAGTGCTGTTTCTAAACAGTCTTTGTCTGATGTATTTGTTAGTGCAAAGCAGCCAGGAGTCTGTTCCCCTTTTTATAGGGATTGCATGAATAGAGAACAAATGGAAAGGCCTTTTCTGTTTGCATGCTTTAGGAAAAGCTTCCAGGGTACAGGATTTGGAAGCAAAAGTGCTATCGCTTCTGTTAAATGTGACCACGAGTTCTTGTTTTTATGTTAAACTGAGCGTAAGCAGTTGTGTTAATGCCTGCTCTGTATTAAGGCTGCCATGAGCACTTCTGCAGGAAGCCTTTCTAGTGGAAGTAATACTTACTTTGACATTATCAATTACATTAGTTTTTGCAGTCTTTCACTGCCTGTGTGTGGTAGAAGCCCTACTGATACCAGGGCAATTTGGCACGAGCTAATGGAGGCTAGAAATTGTGAAAAATCCCTACATGGTTAGGAGTTTATCTTGCTGAACTAGAGAGCAATAAGACTCTCATAATTCAGTGGACAAAAGTTCATAATATGTTTTCATGTACGTTTTGTCCTAACAATGGTCTATACAAAGGTAACAAGTAAAATGAAGCACTTGAATACAAGCTTGTTGCTGTTGTAGCTTCTGAGGAAGTGCAGGTAGCTCAGCAAAGCTGGGTTTGTCAGCCTAAACATCTTGCTCTTGAAATGAAGCTTGTGCATTAGGGTAGATAACACTACTTGCCAGCAGAAGCAATGGTAATCAATGAATATTGCACTTACCACCCTGCCTTTTTATTAGGTTGGTGTAGAACACAACACTGATGTGCATTACTATAAAACATTGATGTAAGATATATTTGTGCTAATTTAGATTTCCCCTTGTGTAAAATACTCCTAAACCTCAGTGGCTGTCTAGCTGACAGCTGTCTGGTTTTCTTTTCTATCTTTTTTTTTTTTTTTTTTTTTTTAATTTCATTTGGGTATGTATGAGGTCTTGAATCTAACTTGAAGTAAACTCTTCTTCAGGAGAGCTTCAGTGTCTTAGTGCAGCAGACCCAAACCACTGTGGCCCATGAAAAACAAGTTCTGGTGGAACTTGACCTGCAGGGGAGTTAGTTGGCTGGCTTTGATATGTCCCGAGTCTTTTAAAGCAGCCCCAAACTATCTTTCTCTCCCCAAATTGTATGACTTGAGAGAAGATTGCTCAGGTTCTTAGCTGTGATTAGTCCCTCCTCTTACAAAAGAAGGAAAGACAATCTTCCAAAAATGCAGTGGTGCCTGTAGTTGCTTCTGATGGGAGCCCTACTGATGAAGGAAATCCTATAGATGAAGGAAACGTTGCTCTGAGAAACATGGGGGAAGGAAATAGTGAGGTCTTTGAGAGGAAAACTGTCCCACTGGTATGAGTTTTCACAAGTTACTGGGCTCTGCAATTTGAAGCAACTAGAAGTGTTTTCTGCCAAAGTTCAAATGGGTACTCCCAGTCAGTTTCATTCTGGGGAGAATTTGGGACAAAAAAATGTATTCCTCTGCTATGGTATTGCAACAGCTTTGTTGGGAAATCTTTCAGGATTGGATGTTTCAGTGGCTAGGCAGAGGAGTGTCCTTTAAGCGAAGTTATGACCTTTTTTCTCTTTTGACAATACATGAACTTATATGTGTAAGATGTCATTGCTGTTACGGAGAAACTGTACAAGAGTGCAGGAAAAGATGGAAACAAACCAGGCACTTGGACTAGGGGCAGTGGTTGCTCCAGAGCTGGGTGACAGATATTCTGATGTGATGGTTCTTTGGTTCTGGTTCTTGGTTCTTTGCCTTGCTGTGGCAAGTTTTAAGCAATAATACCTTGTAGGATTCAAGTCTTGCACTTTTTAATGTGCAAGAGCAAGTCTTGCTCCTTTTACACTGCTATTCTGACCTGACCTCAGAGCCTGTTTCAAACTGACTAGAGTATTTAAGCACCAATACCCTTTTCACCCTTACTGGTTGGAGTCCTCCTCTGCAGGAACCATAGTCTGAAAGATTCATCTGACAGCGAGGCTTTGCAATTAAACTCATGTTGGTTAAGGCAGAAATTGCTGCCTGCTATAATGAACCAACACTGGTTGTTTGGGACATAGTCCAGTCAACAAATGATCATTGTGTAGGCATGTAAGTAATTGCTTCTTATAAGCCTTCATGATGCCTTCTTTGCAGGAATTTGTAAACAGTTGATTTTTGTCTCTTTAGCAAGTTTTCTAATCAAAGTACGCTATTTTTAGCAACTGCCGAAAATATTGTGACCCTTGGATTTGTCACAGTCTAGCCAGTTTTCTGCATGGCAGCATTGTCTGGTGAGAGATTCCTGTGAATGAGCTTCCTCTGTGCCCAGTGTAATTGCATGTTGGTTTTTTGTGTTAATGTAGTTAAGCATCACTTGAAATATGTGAAGCTTATTGCTGTACCTCCCGCAGCAATGGTGGCTGTCTGGAGGTAGCTTCTGTTCGTACTGCTTCTGTACTTTAGTTATTGCAGAACCTTGGAAGCTGATGTCAATCTTGCCACTAAAAGAAGTATCATGTGCCTGCGGGAATGCACACACCATTCCACTGAAGGCACTATTTGAGCCCTTAATTCAAGCAGATTGTCCTTTTTTTTTTTTTTTTTTTTTTTTTTTTTTAATCATGGGGGGTTGGTTTGTTTGTTTGTTGGTTTTTTGTTTGTTTTTTTGTCCTGTTACAGGGCATGTTACAAGGCATCTGATCTCTTGTATGTGATAATGGAAACAAAGCCTGATTAGTGAGAGAGGAGTTCAAGTCCTTAACCTGCACTTTAATTACCCAGCCCCTCTGCTGTGGTTCAGATGTCTGTGCTTGGCTTGCTTAGTAATTGTTCCTGTGAATTGATGTATGTTAAAAGCGCTAACATTAGGCAACACTCATTCTTCAGCTCTCAGATTTGAGAGTATTTCAAGTATGTGAACTGTGGAATGGATAGCTGTGGATGAGTGCTGCCTAGGAAAGGACAGTTTGTACTTATTACACCTGGAAATGAGACCATGTGTGTCTCAAGGAGATCCTGTGTTCTTTATCATGATTAGCCTGAGGGGGGTGTTCATCTTGGAGTTGTCAATCTAAATTCTCAAGGAAGTGGTAGAAGTGCTTTAGATAGCTCTACATTTTCTCAGTCAGCTATATTATTCAGCTGCACATTGCCAGCACCATACACTTCTCAAGGAAGTAACCTCTCTGTCTATTACTGGTAGCCTTTGTCTCTTCAAGGATGATTCAATAGAGTAAAACTTGACTTTATGAAAAGTTCTGGGGAAATGGCAGCTGTGGAAGTTGTCATGAGAAAATTTCACTTTAATAAATAGAGGAACTATACTGGAAAATAACTACCAAGTTTCTTGATGCACTGTTTGCTACTTCTCATTGGAGTGTTACCAAAAGAAGTAATTAATCATTGGTACTTCAGTTGCACGCTGGTGAGTAAAGGTATATGAATGACACGAACTTTATCAAATCATACAGTGATTCCTTTCAGAAAAATCTCTGTACTATTCTAGAATTAGTGGGGCCAGACTCTTTCAGCCATACTCGTGTTTCCAACCCATTTATTGAACAGGATTTGGTAGCATTTCTCCTGACTTGCACAGTGGTGTAACTGGAAACATAACTTTGATAAATTAAGTTGTAGGTATAGAGGAAAAATCTCTTCTAATGTTTGCACACCTGTTTAAACATCAAACTTGTGTAGTTAAGCAAGGTTTGCATAGTTGACAGCTGTTGTGTTAGGGAAAACCAGTTTGTTGTTTGGTTTCCTGCATGTCCTCTCTTCCTTCCCCTGCCATAGCCTGTTCCGTGAGCTGCAGACCTGGAGTTCTTCTGGGTACCAGGCACTTTGAAGATAAGATGGCTGTGACTGGGGCTGGTCAGAGCACTAACCTTTGCAGATACTTATATTTAGTGACTGAAATTGTGCTCTGAATGAGCTACCTGAATTTTCTACCTGTTCACCTATAGATTTTAACTTTGGTTCTGAGCTTTGATTATCCTGAAGTCCTCTATAATGCATCTATGTTTTGGGAGGGAGCACACAACACTTATGTAAGTATTGTATTTGTCCTTTAGAGAGCAGTTCCTCAGGGCCAAATTAATCAAATACTCCTGCCCAGCTTAGAGTATTAGTTAGCTTTTCATAAGAAGCTTTATTTTTGAATAACAACATACTCCTGCTTTGCTTTTTACACATATACATGATTAGTTCCTCGTCTAAATGGTGACAGCTAAATGTGCCCCTCTGTAATTAGAACTGTACCTATTTTCTGTAGGCATCTGTCATGTTACTTAAGCAACAAAATACATTGCCTTTAGTATGTATAAGCTCACTCAAAGGATCCTTATTGTGTTGGTATTAACACAATCATTAGAGTAAGAATATTGTTTGGATCAGTTAGCTGTAAAGTCCGTAAATGGTAGAATGTTGTTAATTAAATGTTTCAGCTTGATTTGCAGTCAGACAAATTCTTGCTTTAATAGTCATAGGAATGTGGTATCCAGGGAATACTATTTTGATAGAAAAATCTGCCAGTGCTTGATTTCTAATGAGTATTGCTTGGGGAATTCACTTGTAGGTGTAAACTGTTACTTGATTAAACCATGTGTAAATTAAAACATTGTGTAAGTCTTAAGGTACTTCTGAGATGTGTGTTTAATTATGCTCTGTATTAAAGGAAGGTTGTTGCACATGAGACCAAGTGAATGTGGCTTAAAGCAAAACTTGTAGTTGGAAGAAATTAATAGTGTTTCAAAGAAGTGACTTCATTTATATGGTAAATGTACTGTGTTGCATGCTTTAAACCTTGATGCCAACAATGGCTTTTAGAATCCTACTTGAAACTTTTTGGTCATAATTGCTGTATGATATTCCAATGAAGTGCTAAAAAAAAATCTTCTAACCTGCAGCACAGCTAAGTACAGCGTGGTGACATTTCTACCTCGATTCCTGTATGAGCAGATCAGAAAAGCTGCAAATGCATTCTTCCTCTTCATTGCCTTACTGCAGGTATTGTTTCATTGGTTTGCCTTGATTATGATGTAATGTAGTAGAAGTTGTTTCGGTTGTTATGCTTAACTGTGAAGAAATTCTTGTGCATACCTCATTAATAGTACTATTAAAATACATCTTTTATAATTGAAAAGAGTCTCTTAAGTTGCCTTCTAATTTCAAATTGTAAAATCAAGTTGCTTTTATTCTTAAGTAAAAACAAGAAGTAGTAGAACTTCCCTGGTAGAACATGGAAGCTATTGAGAAAAGCATATATGGGTTCTTGTGAAACTGCTGGCTGTTTAGATAGTCCAGATTATCACTGTTTCCAAGTGAGTTATGTCATTTGGATTTTTTTTCTTGTGAAGACAGAAATAGAATACATGTTGCGCATGTATGGCATGTACAACAACTTTATCTTCTAACTTTGTAGTAGTTTCTTTGAACCTACTGAGAGCTTAGGCTAATTTGCCCATGGAAATTGAGTGTCATTCAGGCACAAAGCAGAAAGCTCTGTGTTCTCTCTTCTGAGAGCTTTGCATAAAGTTCTAAGTTTGCTAGAAACTAATTTTAAACACAAATAAAAAAATGGGTGTCTCTTCTCCCTCTGTTTACAGCAAATTCCAGATGTGTCTCCAACAGGAAGATATACCACCTTGGTGCCATTGCTATTTATTTTAACAATTGCTGGCATCAAAGAAATTATAGAAGACTATGTGAGTATTATTATGGGGAAGGCTGTGCCAAAGACCAAGTGTTTCAAAAAAGGCTACAAAGTGCTGCAAGGTTTTGTGTCTCTGACTTTCTGAGTTCTGAACTTGACTAGAATTTCTGTGGCGTACTGAGATAAATAAAGCATTTTTATTATAGCTGGTGAACAAGGAAACAGTGGAAGTCAGGACACTTGTTGCTACCCCTTCAGACTTATTCATTTATGCTTTTATTACAAAGGCCTGGCTAGAAAGACACTGTAGAGTCCTGACAGATAAATGGCCTATTTAGTGGCCTTGAAAAGGGGGCGGTAAGCAACATTAGCACAGAGCAAGCTGTTTTAGGGGAAAATCTGCACTAACTTGAATACTCTTTATTATAAGGGGTCTTTTTGCTTTGTGAAGTTTTGAATGAAATAAGAAATCTGTCTAAACAAACCGCACATAGAATGTATAGTGCAGATGTCATGTAAATATACTGTTCCTTGTTGTTCCTTTTGTTTTCCTTCCAAAAACGAGTTTTACAGTCTTAGTTATTTGCTGTTGATCCAGGTTTGAGCCTGACTTCCAACATTGTGACTCTCACTTTATATTATGTTCTTTTACAAACCATTTGGATTTAAACGATGTGTGTGGCTTTAAAAAATATATATAACATAAAGACAAAAATGGTCCAATGTATCATCTTGCAGTTTGTCAAGTTTCTAGCTCTAATGGTTTTAGGAATTTGTAATGAGGTGTAACAAAACATTTTGTTTCCTTGCAGAAAAGGCATAAGGCAGACAGTGCAGTGAATAAAAAGAAAACAATAGGTAAGACTAAACAGTCTTTAATTGAACTATTTAAATTCAAATAGCGGATGCCAGAATACTTGTGAACAATTACGTTGCTTATTATTTAAGCAAACAATGGTGGTTGGAATGGATGTCTCTTTGGACTAGGTAGTTACTGGAATGTTAGGATTTTAGTTTACCAAATTTTTTGGACTGCTGATAGTGTAACAGTTGAGGATGAGGCATGGAGGGCATGATTAGAATTTAAATTTAATTTTAAGGTTGTACAGAGTTACACAGTTCTTGGCTTCTCCAAGAAAACCAAACTCACCTCCACTTTCCCCAAAGAAAAACTGCAACCAAAAAACCCCAACAAACTCTTAAAACACTAAAAGCTGATGTCACAGGAATTTTAAGTAATTTTTGTGCAAGACACTGTCCTTAAAATATAGAAAGACATCTGGAGACTTTGTGGATTTGCTTTCCTGAAGTGTTACTAAAAGAGAATTTAATACTGATATCATCTGAGTGTATCCCTAATGTATTGATGCTACTTGGCACTGAATACCTGAAGACACCATTTTCATTCTTTTCATCTCCCTTAACTGAAAACCTGTATGGAGTTTATTGTTGGCTACCCTATGGTCAGCCTGGGCTTCAGCTGTGGGATATCTGTGTTCTGGTGTTGGACAGCTTCTCTGCTGCTCCTGCACAAAGATCTGCAGGTGAAATGGAAAACGAAACACAGCAACTTGATGGCTGAGCAGAGCAGCTTCCTCCCAGACACATCTAGCTTAAGTGTCAAAAAGCTAGGGAAACACTTCAAGGAACCTGAGGAACTGAACAACCTGCTAGCTCCATGCTTCAGTTAACAGGCATAATGTTTGCAGGACTGTTTTCAGTGAGTTGTTCTTCCTTCGTGCTTGAGAAGTTAAGTTGATCATTAAGATTGTATATTAATGAACATCAATAAGTGTTGCTTTACCAGTTCTTCAAGGTAATTTCTCTGCAAGAGTCTGGGAAGATGTTTCAAGCACAGGAACACTATGTTTACTAGTCATGGGAAATCAGCAATTAACTGGCTGTAGCACAACAGGCCTTATTACAGGTAATATGAAAGGCTGCTCTTTCAAAAGTCACATAGGCAGTTCTAATCCATTTGTAGTCAGAACATATGCTGACAAACACTTCAAGGGAAGTTTATCACAGTAATTGTGGAGAGACAACCTTGAAGAACACCAGTATTCCTGTGAAGTGAAGTGGATTTTAGCACTTAAAACCTGAACTAAAATAACTTCACATTAAATACTCTAAATAAAATTTTCAAAATGATACTTAAAACTGAATCTTCACATTTCTTAAGGAGGAAGGCTAGAAAAAGGATCATTCTTGAGACTTGTATTATGAGAAGCTAATCAATGTCCAGGTTGGGATTAAGATTAATTAAATTTAAATGTATGTGTCTTCATGTTCCTCTTACAGCTGAGTGAGTTCTAGTCAGTGCAGTCAGTATAGATAGCAGTTCAGCTCACTCAGTAGCCTGCTACTGGCTGCTTGGCTGAACACCGTTGCCTGCAACCAGATGCTTGCTTCAGTAGCATGCATGTAGGCTTTGCATTTTTCTCCATGTTTGGGGTTTTTTTTGAGCAGTAGTTACCTTCAAAGCACATTTCCTATATTAAATTTACCATTGAAAGCATTGGCTTGCTTAGCGGAGTGGCTTTGGTACATAGGAATTAAAGTCCCTTTGGAGGAAATGAAACTGCAAGTCCTGCCTCAGGTGAGCACTCTACATCTTTGTTAGGAGCTGCAGCATGTTAGGCTCTGAGCCAATGTTCCATGTCTTGGATGACTTCATGTATGTGGAGATGACGTTGAATTTAGGGACCAGACTAAATATAATCCCAAGTGAAGCCCCTGAGCAGTATATTCCATAGGTGTAGAGAGCTCAGAGCTCAGTTATAACTGCTCTGATGTATTGATCCTCTCATGGTCAAATTATAGAATAAGCCATTGGCATTAATATTAGAGAGCATCCCCTACAGTAGTAGACAAGCACAGGACTTGCGAACTGTTGCACAAGACTGGGAAATGCCTGCGTTCCCGGAGCAGCGCTTCAAGTGGCCCTGAACACGTAGGTGTGAGTAACAACAGTAAGTCTTGGATCTAGAACATCAATACACTTCTTTTAGTCTTGGAAAGTCTTAGACAGAAGGCTTATAGTGAAACTGTTTTTGAGTAGGAGCAGTCTTGTTAGATACTTGTTCTTTGTTACTTTAACCAAATTCCTTTCGACAATATTTCATCAATTTTACGGTCATAAGTATTCTAGAGAAGACTTTTTTCTGTCCTTTGGAGTACTATAAAACTGGGTTAAGTACAGTCGAGGCTGCAGAATTGCAACCTGAAAATTTTGGAACTATTTTAATGGAAGCTTTCTGTTTAGATTGTGGGGTTGGGAGTTAAACAAAACATAATAGCTCAGTTATTTGCTTGACTAATTTTAATAGCTAAACTGATTTCCGTAAGCATGAAAGCTAAATTGTTCTGAAATAAGCAGAGCTCAATTCAAGCACAACTTAGGAGAAGGAAGGAAGGGGTGCAACACAACTGTTCTTCCCCTAAACTGCATATACTTGTTTGGGTGGAAGCTCGGCAGTTTAGATGCATCACTAGCAGTGCTTCTGTTGCTGCCCACACATTTTTGTTAAATAGTTTACATTGCCGTGACCCATCCACTGTAATATTAAATCTCAGGATTCAGTGCTCCAAAGTGTGTGGCCTGTGGACAGGATCGAGATAGATTTCTTGTTCTTGATTTGGCCTGACATTCCTGTTTGTGGAGTGGGCCTAACCTGAGTAGGATGGTTGAGGCTGTGTTCAGCAGAAATGTATCTTCTGGGAATTTGGTGTGGTTTTCAAATGAACTGTGTATGAATTGCATAGAACTGAGGAGAAAATTGTTTGTGTTCAAAATAGGAGGCTGGCTTCTTCAGCTTTCATCTGTTGCACACGGTGTGTTTTGAACATCTCTGAAAACTGGCCGCAGCTGCTTTCAGTGAAGGTGTGAGTTTGTTTAGGTGTACTTGGTGTGCTCAGACCAGGACTGGATTTGGTTACTTAGCAATGATTTGGCATAGATTTTTGAACTGAATGTTTAGGCTAGGGTAGTATGAAGTATGTGTAGAAGCTTCTAGAGGAACTACTTGGATGGAAAGGTGTATTCCAGAGTAGATGACCAAGGAGTGTGTTAAGACAGCAGTTTTCTACTTTTTGGGTTTTCTTTATTTTTTTCTTAATTTGTTTTTTTGTTTGTTTTGTTTCAATCCAAACTCGGCATTTAGGATTCTCTTTCTGCCAAAGCTAAGCTTTGCTTTTCAAAGGGCTTTGTGCCTGTTTGACTATTAAGCCTCAGCTTTATAAGGGCAATTGATATGCTAGTGAAATTGGATGTGTCAGAGTCAAAACATAATGAATAAAATGCAAGGGAAAAGGGGAGAAGTGAAAATTCTGTGGTTAAATCAGACATAAAGATGCTTCCTGATATTGATTGATGGTGGGCAATGATACCCTTTTGTTTTGAGGAAGGTTATTTCCCAAACAAGGAGCAACACTGCCCATCTGCAGGTTAGTATGAAGTGTTGCCAGTAAGGAATCAGGCCGCCAATTGTTGTCTAGCAGGTGATAAAAAGGATATAGATATTAAGGGCAGATTCTTCTTTCTTGAATGCACATGTCTGCGGCTGTGGACAAAAGTGTGGTCCCAGCCTCTGAAAAGTAGTTTTCTGATCTGTGTGTTAGTTCCCATTCTGGTCAATGTTTGCTACTGCTGATATAGTTGTTCTGAAATTTGCCCAAATCTTGTCTGTTTAATCTAACTTTAAACTTTCTTTACAGTTTTAAGAAATGGGATGTGGCAGAACATTATTTGGAAAGAGGTAAATAAAATTGGGGATGGGAGGGAGTGGAAGAAGGTGCTCTAGAATTACTCTTGCTAAAATAAATTCAGAGGCCTAGAATTAATATACTCTACATGAGAATTCCCTGTGACTTGGGGTGGGAGGGATCCTTTCTGTTGCAATAGTGAAAATTGCCCCGAGCAAGGCAGCTGAGTACCCATCTTTAAATTCTAGTACTATGTTTTCATCCAGTGCTAATGAGCTGTTCGAAGTGGTTTTGCTTGAGCAGTTAATATGCTCCAGGGTGTAAACAGTATTTTTGTTTTAGTCCACATCTAGAAGAGTAACTTTCACTGCAATGCTGTACCTCCCCTGAAAGTCTGAGACTTATTTTGCTACCTGTGCTAAAAAGTTCTCTGGTTTGAGGCTAATTAGTAAGCTGTGTACTCAAATAAGGAACACAAGCCCTGCTGCTGCCTCAGGCACTCAGAACCTACATTCTGTGAAGCCCTGTGCCAGGACTTGGTGAGCCTTATTTCTAGAACTTCCTGAAATCCCTCAGGATGTATTGATCTAATCACGGCTTTTAATGCCTTTTTAAGGATAAAATTAGCCCTGTTACCTAATAAATGAGGGTAAAGTACACCCTTTTAAAACCTCTGGGAAAAGAGATCTGCCTCGAGACCTAAAAGCAATCCTGCTGAATTGTTCAGCTATAATGGAAACCCAAGATTGCCAGGGATTCTGATGGCTAATGCTGATGCCTGTTTATGTGGTTCCATGGCCATTTGTAGTGAGGACAGAATTGAAAGATACTTAAAGCTGGTTCTGGAATCTGGTTTTCTCAAACCCCTAAGCACTTCTTGAACTGGCCTATGTCTGAATCTACATATTGTTCAGGCTTGCACTTAATGTTATGGAATAGCAGTCCTGTACTATGCATCTTGTTTACTTTGAGGCAGACTTCTGACCTTTTTTGTGCTGAAGCTGGTAGGGAATTAGTTTTCAGTAGGATCAGAGTAAGACTAGTGAATCTGCCTGTTCAAACATGGCATCTGTTTCAATTTTTATAAATTTTGTAATGTGTTTAAAATATTTCAAGCCCATTTCAGACTCAGCGATGCATTGGCGCTAAGCAGCCTGGTACTCATCTGGCAAGCCTGGCTTACTGTTTTCACAGTGCTACTTGGGCCTTCTTAAAATTAAAGTCCCATGCATGTGTGATTACCATTAAAGGTGCTGGAAAACCTTATGGTTTTGGTATTCCAGCACATCTCAAGTGACTGTAGGTCAGGGGAGAACTGGTTGATACTATTTACCTGTAAAGACAATACTGCTTGCTTGTGACTAGTAAAAGGAGTGCATATGAAGAGGGCTAAGAGAAAAGGATAATGATGACTGGGTGGATAAGCAATGCAGAGAAAGAATAGGAGAAACTCTTGATATTTGGGGAGGGTAAAGGTTAAAAATAACTTTTACTAGGAAAAAAAATCTTTGTGTAAGTTAAATAAGAGTGAAGAAAAAACCCTCAAATCTGGATAATGGCATGATTATAGGAAAAAATAACTTTTACTAGATGTAAGCCACAGATGTTCACACTTTGCAGTTGAGTATATATTTTCCTATAGAGAACCATTTACTTTGCATTCAGAAAAGGGAAGGCTTTGATACTTCCAAAGTTGCAGTGAAAAGTACTCTAACTTTTCAGAAGCGCGCTCTAGCTGTTCTGTGCATGATGCTGTTCTTTTGATGGGGTGAAAGAAAATAACAAACTAACGTTCAAGACAAGCAAACTGTTTGTTTTTCTTTTCCATGCTACTGTACTCCTACCCCTGGCTCAACAGGTAGCAGTAGGCGATATTGTGAAGGTCACCAATGGGCAACATCTTCCAGCAGATATGATCATTATATCTTCCAGGTATCCTGAATGGGTGTGGAAATCACTTGTCTGATGAACTGAGGTGCAGAGGACTCAAAACTCTGTATTTGCTATTAATAAAAGCAGGCATCAGATGGCACTCATTCTCCTCCACATCTAAATTCAAGTTTCAACAAAGTCAAAATAGTGCTTTGAGGCAATGATTCATGTGTCATTGTAGATAGGTTCTTAAGAAAGAAGGCTTCTTTAAGACTTCATAGTATAATGTACCTGTAATTCACAAAGTGTGTCGCTGAGTTGGTTGGAAGACTGAAGGTCTGTTACATAAGCTTCATGTAGTCGGTTGTTTTGTAGCCTTCTGAGGATCCCTCCATTTAATTAAGGAAGTTTAAGTTTTCTTCCTGTTAATTCAACTGAGTTTCTAGCACATTTTCCTGCCCCTCAAGAAAGATTTCTCTTTCAAATGGTACTTGTAAAAGGCCATCCCAGCTGGCATCTACTAACTAGCCTGCATAAGAGCTTTTGGGCTTAATCTGTTTAGTCCTTGTCTTTAATACAGTGCATGTATGGCCTGTCTCTAGCATGGAAGCAACAATAAACTGTTGAGTCCTGCTCAGTTTGTGAAATATGGGACAACTTCCCTGTACCAATATACTGGCAAGTAAAGCTTGCTCGTGAGTTCCTAAAAGCAATTGAGTGGTACTTGGCTACTAATCTAGATTCTATATTGAACAATTTGAGGCCAAATCAAGACCACTGTCCACTTAGGTGAGTTTTAAATGGGAGAATAGCACAGTTCCTCTTCTTGAACATGCTTTTATGTAATAGCCAAACCTGATGACACCTTGCTTTTCTCCATGATTTCCTTCTGTCCATATGGTTTTGAGCAGTAACTGCAGGTTGCTGTGGTCTGCAGGTTACAGTTCTCCTAGATGACCCAACTTCTGAGGGAACTTGTTTTCTAAGCTGCTGAATTTCCTGCCCTATCCTTCTTGTCTGTGCCATTCCTGGGAGGCTTAATTTCTTTGAAAGCTGTATGGGCAAGCTCAGTCTTTTTGAACTGTCACATGACTGAGGATGGAGGGATCTTCATTCCAATAGTGTTTTTTCTTTTTTAAAACAAACCCCATATTTTAAACGTGCAGTTAGTTAAGCTACACTTTGACATCAGTAAGTTGCTGTTTCAGCATTGAGGAATATTTGTTCTACTTCAGAAATTCTCCCGTAACATATGATACTAAAAAACCTTCTGATTAATTTCTTCATTTGCATGGGTCAGCTTTTTGTTCTGCATTTTTCTACTAACTTGATGTCATTGATAATCACGTAACTGGATAATCTAACCTAAAGTGTGTTGTTTTGGGAGAAGCTTTGCTTGAAGTAAATAGCAATTTCTATGGCAGTTCTCCTTTACAATTGGCATTATTCCCAGGATTCTTTTAAATGACAATACTAAGTGTCCTCAGTTCACCAGAAGGCTTTACATGCTCTGAAGGGTGGGGTCTTTCGCTTATATGTGTCAATTTTATGTATCTGAGCTGACTGTCAGAAGTGAAATAAACATTTGTTTTCATCTTGACTTCTTTTTCCTCACAGAAGGTATCATCAAATGAATTTTACATAGAGAATAAATTTACATGAAGGCAAAAATACTTGATCTTGTGGCCATGACCTTTTGAGTGCACAGTTTAGACAGAACTCAGTAGCAGAGAGCACACCCCTTCATCCAAGCACATCCATATCCAGAGACAGCTTCCTATGATGTGTATTTTCAGATGGCTCTTTCACTGTCATATGCCATCACTATGGTTTTTGTCTTCTGCAGTGTTTTGAAGTGTATAGTGGAACCATTTTAGTGCGAAAGTACATGCAAAATTACTGAAATTTGATTTGAAAATTACTAATATTGAAACTCTTACCCTCCTTACAGTGAACCACAAGCCATGTGCTATATTGAAACAGCTAATCTTGATGGGGAGACGAATCTTAAAATACGACAGGTAAAACAAACTGAATTTCACCTTTTTTTTTTTTTCATTTAGGTATCTTAATATTAGCACAAAGCAGAGTCTAGCTTGCATGACAACCATACAAGTTCTCTCTTTTCTTTTTTAACAGAAAAAGTGTATCTCTTGCCAGGTGGCTGTAAGCTGTCTTTTCAACAGATACAAACCTAACCAATAATGCTTCATGTGCAAGTGTAAGGAACTCATGTGGAGGAAGTATTATAAATCCATACAGGCAAATCAAGCAGACCTTGGCAGTGTTTTGCTGAAGGTCCAGTAAAGTGCTGTATTAGAAAAACAAAAAATCAGCTGTGCTTCTAGTGAGGGCTGCAGTTTCTGTTGTCACAAGTGCCAATCTGTCTGCCTCTGCCTCTGTGGAGTACTCAAAAGGACCTTTTATATGTTTAAGCTAATTGGTTCTCTCTTTGTGGTAAGTAGTGGAAGGTATTTGTGTTTTTTCTAGTTTTGTTGAAGAAATACTGTTGATTGTGGTGTTTAGAAACAGTTCAGAATCTTTGCTGTCTTTCAGTTCAAAAATAAACTTGTATTGGGTTTTCAAAATACAGGTCATTTGCTTCTAAAAAGCTGTACATTTGCTGCTTGTTTACTACCTTTGTAGAAATGTGATTTACTGTTCTGGATCAGGTCTTGATTAGATCTTGAGTTCCTGTCAGGTTTTATTTGCCTCAGGGCACATGCTTAAAATACAGAAATAAGGTGGGGGACCCTTTTAAGGCCTTGTTCTGGTTTGTGGTGCTGCAGTCATAATCTGGCAGAAGAAACACTAAATGGATCACTCTTACCAAATGGAGGTGTCCATGGACAGGTGAAAAGCAACGGAGTGTTGCATATGCACTGTGGAGTAGCAATATGTTAGGTTACAGTTGTGTGATGGGTTGATGATTAACCTTGAG
This sequence comes from Strigops habroptila, assembly GCF_004027225.2. Taxonomy (NCBI): domain Eukaryota; kingdom Metazoa; phylum Chordata; class Aves; order Psittaciformes; family Psittacidae; genus Strigops; species Strigops habroptila. Next base: position 103,168,171 of record NC_044278.2, read on the forward strand.
TATGATCAGAGCATAATGGCTGCAGTGATCCAAGAGAGATGACAGTTAGGAGTGACTGTATTTTAGCAGCATATTTTAACACATCAGTGAAGCTGTATTTTGAGAGAAAAGCCAGGCTTGTTTATACTGCTTGTCTTCTACTTCCTCCTGCACATGTGCAACTTTGTGGTTTGTGGATGGTTAGAGAGAGATTATGTAAGTAATATAACTCTTCTGTACAGGGATTTAAACCACTCCTATATAAGCAGGATCATATGTGTCCAATGAATCTTCCTTGCAGGAAAGAGTTATTGAATATCCATTAAAAAGACAACACAAAACAACAAACTCGCCACAAAATGCAACCAAAATCCCCACTAATAAACCTGCCAGAAAACCACACATTGAATTACATTTGATATCTTAGATGTTGAAAGAAAGCACTGTTTTCCTAGGATGCCTTCTAACAACAATTTTTGACAAGAATCTCCTTTGCATTGGTCTCTGCAGGGGTTGTCTCTAACTGCTAGTCTTCAGTCAAGAGAAGAATTGATGAAAGTATCTGGAAGGATAGAGTGTGAAGGACCCAACCGTCATCTTTATGACTTCATTGGAAACTTGCGCTTAGATGGTCAAAGGTATTGGCTTGACAACAAAGCCATAAATTCATCTGATTGGGAAAAATTCTTCCTGTGTGCTTTTGGCCTGCAACACTGAGCACATGCATGTTTGGTCTTTTTGTTCTATTTCTGGGGAAGAGGGTAATTATTAACAGTTGTTAATCAGAGCATCTGCCAACAGAAGATAACATAGTTCTGTCTTCCTATGGAGTCTTCTGCTTTTTATGGGTGAGCTGGTTTCTTTGGACTCATAGTGGGGTTTTTTTAATCAAAAGTAACATCTAAAGAGAAGGGAGAGTTGGGCAAATGGTTGGGGTTTTTAGAGCCTTCTTGTTACAGGAGATATGCAGAGAAATGGGAGACCTTTCCCTTCCAGCTAGAGCCAAAGGCTGCACCAAGTTCAGTTCTATACAGAAAACTGATCTCAGAATCTGGAGTCTTTATCAGAGTCAGTTTGATTTGTTGTAACACTTGGAAGAAGATAACTTAGTTTTAGTACTTGAATTTATAGAACTTGAAAGGTTAGTAGGGAACATACAGGTTTCCTGCACAAAACCTATATTCCTTGGGCAACTTGGCTGAATAGTGACAGATGCAAGAATAGCAGAAGATCACTTGCATCTCACTTGAAAATCATGTGGGTAACATAGTTTTCCTGAAATACTTGTTTAATGGTATATGTGAGGCTGTCATGTGTTTGGAATGGATGGTCTCTTTGCAAGTGTGGTGCTCCCCTGTCCTTGTTTGTGAGAGAACATGTGAGCCAAGGTAAAATGCGGGGTATGCTAACGGCTGCCAGAAGTTCTCAAGTTTTGGGTAACTAGAACAGCTCCCTTGTATCACTTTCACCCTACTCCACTTCAGCAAGAATTAGACTTAACACAGGTTTCACTGCTCTCTTGAGTTGTGTGGACAATGTAACTTCATTTTGTATTGCTTTCCTCCTTTTGTGGCATGTGGGTGTGTTGTTTTGGTCTTTTTTGAGGGGGGAGTGAGGCTGAAAGGAGAATTACTTCACTAAAGTGCTATCAAGAATTGAAAGATATGCATACTTCTTGCTTTGCAGCCCAGTTCCTGTTGGTCCGGACCAGATCTTGTTAAGGGGTGCACAGCTGAGAAACACTCAGTGGGTCTTGGGCATTGTTGTGTATACAGGACATGATACAAAACTCATGCAGGTAAAGTTTTTAAGGAGATGTAAAATGTGTTCTGATAGAAGCTGCTTATCTTTCTTGTATTTGTCTTTTGGACTTGATTTTATAAACGGTTTGACTCATGGTAGCTGTTCAAGACCTGGAGGCCTTGAGGAATACAAGGATACTGTTGAGATTGCATGTGCACGTGTCTAAACACTTATTGAAGTAGATCTCAAAATACTTCAATGTGTAAGCAAAACTAACTGTATTTTAACTTAATTTACCTAGTAGCTGGGCAACATTTAAAACTGAGGTTTAACAGCTGAGGAGATGGTTATGACCATCTACACTTTTAGCACTTGGAGATAATTAGGTTAAGACTGCAGTGTCTGTATTGCCTTAACCGCAGGAAGTGCCTAGGTGGACCAGCAACATGTGTTGCTCACTTCTACTGACCATCAGTGGGATAGACAGCCAAATGAGTATACTAGGTCTTTAGAACTGAAGGTTCTATTCCTCTGATCTCCTGTCAGTTTTGGAGTCATTAGGAATATTGGCTTCTTTTACTAACTTGTTGAGCTTTGCATACCATATTGAGCTAAGGAGAGCTGAAGTAGCAAGTTCTATAATGGACTCTAAAAATAAAGACTGAGTTGGCCTTGGCAGTTTTCTGTATATACTTGGCAGTATAAGCCATTGCCAGACTAATTTTTTTGCTTTTTTTTTTTTTTTTCCTTTCTGCTGCTGTTCAGAATTCAACCAAAGCACCTCTGAAGAGATCAAATGTGGAGAAAGTAACCAACATGCAGATCCTGGTCTTGTTCTGCATTCTTCTGGTTATGGCCCTTGTGAGTTCTGTAGGTGCCTTATTATGGAACAGAACACACGGTGAAGTTGTCTGGTACCTTGGCTCCAACAGTGAGTATGCAGGCAGTGTACTAGGGATATATTAGACTCTAGGGCTGGCCAGGCTCCTAGCTTTGCTAGATAAATGCATAAAGTAAGAAATAGTCACTAACTTTTAAATGGCCCAGTATGTTTTTCTGTTTTGAGTATGGGCTGATGTAAGTGAGCTTGCAAGTGAGGCGTCTGTTAATAAAACCTTGTAAATGTTAGGTAAATATCACTGGGCTACCACCCAGGGAGCAGGGCAGAAACAGAAGAGGGGCAAGAGTTATTCTTGGATATTCAGTTTTCAAGTTCTTTCAGCTCTGTGGAGATGCCATATGTGAATTTGTTTTCAGAGCAGGCCATGTACTGCTGCCTTATGTATCATGTCTGATTGTACCTTACTACAGGGTATCAGGTATTGGTCTGACTTCAACTTTGTCCTTATGTATGGAAGAAAAAGATTTCTCTAGCTGTTTTTTTAGTCAGAAATGCTGATCTGCTCTTGCAATGCAAACTGTTGTGATTTTGTATTTATTGGGTAATGTTTCAGGCATTTTGGCTTCTAACTTCTTTTGTAATGAGATCTCATCTTTTTAGCATGCTTATTGAAAGGGTTTATTTTATTTCATTCATACTCCTTGAATTTATTCATTCAGATATCCAAGATGGGCCTTATGCAAACACTAAAGGATGAAATAAATTGTGTTCCAGTAGACTTTTGACTTCATGGTGTAACATTAGCTAGCTATAAAATGTGTTGTTACAAACATCTTGAAATGCAGATCTGAAAACAGTTCTCACAAACTGCAAATGGTCTTTCTGATGGTGATTGCAAAGCAGATGACAAAGGGTGTCTTCTGAAGTTTAAGAACTCTAATTGTGATAGTAATGGGGAAAAAAAAAAACCCTCATAGGAAGAGCTTAGAGGTGCCTATTTGGCTCTGGTTTTCAGTAGCTGTAATGTCTTCAAGTAGCAATATCAGCAAGTTTTGAAGTTTCTTTCCTTTCTCGCCCCGCTCTTCCCCCTTGCTTTTTGATGAGGAAGTTTAAATTTGTGTCTTACAATGATGGAAGTAACACTGGAAAAGGTGAATGGGACAAACTCTTGAAGTTGTGCTAATATAAAATGTGCAACCTGTAGTAAGTTAGGGTGACCTGGTATATAGAAATGCTTTTTTGTAAATTGACCATGCGATTTCTATCACTTCTGTAACTGCCACTCACAGGAAAGACACTTTTTGAGGCTAGGCAAGTAGGTCTTATTTTAAATTTTTAAATGTCCAATATCTATGAAGATGGTATTGGTGAAACATTTTTCAACATGGAGTATGCTCCTGCTTTTTCTGTAAACTGACCAAAGATATGGAGTTCATAGTACTCGCACTTGGAAATGCCTGGGTACAAACTTCAGGTCTTGCTCCGATCTCAATAAGCTTCAGCAGTTTTCTTTCGGCTTCTGTCTCCTAGTTTGCTCCCCTGCCGCCTTATCAACTTGTTTGTAATGCTGAAAACACCTTAAGCGGTGGGCTGTGAGCCCATTATGCTGGGTGCTCTGCCTGCTGACCTGAAGTGCTTCCCTAAGCTTCAAGAAAAGTGAAGAACAGACAGATGCGGAGACGTTGGATGTAAAGAGAGGCTGCAGCAGCGTCATGAACAGAAGCCTTCATCCTCTGTCTCTGCTGAGCCTTGTCTATTCCTGCCTGCTGTCTAGGAAAGCTTCCCCTCCCCTTCTGGACCAGTTGTGCTGGCAGATTGATTTGGGCAACTTGCCCAGCGTTGTCACCATTAATAACAGCTCTTCTGCTTGAGCAGGATGCCTTAGTTCATTTACTAGATATCTGATTTAAGTCAACTTGTTCTGTTAGATTTCTTTAGTGTAACTTTTCAATTCTGCCAATACTGGCAAATTTTAGAACAAATTTTAGTCTTTTCTAACTCCACTGAGATAGGTAGATGCTGTCTGATGGGTAAAGTTATATTACTAGTGGTATTGGTGGCTCTTAATTGGGGCAGTTGATACATCAGATAAATCTCTAAATTTGGGTTAGTGTGGAATATCATACTTGTCACCATCTGTTTAGCAAAAACTGTTCAGAAAGCGTTCTGTTCTCTAACATATAGCCTCACCAATCTTGCCCTTCTTCACCTAGCATAATACACTGTGTATCCATGTATGTGTTCTGTAGGCGTTGTATGTATGTACTACTGAAATAAATATTAAAAAGTTCCTTATACTAGGCATCACACACTTGCTGATTATTTTAGCACTACTAAATCTGATTAGGCCAGCTGCAGAAAGATGATTGCCCCTGTACTGTACCACTCAGACTTCCGTGTTCTGTCTGCTGATGTCTCATGTCTTTCGGTCCACAGAAATGCTGTCTGTCAACTTTGGATACAATCTGCTGACATTTATAATCTTGTACAACAACCTTATTCCAATCAGTCTTCTGGTGACATTAGAAGTTGTGAAGTTTACTCAGGCTCTTTTTATAAATTGGGTAAGTAATGAGAATAAATGTATTAATGTCAGTTTTGGAACGTGACATTAAAAAAAAAAAAACAACAACCAACCAACATATCTTGAAATCTTTACCAGATTTTCTGCTGACTTTTCTGATGCAGCTTCTGGGAGAGGCAGGAAGAAGTTTAGAAGTTTTATTATCTATTAGTTTGGTGTTCCACAGGAGGATAAAAGATTTAGTTGTAGAAAGATTCCCTGTGCAAATGATCACTTTTGTATATTTTAGGCTTTCAGCATGAGAAGGCAGGCTCAGCTCTCTGCTTGAAGGTGGTCTGTCAGTTTACTCGTTTTCAGTAATTATCTTTTGAAAACTCCTCAGTACCTTAGATTCTCTCAGCTACAGCAGAGGGAAAACCTAGATTTCTTTAGGAGTGATGCCTGTGTTTGCTCAGGCTTTGACTTCAAACTGTTTGTCTTTAGGTGTGGGCCAAAAGTACTGTAGTGATGTTTCTTAATCTGAACAAATCCAGGGAATGGGCTATGCTAATCCCAGGTCTTTGGTTACAACAAGGCCATTTACTCTAGCCGCATCCATGATGGAAGAGACAATTTAAGTGACTCTGAAATTGACTTCTATTGCTACATGTAATTGGGAGGGTTGGCAAAACAGCTGCTATATGAACCAAAGCAGTTTCTTAGATAAGCTAGTTAAGTATCTCCAGTATATTATAAGCAGTTCAGACATGCTAGACCTTATTTACTTGTATTTTGGAGGAGCCAGTACAACTTTATTATGATTAGCATGGCTAATGCCTGTTAGAACTTCTTCCTACTCTACTAAATTCTTAAACTAGAGGTGCAGTGAAGGTTATAATTGCCTATAATTGAATCTGGCTTTTCTGATGTACATCTAGTATGGAGGTGTATTTTGTAAAAGAGGCATCCATATTCAGCCTGGGATGAGTGTTTTAATTTGCATACCATAGGTCTAATTTTGCTCTCATTTCAGGACATAGATATGTATTATCCTGAAACAGATACTCCTGCAATGGCCAGAACCTCAAACCTTAATGAGGAACTTGGACAGGTAAGACAATATTTTGTCAAGTGTCATGTTTGTGATATGTTCTGGGAAGATAGAAGGTATCAGAACATGGTGTACAAATCTGCTTTGTTCTGTTGCATTGTGGCTCAGGTTAATGGGACATCTTTACTTTCATTAGTCCAAGTCTTACAAGTAAAATAATGAGATCACAGGATTAAATTTGATGTAATGTAGGCAGTTTTAAGCCTGGGAATTGAATCTGGTTTGTATTTAGATTACTTTGTGAAGCTAGAAACCTCCAAATTATGGTTGTCTTTTTTTCCAAAATAAACTATGTTGTGTGGCACAATGTATATTGTTGGCATATGTTGTTTTCAGAAATGGCTTACTAGACATCTCTTGTAAATAGAATGAATTTTTGGATTCATTAACTGAATTACTTGTTCAAAGGTGCATTTTAACATTTTCTTATAAGCTACAATTATGAGTGACTCAAAGTTCCTCAAATGTTTAGGTAACCACTTTGACTTCTAACTTGCACCGGCTGTTTCCAGTGCTGTTTTAAGAAGCACTGTAGTGCACAGCTGAAGGATCACTTCAATAATAGTGTAGTGCAGTGTCTTGAACTGAATTGCATATATTGAGGAAAAGCTCTTTTGTGATTCTAGGCAAAATATTCTGGTCTTCAAATTGCGAACTCCTAAATAAGCACCCTCCCTTCCTACCTGTTGTTGGTTCAAAAATCTTACATGGTGCAGAGGTAGAAGTGTGGAATTTACCTGCAATTAATTTTGGTTTGTTGTGGCCTGTTGAAAGTGGGAATCTTGAGTCTGTTAATGCTTCAAAAAGTTGTGTTGCTGTGTTAGGTTATCTCCAAGTTCTAGCTAAAAGTCACTGGTTTCCATTAAGGGATTATTAGCTTGGCAAGTGCTGACTGTGGCTGTGCGTTTTGCACTTCAGGATTGCTCATGACCAGTTTGCCTTCAGGTTACCACTTAAATTTACTCTAGGATATTCTTTGCACAGTACTGTTTATGGGGGCAAACCCCCCTGAACAAATTTGGTGATCTTTGGAACATTGAATTTCTTCAGTGTGTTAAAGTCCAATGATTCTTTGACAATCTTTAAGAATGTTTGCTTTAATTTCTAGTCTTTCTCTTTGATGTTAGTACAGTTCGAAAATTTTGTGACTGTTCAATTAGCACAAGCAAGTGCATCTGTATTGACCACACTGGAGCATTGGCAATTGGTAGCTACTATTTGAGCCTTTTTGAATTAAGAGATAAAGAAGAAACAATGCCATTGAATAACTTTACTGATTATTTTCCTGTAGCTTTGGTAAGACAAACCAAGTTGTAGTAATCCTGCACTGGCCGATGCTGTGACATTTCAGCCATAGGTCTCCCAGAATTTTCCTGGCACTCTGTTTTCCACTTTGAGTTGTAAGTTAGATTTACTTTTTTTTTTTTCCCCCTTTCTTGCAGGTAAAATACCTGTTTTCTGATAAAACCGGTACTCTAACGTGCAATATCATGAACTTCAAGAAATGTAGTATTGCTGGAGTGACATATGGGTAGGTATGACTTTTTTAGGAACTTGTTAGCTTAATGTGTGCTTATTAATGGTATGTATTTTCATATCAGAACAGGATTAGTATGTTCCATTCTTCAATTTGTGTTTTGGTGTATTTCGTGGTCTCAGTTGATAGCTTTCATTTTGATGTCCTTAACATAACACAATTCCATAATTCCATAACACAAATTATGGAATGCAAACCTGGGGAGTACTTTACACAAAATAAAGATGACTTGCTTTCTAACATATCTATCTGATCATGATTTAAACTAAACCAGAAGCACTAAACCTCTGGCTTTTTCAGAGAGAAGATGCAGCCAAGAGATAGGAATTGTCAGTCATGTTTCTGTGACTTCTTCAAAAATAACAGGATTTCATTACAAGTGTACAGCTGTAATTCAAGTTGTAGAGTTTAATCTTCCTTGCATGGGAGGGATACTTGCTGGTTTTGTTCTATTTCTGTCAAAAGGATCCCTTTGAGTCATGCCAGCATTACATTTTGAGTCTTGAATACTAAATCTTTGTCTCTGCTTAGTTTTAAAAGGCTAGTCTTAAGATCTCTGTGCAAGTTAATGTTTGAATTTCATGGTAGCTAAATTAGATACCTGAAAAGGTAGAAAACTTCATTCAAATGTATGTGCAGCTGAACTCATGGTTCCAGCATAGGATTGTGTGATGACGCATTGATTTTTGCCTTCTACCTATTTTTTGGTTTGCAGAGTGGAATAACTGTTGTTTTTTCCTTTTTCTACCTCTCAGTCACTTTCCTGAACTGGAAAGAGAACGTTCATCAGAAGACTTCAGGTAAATATATTCTAAGATGTTTGTGTTCTGTATAGCAGAACAGGAACAATCTATATAAAGACTACTTTCCAATTTGGGATTGGAAGAAGCCCAAGGGAGCAATGTGTTTGAGTAAAATGCTCTTTCAGCGGGAGCCTAATGCCAAGCTGGTGGGTGGTGATGGATCTTGTCTTCTGCATAGAGAGATGGTGGGTGAAGGGGGGTGAGGGGTAGTCAGTGGCTGGGGTGGCTTTGGTGTATACCAGTGCACTGCTTATTTATAATTGCAGACAACAAAGTTACAAGCCAACAGTATCCTTCTTTTCAGTAACCTTACCTCTAGCTAGGGACTCAATATTACTCTTCAGTCACTAAGCTCAAACCTGACAAGGAGAAGAAAAGGAACTTTTTTTTTTTTTTAAAATTAAAATGCTATGTTTTCATAATTAAACTGGAAAAGGGCTTGGTATGGAGGTGTCTCATGGTGAGAGAACCCCACTCCTCTTTATTCAGAGATTTCATGAATAGAAGTGATGGGTCTGTCCCATTCCACGGAAAGAAGTGGAAACCTAGAAGTGTTACAGAGGTGTTACTGTAGCATGTTCAGATTAACAGGAAGCTAAGCAAGAGCTAGGGAGGACTGATGTGGCAAGTATAGTCAAGAACTGAGTTCCCACACTAGCAACAGGTAGACCCTGAATACTGTTATAAGGCCACTTTCTGATGAACTGAGTTAGGCTTCTCCACTGGTCCAGCTCATATTTATGATCACCTTTTAGGAAGGTGATCTGATAGGTTGCTACTTCTGCTGAGATGTAATTTCTATGGATGCCTTTTTTATCTTCCGATATATTGCTATTTCCTTCATTGCCATATTTTCTCTCCCAGTACACTTGTTTTCTAGTCAGTTCTGTGTAAGAGTTTCTTCCAGGTACTAACTTGGAATACTCAAGCTTAAAATCCTCCAGGGATCAACTTGAAGCAGAGCTCACTGAATAGAGAGCGAGCTTAGGGGTATTGATCTTTGATCTATTTTAAGTCACCTCGAAATCAATGTATTTCAAGTACATTTAGAAGCTGCTTCTGCTACATCTGTCCCTAGGAGGTGTGTTGACATTTGAGTCTTCTTAAATACACTTTCAGGCATAACCATTTTGGGTTTCTTGCTGGTGTTCTGAAGAAATTGTAGTTAATTTTCAGCACTTTGCACTAATCATATGATCTTTTCACAATACTTGCAAGGACAGCGGAATCTCTCTCTGTTTTTGTCACCTAACAAAACAAATGTAGTAAGATAGGATATGTTGCTACTTACATTTGTCTTGCTCTGCAGCCAGCTACCTCCTCCTACCAGTGAATCATGTGAATTTGATGACCCAAGACTGCTGCAAAACATTGAAAATGACCATGTAAGTCTACTCTTTGGATATCATGTCTTTTAAATACCCCATTCTAGGTCTCTGTGGAATTAAATGCTGAACAAATCTATTTGTGTGATCAAGTCTGCTCTATGGGTGTGTCATGCAAGCACAGAGGGGGTAAAAAGGAAACAAAATTGCTCCTTCCACCGCCTTTCTGCCCACTTGTCTTAATACTGAATTAAACAGTGGTGTTGGTATGGATACCAGCTAGCTATAAAACAGGCTCATAGATATTAGTGCTACAAGATAACGTCTCGTAGCAAATAATGGCAGATAGTTTTTCTTTAGAAGAATTACAATATTTAGAGTGTTCAAACATCCATACTGTTAAAATAGCATTTTTAAAAGTAATCTAGAGCATTGCAACGTGGCTCAGGTGTGAGACTTGCTTCGACTGCTGCAAACGTTGGGCATTCCAGTTGTGTAAAGGACTTAAGAGGTGGGACTTAATTGCAAGCTTAAGCTTATCCTGAGACTTGGTGATTAGTAATCTTAGCCACACTGGCCGTGTCCTGAAGGGACCTAGTCCTTGGGAGAGAGACAGTTCATTGCTTGCTTGGAAACCATGCAGCTGTGAAGTGTCTGACTAGACAATTCAAGTCACTTGCAAAATAACATGACCCTTCTCTTCTGTCGAAGCTGCCTCGCAGTAGGGGATCAGGGCACTGGCAAGCACAAACTCAATTAGCCAATTGCTCTCCTTAGGTAGTAGAACTTCTGTAACTGGGCTGGTGAAGTTTAGTATGAGCATCTACAACAATGTTACAACATACTGTTTGTGTGTAGCAAAGCTTTGCTTTCTATTTTTGCTTTACAATACTTAAGAACCTGAAATGCAGCATGGTGTAAATGCCTGAAGGAATATTTAATTAGTGTGGTGCTTTGTTTTCCTCAGGGTGGTAGAGCCTGAAGATGGGCCCTGTGCTCTAACTTTTAGAAGGGTAGCCCTTCCCAGACAATATACTGGTTTCCAGTGTGGCTTTTGTAATCGCCTGCACTGGAAGGATTTCTCACTGAACTTCGCTTGCAGCCAAGATTTGGGTTGCCTTCTGTTCTGTTGTTCTGTTCATGTATGGCTACTTATTCTGAATGGAAGGTTACTGGTTTAGGTGTAGGCTGCAGGTAAAGTGTTTGAGCTCTTGCTCACTGGCTGTTGCTTTTAGGTACCTATACAGAAAAGTGCTTTGGAACTTTAATAGACTGAGCAGAAGGGACATATATCAAATGGGCTGTGATATGGAGTTTCTCATCCAGCCTTGAGATGGCCCCTTAACTTTGTGCTATCTCTAATTCTTTGATCCTCTCTGGGTAGAGCTTCTCCTTTGGCAGATAGCTGTTGTAGCAGGCAAAGGATTTTGGTAGCTTCCTTAGGTGTCACTTAATCTAGACAGCTCAGAAGTCTTTGTTCTTAACATGCTGAACCCTTATGTATCAAGTTTACTTTTGGCTGGCAACTCGAGTACATAAGTACTGTTGTCATTGCACAGCTGGCTATTAGGCTGAGCACACTGTGTGAACTCATCCCTCAGACAATCAGTGGGGAAACTTCTAGCTGATAAGACTTAAGGCAGTACCTTGTATAGGCCAAAGATATCTTTCAGAGCTGGACTGTACTGGAGGGATGGATGCCACCCACAGACAAGCAGTGATGTAGCTCAAGACATTGAATGTAAGGACTGTGTGTGACAGTTTGCTCTGAAAGTTGGGGTCTTTTTGTCAGACTGCATCAGCGAGATGAGGGCTGGATTCCAGGGTAATGGGAGAGAGAACAGTCACATGTTTCTAGCTTTTTGCATTTTAGCTGTTAAGGTGCATAAACTGTTTCCTTCTATCTAAAACTCCTTAGAGCCTTAGTTTTCATAGCTATGAGATAGCTGCAGATGCCATCTGCACATGTCTGACGATCTCTACTTATTTAGTGAACTGAGGTGATAAAAGTGACGTGTTCCAGCCCAAACTGCCTTATGGTGTTAAATGGTGCAGTCCTCGGGTAGGCAATGAATTAGCTTTAAACATTTGCCCTTTTACAGCTGAAGCTGTCAATGTGATCTCTCACGAACACTCATTAAGTGCTCGTTGCTCTGGTCTTGAAGATGTGGGTTTTTTCAGTCCAATTGCAAGTGTTAGTTTAGAGTTGTCTCAGTGCCAAGTAATTCTCTTTCCAGGTTGAAAATAAAAAATCATGTACTTGTTCTCATGAGACTGTCTTCCATCTGCTAGGAAGATTGCTAGCATCCTGCATCACCTAAATTTCATAGCTCTTCTGGGCCACTAGTGTGTAATGACTGATGGCCAAGTCCACACTTGAGTAACAGTCGAAGAATTATTGCCCTGTAGGAAACGTTCCAAGGAAAAATAAGCTGTCTTGAGAACATGTGGAGGTTTCTCTGGGATTTTAATGTGGAAGAAAGTATCTAGGTTTGTCTGCCTATGCTTTTTCTTTGTAACAGCTTCTGTTGAATGAACTGTGCAGCTGCACCAAGAGTGTGGTAACTGGCTTGTTTCTGTAGGGAAAATGGCATAAACTTTTGTTAGAATAAGAGGTCAGTTATTTCCAAAGACTTAAAAGAATGTTTGATGGTCTTTATCTTGGCGCTTGCGAATTGCAAATGTGCTGTGAATAGACTCAGCACAGAGATGCAAGCCTGTTTGGTGTGGGGTTATTTTTTTTTTTTTTTTCACTGATGATATGAGTCAAGGAAGGAGGTCAAGAAGTGAAAGAATTTGGATCTCATCCTAGGCTCTTCTATCTCCCTGGATTATCTCTGAACTTCCTCTACTAATTCCAGTTCACATAAGAACTTTTTATCTGTGGCCCCCAAATTTACTACTTAGGCAAGAAGCAGCAAGCATGTGGTATAGCTGCAGATGCACGAATTGGTTCAGTGAGTATGTGTGATGAGTAGTTTAGCAGCTGGCCGGGCAGAACAGATAGCTGTTGTGCCCGAGTTGAGCCTTCACCTCAGTGAAAGTGTTCATTTTGGATCTCTCCAATGTGCCTGCTTATTTTTGTGACACCTATCATTAGCTGATTCTTAATTCCTTAGGAAAGCAGAACCAGAGAAGTGTATCGCTAGTGATTGGGACAAAAACTGGAATTTAAAATCCAGTAAAGGTAAAAGACCTCGGGTGGTGATAACCTCTGGGAGGCTTTAGTTCAGAAAAGTAACAGTTTCTTGAAAACTGTTCGAAATTACTGTTTAACAACTCACAATTAAATTGTTATGGCTTCATAAGAAATACTTTTCATTCTTCTACTTTTGTCCTTACTGTGCATGGGTCTTTGGTACTTCTCTTTTGCTCAAGTATAAGGTAGTACCTTTAATTATAGGTCCTATTTCAGTGGGTTTGGACAAGATAAGCTTGCATTTAACTCTGATATTCAAATGCTGGTTAATATTTTCTTTGAGTCTATGTCCTCCAGCCTTACCAGCTTCACTGTTCTGGAGGCGCCCACCATGGCTGGATACTCACACTGCTCCCCAGATAGATTAATGAATAAAACAGTAGGAAGTTCACATCATTTTAAGATGGTGAGTCATAATTCTCCTTGGTGATGAAGTAGATAAGTGTTTTGCTAGCTGTCTTTGGCAGAATGTGTCACATCTATGCAAAGGAGTAAGCTCAAGTTGTTGCGCTATCCCACTGGCCATTCACTTAAAAACCTGTCAGTCCTGCTCATCTGGAAATACAGTGAATGGAGGCACTGATCTGATACAGCTACAAATAAAAGGGGAGTTACATGTGAAGTTAAAGATATTTATTCAACTTCCTTGTAACTTTATCAGGCTGTGAACAGTTGGCAGAATAATGCAGTTTGTCTTCAGAGTGAGGAGGCCCAGATAAGGACATGTGTGACAAATGTGCAGAGAGATAGCTCTGCAGAGTGCAGATTATTCCCCAAAAGACCAAGCTTTGACTTTGTGTCTTGTTTCTTCTGAATGAGGGAGAACATGAAGGGATGAAAACTTGTGGTACAGCTTCCTGACCAGTGGTCTGTGCCCTGGTTGATAATGGATAATGCTGTGCCTCCTAGATAGGGAAATTTTGCTTTCAGTGTAGATAATACTTTGTAGGTAACTTGGAAACTGCTTCCAGAAATATGATGCTATGTCTTAATGCGTCTGTAGTTCTCGGCTTGTAAGGGGCAGTGTGCAAAGTAAGTTTAGCCAGTGGAGGAGATTGCTGGTGTAGGTGGTTGTACACCAGGTGCTTTCTGGGTCTTTGAAAAAGACAGAGAGAAAGAAAAGCAATAGCTTTCACCCAGAGCTCTTGGCACACAGGCAGAAAAATAGGGGGAGAATGAGAGCTGCCTGTGGACAGACGAACAAGAGACTAAAATAAGCAAACTCTGTTCCTGCTACAGATAAATAGAAAATGAAAAAACAGGGTGGGAAGAAATAGAGCTGAGCTTAACAAATGAGCAGGCAAGGAATGTCTCGGAGATCATCATTAAGAGTCTGAGTACTAAAATGGCAGAAGTGTGCTTTAAAAGAGGGAAAATAACTAATAAAGCAGAATCAGTTAACCTGTGGGATTTCTGTCTTATGCTGGGGTTCAACTTGGCATGCTGCAAGGGATGTATCACCACAGAAGCCACTAATGAATTTTCTGTTCGCAGCTCTGAAGCAGGAATTTGAATGCTCCATCGTGATTCATGCCAGTGCAACAAATATTATGTCAGTGCTGGAACAATATAGAAAGGAAACAAGTGACAGCTGTGTGGAGGAGCTGACATGATCAGCTGGGCCTCTGGTGATCCATTGCTATAGAATTGGAAGACTGCCATGTAATACATTGTGAGCTGTGAAAATACCAAGACAGCAACAAATTACATTGCTGGCTTGAAAGCAGAAATACATATACATAGGAAGGATTAAAATCTGACCTTACTGGAAAAAAGTGGTTTCCAGCTGATAGAGCACATAGTATTAAAGTGTGTAAGGGGCTAGTCAAATAAGCATAAGAAAAACATCAAAGGTCTGCAGCAATGGATGCTGAAAGGAGAATCTGGCAGGCTGTGCATTTTGAGCTGGAGACAAAATTTTAATTCCTTTCACTGGAAATAACAGAGCAGCAGTAACCTCCTGACCAGGAATGTGCTGTGGACCTAACATTTCACACACTACTCCAGTTATATTGCATCTGTTGATTTTCTTGAGCACAGCCTCTGTGCTCCAGCAGGTCAAAATCTAGAACTGCTGTTGTTTTAGTGGTGTGTGACCATACAATTCAGAAGTTTCGGTATGCAAAGGTAAGGTCCTGTGTAAAACAGTTATCTCAAAAATATTCATGACAAAGTACGTGGAGTAAAACAAAAATAAGTATCAGATCACTCTTTTGAGTCTTCTGCTAAGACAGTATATATAAAATATGCTATGCTAATAAAAACTTTTGGGAACTAGATGATATTTTCATATGCAAAAACTCTGAGTTTGTGAAGTCAGCTAAGGCTTTCTACAAAGGTAGAACTGTGAAGTTCATGTCTGGCTCAGTCACTGAGCAAACAGCTGATGTGACGTAAGGGATGGGTGCCACCAACTGTGGATGTTACTGATATAGCAGAGTTGGTGAAGGGGAGCATGTGTTCACTTCAGCTGTTTCAGGCAAGCTCCTTAAAGATCTGTGTGAACTGTGGGTGAAAGTAGTATGGCAGGTTGTGAGCTGGGCAGCTGAGTACCACTTGTGACTGCTATGAGACAAGAAATGCCATATGAGAGGCAGGGGGGGAAAGTAGGGAAGAATGAGACGGGGACTTCATTTCATGTCACTGTAGCTGCCTGAATTTGCAGATCAGAGGCTTGGTATGTTAGTGCCACACTATCTTTACAGAGTTGTAGACCTGGAGTGTCTTTAAGCACTTTGGGATGGCTAGCAATTGCATTTTGTGAACAATGTTTTATATTGTGTGTTCTCATGACACTGAATGTGTAGGGACCACTGATCAAATTTCTGCTTGGCTGGCTGATGTATTCCTGTGCAAAAGCACATGATGTTGCCTTCTGCTGGCTAATCAGCTGCTGTCAGCTTTGGATGTTCATTACAAAGGGTGCAGTTGCAGTGATTTTAATTCTGGTGTGGTTACTGTCAATCTATTGAAAGTTGTTGTGGAAGCCACCAAAGTAGTATTTCCTGTTGCTTCATCAGCATCTTGTGGGAAACAAATCTGCCTATATGAAGTTTTGGTTGTTACAAAACTAATGTTTTTATATTTGGGGCTGGGGAGTAGGGAAATAGTCTGGCTTCCCAGCTCTCTGCAACTTAAATGAGGTTTTTATCATTAATGTTCTAGTTCGTTAAAGCTGGCCCTTAATTCTGCTGTATTGATGTTCTGGGACCAAGATGACTACTATGAGCAGGGAACAGTTGGGTCTTTATTTTTTCTTTTTTTTTTTTTTTTTTTTTTTTTTTTGTCTGTAGTACTCAAGGGGTTTTTGGTTAGTGAACAGCTGCCTCTGTGTGTGTAATCTCAACCTGACTCTCCTGATGTCCTGTCTAGCCCACAGCTGTGCACATACAGGAGTTCCTCACTCTGCTGGCTGTGTGTCATACTGTTGTTCCTGAGAGACAAGGAAATAACATAATCTACCAGGCCTCCTCTCCAGGTTGGTTGTTGTTTTCTTTTTTGGGAGGGATGGAGTTGAGAGTAGAAGTAGATGGAAGGTCCAGAAATTTCTGTAAAGGTCATTGATTTTGAAAGAAAGATGTCCCGTGGAATGCTACCAGTAGATCTAGCATCTTTTGTCATCAGTGCACACTGCTTTTGAATGCCTCCTACAAAAACGCCAAGTCCTTGATGTTTCTGTAGAGCTAGGCTGGGTTTATAATCCCTTCTGCCTTTGTGAGACCACCTACTCTGGCCTTTCTGCAAGGGTGAAAAGCAAAAGTAAAACTTCCAGTGTGTACAGCTGATCTATGGAAGTATGGATTTGTTTCTGCATGAGCAGTTACTTTATCTGGCCTGAGTGTGAACTATTTTTCTTGATCTAGTAGCTTCCCATCTTCCTTTAAGCAGGTACAAAGTGCTGATATGCTGATAAATGACACAGTACATCCAAGAGCAGGATCTCGGCCTTATTCAGGCCCGTTCTTTATCCATTTCTTCCTTGTTTCAGGTAGCACAGAGGTATTGAAGGAAGCAGGCAGGCCTAAATGTAGAACAGCAGGGCGCTGCTCCCCATCAAATTTCTCTTTAACTGAGGTTGTTTCTAGAATTGTTGTAGTGATGCATTGAACGGCAAAGCAACATCATTTCTTATTTACATCTCAGAGTGCCTGAAGAATAGGGTGAGGAGCCTGTGTAAGGCACCTGTGGTCAGTCACAGTGTTGCTGACCTGTGAGGAGACTAAGGAAGCTGTAGAGGTGTTGGGGCTGCATGAATTGGGTGCTAAATCGATCTACTTGGTGGTTGTCCTTAATGCCACTTGCTTCTTAATGAGGCTGTGTAACTGTCTACTAGAGTTAGAGGTGTTTGCTCTGATTTCAGCTGTTTTTGAGTTATTAATGACACTGCCCCAGTTCAGTCTCCAGAAGACAATGTTGTATTTCTGTAGCACCTGAACTTAGTACCTTTACAGCAGGAAATGGATTAAATGCATGTTCTAAGAATTTAGAGTAACATAGCTTTGACCTTGGTTTCAGAACAGGTATTTCCCCTTTTTCATGTAACCACAACAACGGAGTTCAGTGCTTCAGTAATTACAGGATGTTTTATGCAGATTGAGTATGAAGTTTGCGTAGTTGATATTGCATGGCCTTGGTAGGACTAAATGTGAATGTTCTTGTGGAAGTGTGTGCAGAGCTACTTTAGCAGCCCTACACATGGGGGAGTACGGGGAAAGGGGGCTTCTGTGTTTTGGCAGTGTGTCATATTTAAGTATGGGCTTTGCAGGCCTCTTCTACATACCAGATTAAACTTAACCTTTTCTTGTATTGACAGATGAAGGGGCCTTGGTGAAAGGAGCAAAAAAACTTGGTTATGTTTTCACAGGACGGACTCCACATTCTGTTATCATTGATGCGGTAAGTGGTAAATGCGCACAGCACAGGCTGCTAAGCTCATACAGAGCATAAATTTCTCTTGTGTGTTTCTGGTGAGTTTGCCTTTACATGGCCTTTAAGATGCTACATGCAAAAGGCTTTTTCAGACTGGGAAGAGTTGTCTTACTCTGGTTTTAGATACCAAGTCCTTTGCCCTTCTGTGTGGCATGGGCAATAGGAACTTGCGAGCTTACATGGGAAATGATGGCAGTTGTGCCTGATGAATATTTCCCTGGTCTGGGAAACACAGATGAGAACACTCACATTAGAATTCATGTGTCTACAGATTTTCTGACTTACCTTTAATGGTTATTGTGCTTTGAAATGTTTGATTTCTTGTCTGAAAATGGAATTTTTCTTCTGAGTAAGATACTCTGTAGAAGATGTATCTGCTTAACAGGCTCTGTATGCAGAGGCATGTAGTTAATAATTAGAGCTGACGCAGGCAGTCTCAAACTCATGGGGCCCCATTCTGACTGAAGTTGCAGTCTAAGCTAAAGTGGCTCTAGATTTACACAGGTGCAACTTAGTAGGGTGCTTATTAAGAATAATGGGTATACTTTTGTCCTTCTACTCAGGTGCATTCACTTTCAAGTTTCTTGGTACACTGCCAGGCAAAGCACTGAAAACACAGCTTTCTAGGACTTGTCACAAACTTTTAACAGCTTTTCAGAAAACTGCTGCTTAGTTAAAGGGGAAGAGCTTAGGATGAGCAGCCTCATCTAGAGCTACCTAGGCTCTTCTCTGCAGGAATACCAGCCCCACCTGACCTAGTTTTATACTCCTCATACATACCAAGCTGGGAGCATGGTCAGTCCATATAGCTAGTGATAAAAGCTTTCACTTTGAGATTTGTGTCTTGTTGCTATATCAGTGGCAGTACATGTAGCATGGGTTGGAGATGACTTTTGGTCTAGGTTACTGTTGAGTTGATATGTGCCTTGTAGGACATAACTACTGCAATTAGACTTTGCTACAGCCCTTTCTTTGACAATATATCACAGATACCACCAGAGTTCTGAGACTCCAGTAACTCCTACTGCTCCTTCCATCTGCTCTACAACAGGAATGGCAAAGACAAGGTGTTTCAAAATCCTTTTCGTTCCTCTGATTGCTCATGCTCATCAGCCCCAACAAACAGTTGTTAGTGATAATGGGAATTTCTCCTTAGTAAACCATTTTATTTTTTCCACAAAATATACAATCTAATATGCTTGTAAATTCAAGTAAAGGAAATATTAAGGCAGTTTAGAAAAAGGTTACTATTGTAATACTAAATCTGGATGGCATGTTTATTTTAACTTGGAATAATGCTCATGGTAGCATGTATCTTAGTTGATAGCTGTTAAGAAGTAAATATGCAGATAAACTTTTAGAGCATGCTTATCCTTCCAGAGTAAAATGTTAGTTCCTTGAAATGGTGTAAAAATAGTAAATGGAAGATGCCACAGTACTAGACATTCAAGTAAGATTAGAATGCCTTCATTAAATAGGGGTCTACATCACTTTTACCAGGAGAGGGAGCTATTACTACGTTTTATTTACACTTGGGTGTATTAAAAAAGTGTTTAACTACCTTACATGTTTGCACGTGTAAGAATGTACTGCAAATTATATTTATTACAGTGTATGCTTTCTTTTGTAGCTGGGAAAAGAAAAAACCTTTGAAATTCTTAACGTGCTAGAGTTTTCCAGGTAAGTTTTCCTCTAATATACTAAATGCAGGGCAACAAGAAACCTATTTTCGTAAATATGTTATTGAGAATAAAAAGATCTAGGTGATGCAGCAGAAGAGCTGAACTTCCTTAGCTTTTTCTTGCCCTTCCTCATTTCCAATATAGGACTAATACAGAGCATCTTACAAACTGGTGTCTGTCGGCATGTGAGCATGAAACTCTTCCCTGCCACACCAGCTCTGTTGGTTTACTGAGAAGTTGCTGCCCTGGAAGTGTCGTTCTGTGCCTCATTGATTTCCTGATGTGCCACTTGTCTATTTCAAGAACATGCTTTGAGGCTGAGATTGCACTTTTACAGCACTTCTGTAAATTGCTTGGGTTTGAGTAGGTGGAATGTACAACTGAAGAGCTTTTTGGTGCCCCTTTAAGAACCACTCCAGATACGAAAAACTAAACCTTGCAAGCACTCTGAACTTGTTAGCCTAGTTAGCATGGGCACTGCTTGCTAGTGCCCATGTTAGAAGCTTTGTGTGATGAATCGGGCCACTGAATCACTAGAGATCATAGAATCATAGAATAGTAAGGCTTGGAAAGGACCTTAAGATCATCTAGTTCCAACCACCCTGCCATGGGCAGGGACACCTTGCACTAAACCACGTGGTCCAAGGCTCTGTCCAGCCTGGTCTTGAACACCACCAGGGATGGAGCATCCACAACCTCCCTGGGCAACCCATTCCAGTGCTTCACCACCCTCACTGTAAAGAACTTCTTCCTTATATCTAATCTAAACTTCCCCTGTTTAAGTTTGTTTGAACCCATTCCCCCTTATCCTACCACTACAGTCCCTAAAAAAGAGTCCCTCCCCAGCATCCTTGTAGACCCCCTTCAGATACTGGAAGGCTGCTCTGAGGTCTCCACGCAACCTTCTCTTCTCCAGGCTGAACAGCCCCAACTTTCTCAGCCTGTCTTCATACGGGAGGTGCTCCAGCCCTCTTATCATCCTCGTGGCCCTCCTCTGGACTCACTCCAACAGCTCCATGTCCTTTTTATGTTGAGGACACCAGAACTGTACACAGTACTCCAAGTGAGGTCTCACAAGAGCAGAGTAGAGGGGCAGGATCACCTCCTTTGACCTGCTGGTCATGCTTCTTTTGATGCAGCCCAGGATACGGTTGGCTTTCTGGGCTGCAAGCGCACACTGCTGGCTCATGTTAAGCTTCTCATCAAGCAACACCCCCAAGTCCTTTTCTGCAGGGCTGCTCTGAATCTCTTCCCTGCCCAACCTGTAGCAGTGCCTGGGATTGCCCTGACCCAGGTGTAGGACCTTGCACTTGGCTTGGGTGAACTTCATAAGGTTGGCATCAGCCCACCTCACAAGTGTGTCAAGGACTTGCTCCAACAGCTCCATGTCCTTTTTACGTTGAGGGCACCAGAACTATACACAGTGCTCCAAGTGAGGTCTCACAAGAGCAGAGTAGAGGGGCAGGATCACCTCCTTTGACCTGCTGGTCACACTTCTTTTGATGCAGCCTAGGATATGGTTGGCTTTCTGGGCTGCAAGCGCACACTGCCGGCTCATGTTAAGCTGCTTGTCAACCAACACCCCCAAGTCCTTCTCTGCAGGGCTGCTCTGAATCTCTTCTCCGCTTTCTCTTTTGTCAGCTGATAAAGTTTTGTCAGTTTGGATGGTGCTAGTCAACAGGCTTTTGTGATTTATTTATTTATTTTCCTACCCTTACTGTGGCTTAAAGACTTGAAGTCTTGTTCTCTGTTGTCTTTGAGTTGGCTGGTTCTGCTCTAAAGGAGCATGTAAAACTAAGCCAGGGAAGATTTGAGTAGGCAACTGTTCTTGTGTCCTGGCTTGCTTTGAAGAGTACTTGCCAATGGGAGCCATAAGGCTGACGCTGGAAATGGGCAATTTGGTATTTCTCTTTGCTGTCAAGGATTGTGGGGTCTCAAGTTACTACTGTTAGATCTCACCTGATCTCAGATGCACTGGACACATCTGAGAAGCATCTCTGGCTAGAACAGGACTCACTCTTCATCACTATGACTAACGGAAGCAATTTCTTTTCCTTCAATAGCAACAGGAAGAGAATGTCAGTGATTGTTCGAACTCCATCAGGAAAGCTACGTCTCTACTGCAAAGGGGCTGTAAGTAATTAAGTCACCTAATGGAGAAGTAACACTCCCAGTTATTGTTTTAACATCTGTGGCTGTTGCTGGCATTTCATGTCTCATACATAGTACCTGTTGGCTTACTGCTTAGGACCAAGTGATTTAAGAGACCGCTCCTTCCTTCTCTGGCTCGTTTTGCAGGCAGGAAGATTGCTGGGCTTTCTACTACCCAGTTGAAATCCCGAAACTGATGAGAGCAGTACCCTTTAATTAAGCAAAGTTAGGATTTCACAAGGCTGCTGCGCAGCAGCAGTTCAGGAGCTAGACTAAAGGCTGTTTGGATCTGTAATACTAAAATCTGTTCTCAAGTGGCTCTTGATCTAGCTCTCTTGCATTCTGCACCTGCTGTAATTTGTCATCATGACTTGTACCATGGTGTGCTTCTGTCTTCACTGACAAAAGCAATAACTTACCAAAGTACAAAGGCTGCAAAACTAGCATTGGCCACAGCCAGAGAGTGGTTCTGATTTCAATGCTTTTTGCAACCAGATCTGAAT
Organism: Strigops habroptila; assembly: GCF_004027225.2. NCBI lineage: Eukaryota > Metazoa > Chordata > Aves > Psittaciformes > Psittacidae > Strigops > Strigops habroptila. The sequence goes on from NC_044278.2 coordinate 103,190,477, forward strand.
TCTGTAAAGATTTGGTTTACTTGGATTTGTCCTGACATATATGTCTGGGCGCACTGCTCTGTTGCTTCAGCTGAACTCCCCTAATTTGATGAAGATGTGCTTGGCTTCATGCTTGCATGGTGAGAGTGGATTAAGCTCACTGCCATTGTGCGGTATTTTTAAGTTGTACATCTAGGAGGACTGCGCAGATCTGCAATTGCCTGTTGCTCATACTATAGCTGAGTTCACACAGTTTCTTAAAGAGTGGCACTGGAAGGGATGGAGAACAGGAGAGTATAGTAAAAAAACTTACGCTGTCTTCCACATGGGCAGTCTCAGATGTCTTAAAAGAGCAAAAAAGTTGTAGTAATTAGTGTAATCTGGTGTTTTGTCTTGTATGTTCTGCTGCATCCACCACTCAGCTAAACTGTAAGTTAACTGCCTATTCCATATGAACTCTTCCCCATTCTGATAGTCATCTCCTGTCCTGTCACTTCCGTAATAAATTACTTGTTTTGTATGCCTGTCTCTAATCAATGATAGATGTAGGCCTGTTTATTCAAGAGTACATGTTTGAGCAAAACTAGGGTTTCCGTATCTTATATGCATGTAGCACCTTGTTCTGATAGTTGCAGAATAAAATCCAGAGACTCCAGACATGTAGGTGATGCTGCTGTGTTTTGATTGCCTCTGTTATCTAGGCTTTTTCAATTGCCCTTTGATATAGTGATGAAGGAAGGATATTTTAAGAGAATTTTGTGGTAGAATCTGATCAGTGTTTCTGCCTTCTATTTTTTAACATCAATGGGAATCTTTTCTAGAAGTGACTGCAAGAAGCTCTTCTGCATGGGACTACAATGTGTCCTGAATAAGATCAGGCACTTATATTCTCTGGAAATCAATATATCTACTTAATTCGGAAAGAAGTGTTCTGTACTGCCCAGTAGTGGTACCCATTTATGGAAAGAGGGGAGGAGGGCAGAGTGTACTTCTGTCCCCATTATTTAAAGTGAATGCAGTATCTTTGCCACTGGGCACAATCCAGATCACTTACTTAAAACAGAGTCCCTAAAACCTGAACATATTACTTGTAAATATAGTCTTGGGTTTGGATATCAACAAGTCCACTCAGGTTACTTCACTTGAGCTCATAAATACACAAATGGAAACTTCATTTGTAGACTTACTCTGTTATAATGAATTTGGTTTTAATAGGATAATGTAATTTTTGAGAGGCTTTCAAAAGATTCCGAGTATATGGAGCAAACACTGTGCCATCTTGAATACTTCGCAACAGAAGGTAAGAGAAACAGCATGTCATGAGAATTCAACTTGCCAAATTGCTTGCAGCATGTTCTGCATTGTTTAAGCTTTGCAGTGCTGAGTAAGATGGTTATGAAGATAAATTAAGAAGTGGTGTGTAATCAGCAAATTAACAACTCTAGGATAACTTTAAACCTAAAAGTATGTGCCCTGTCTTTGTGCAATTTCAGTAGGAAGGTACAATTTGGAAGGAAAAGATGGGGTTCTGTGTGCCTGTGATGAAGGGAATGGGCGTGAGTTGTATCGCTCTGCATACCTCCGTTATACTGGATTTAGAGATGTTTTTACCAGTGTAAAAGGCGACAAAGTCCTTGGCTTCATGTAGCAGAGGGTTAACTGGAACATGTTGAGAAGCCTGGAAGACCAAGACATCAAAGATGATCTGAAATGGTCTGTAAGGCCTTTGAGACTGATGTAACACCTCTGTTCAAATGGACGTACTTGGCTTTGTTCCCTCTTCTGCAGTAGCATAAGATACTTGCATTATAGTAAAACCATGAACCAGTGGTTTCCCTCCTAAATCTGAAAACATTATTCAGCTTTATTTAAAAATATTTTTCTGCAGACTCCTATGTTCTCAATGATGAAACTTTATGGCACACACTCCTTTCTGCTTGACTCATGCCAGAGGAAAGAAAAAAAAAAATCATTACTTATGCATGTTAATTTTTGCCAGTGGTCTAATAAAATGGTTTTCATACTTCATGGGACCCGTTCACTCCTCCTTTGTGCATGTGACTCCCATTATTAATGTGAGTTACATGCATACACTGAAGGAGGACAGTCTTTTTACAAGGAAACATGGGCTGTGCGGTATGCTTGACTAAGTAGTATCTCCAATTACAATATGTAGCCTTTTTTTTTTTTAATTTGACCTTTAAAAATACATGAAAGACAAGCTTGTTTTCATACTTAAACTAAAAAGGTTAAAGATGACACTTTTGTTGCTCCAGTATGGCTAGACTGCAATACTTAAGGGAGAAGCTTGTGCCCGTTAGGCTCTCTTGATTTGCGCTAACATCAGTAACCTAAATGAGCCAGACTATTGGTTTACGTTTGTGAAAACCCAAATGCTTTAAACGTGTACAGGGAAAATTTGTGGAATCCAGAGTTTAACAGTGTGCATTAAAAGTTCTTGTTGTTCCAGTGAGAGGGTTAGAATTTAGTGTTCGTTAAGGCATTAATGATTTGCTGATAGTCAGTGTAATTTTAGTGTGTGTAATGGCTGTTTTCTGTTTTGTAGGTCTGAGGACTTTGTGCATTGCTTATGCAGATCTGTCAGAAAACTCTTACAGAGAGTGGCTGAATGTCTACAATGAAACCAGTACAGTTCTGAAAGACAGAGCTCAGAAGATGGAGGAATGCTATGAGATTATTGAAAAGGTGATATGTGTTTGTGTTTTTTTTTTTATCAGAAGTTTCCCTTACATGTGTCTTTTCTCATGGAATTTGGGCTTTATGCAGTGAACCAGTTAATTCATGAGAACCTGGAAAGGTGTTCTTAGTTAGCAATCTGTTCTGCTGACCACACACTAGCTGTATAATATGCAGAGTTTATTAAACAAGCACACTAATGTGAATTAGGTAAGTATCTCTCTCTATATATATAGTGAATAAGTACAACAAAGCAAATCGGAGATAAAGATATATAAGTAAAGTACCAAAGAAAGTTACCAATGCATTAAATCATTACTGCATAGAGAGAACAGAGATTAAGAAGAAATACATTACAAATTGCTACTGAATCATCATCCAGGCCCACACTTCCAGCTGGGAAGCCCTGTTGCAGCTGATGCCAGGAGTCTCAGGTTATTGCAAAAATTCCTACATGATGCGTCCACTCATAGTTGAGGCTTCTCCCATGGCCACAAGAAGATCCTGCTTTTATACCCTTATCAAAACAACTGGTGTTATGCCAGATCTCTATCGTTTACTCGTGGGACCGTGCAGGTTCTCATGATCTCACCATTGTCCTCTCTGAGAGTGCTGGCCAGGCACCCCAGTGCAGCCAAGTATGAAGGTCATAGAACAGCTGCACACCTATGTTTTCCTGTCTCTTTCAGACAAACAGTCACAATGAACATAAACATATATACTCTGCTGAATACACGGTGGCAAACAACATCCTTTGTTCTGGTTCTCAGCCATGAGAGGGAATCAACTCCCAGCTAGGTTCCCATCCATTACACAACCTGCTCAGACCATAAACCTCTCAAGCTTTAATTTGTAAGTCTGAGACCAAGTTATGTATAAAAGGTCATTGCTACTTATAAACTCTTTTCTCATATTTTTGTCTTGTGTAACAGTGATATAACTTGAAAAAGATAAAATCACTGTGTTGCACTAAGTTCCTGTATGCTAGTGTATAAAGAGAAATTTGTTCCTTTTCATACAGCAGTCTCAGTTCAGGTTTTCTGAAGGCTGTTGTAGACTCTGTAGACAAAATAAAGTGCTCACTGAGGCCTGTAGTCACACGGCCTGAAAAAAAGGTGAAAAAACTGCTCTCCATGCAAGTTGTAGAACTCATCATTGTGGAATGGGAAAGTAGGTATTGGAGGGCCAGTTTGAAACTCTAATCCCACACGGAATGAAATGTTAAAATGTCAACACTAGGGGCCAGTGTTTCTTTTGATATTTGTTGGTCTTCCTGCTTTCTGAAATGCTGGTAGTCACACTTCTCAGCTACACTTGTTCATGTTCTTTCTCCTTGTAGGAGAATATCCTACTGAATAATGCACCAGTTATTTCACTTGCCTTTTATATAGTGGTTTCTTTAAAACACTCTTTGAATTTTTTAATTTTAGTTTCTTTTATTAATATTAACAATGCAACTTATTCTGAAGCACTGTTGTTTATTGAAGTTAGTTGGGCCAGAAGAGGAAAGGAGGTCAAGTCTAGGAAGGCAGCAAACTTTGACAGGGTAATGGAAAAACTCCAAGAACTCTTTAAGTAAAAACTGAAGATTTGATCTTGTTTTTCAAACTAATGCCTGGAGTAATCTTTTGTGTTGGTTAGTGTGGTTGTCTAATCCTTGATTCTGTAGGTTTGCATAACTTCTTTAAGCTTTCTGCTTCCTGCACTGTGCTCTTATACACTTCTGTTTTCACTGAGGTGAGAGGTGAACATGGTTTGATTCTCATACTTTAAAATGGATTCTCAAACCTTAACTTTTGGCTGTTTATCTTCTGCCTCTTTTCACAATTTAATATCTTGAAAATATGGGGACCCATGAGTGGGTTGTAGAACTAAAGTTTTGGAATTCATGCCATATTTGTAGGAAAGATCCACTGAATCCCTTTCCTGTTAATGTTTGCTTGCTGGTCATACCAAAGAGAAGGAAATAGCACTTTTTTTTTTTTTTTTTTTTTTTTCTTTCTTAAAGCTGGTATTTTCCAAGTTAAATTCTCTGGTCTGCAGGCACTTCTTTCCAGATCATAAACTGGCTTGTGGCAGTCACAAAGTATAATGCATTTTAATAGGCTGATTTTTTTTTTTTTTTTTTCATTGAAGGGCTCAAATGGGAGTGGGAGAGCTACTTTGCCAGTCTGAGTGTTGAGATCACTGGATCATAGTACAGGTGTACACGTGGAGACAAACCTGAACTGGCTTCCTTCCACACCTGCACACTGGCTGAGAGGGCTTCAGCAGGCACGATAGTAACCCCACTGCTTGGGTAGTTCAGCCATGCTGATCCCCGTGCTGTCATTAAGTTTAACTGCTTAACAAGTGACTTTGGGAATAAAAGACAATCTACAATTGCATGCTTGGATTTCATTTGACACCTTCAAATGTTAGCATTGATAAGGCAAACGTTTTGCCAGGAGGCTATAGGGTGCTAAAGTAAATTCTTCTGCCTTTTTACCAGCTGAATATCTCATAATAAGACTTAAGCTTTGTCAAGACCTGTAACTAATGTCAGCTCACATGCCTGTATAAATAACAGCTTCTCTTTCTGTTCTTTATGCATGTATAGATGCATACAAGTGGGCGTTGCAATAATGCCCTCTTCATAGAATCACAGACTGGTTTGGGTTGGAAGGGACCTTAAAGCTCATCTAGTGCCAACCCCCCTGCTGTGGGCAGGGACACCTTCCACTAGATCACGCTGCTCAAAGCCCCGTCCAACCTGGCTTGAACACTGCCAGGGATGGGGCAGTCACAACTTCTGTGGACAACCCATTCCAGTGTCTCACAGTTCTCATTGTAAAAAAATCCCTTCTTCATGTCCAGTCTAAATCTCTGCTCTTTCAGTTTAAAAACATTCCCCGTTGTCCTGCCACTGCAGGCCTTGGTATAAAGTCTGTCTCCATCTTTCTGATAAGCCCTCCTTATGTATAGAAAGGCCACATTCAAGTCTGCCTGAAGCCTTTTCTCTCCAGGCTGAACAACCCGAGTCTCCTAAATACTTCTGTTCACTTCATCTGTTTTCACTTGGTTTGAATAACTGTAATCCCTACAAAGAATAGAAACTGTTACTTATTCTGTGCCATTCCTGAAATGAAGCAGTATAACTAAGCTCAATTTGCATTAGCTTCTTTTAAATTGAACATCTTTACATGTCTAAGGAATCATTAATATGCCTTTAAAGTTAAAATTTGCTGAGTAGATTGTGCCTTTTGACTAAGGTTTATTTCTTAGGTATTTTTGTCTGCCTTTTTTTTTTTCTTACTGTAACACAGCCAAATCTCTTCAAGCAATTGCTTTAGAATTGCATAAGAACATGGCGAACTCTGTAGTATTACATTTGTTGTACAAGACGTTCTTCTGGCAGACATCTGTATGTAGATTAGAGATACTTGGATTGATTAATGTTCGTACCACTTGTATTACATAAATGTAGTGATTATATCCATAAATACTTGCAATAATTTTTGCTTTGAGTGATTGTATCCAGTCTGTATGTACATTTTATGGGAGGGAAATTAGTTTAGATGATGTGATGCCAGGTGACTGTTGTTTTGTGAGCTTAAGGAATATATAAACTGAGACCACTCATCATGTTGCTATGGTGATTAGTGAATATTCCAGTATATATGTTCATCCATAGGCTAGCTTGGGAGTTGTATAACTTCAATTAATTGCTCTTGAAACATTGCCATCTTTCTGATCAGAAACACTCTGTTCCATTTGTACCCCTTGAAATGTGAATTGTATGCAGAGGAAGTAGAATAGCCACACCAGAAATTTACTGTAGTGTATAATGCTTGTCAAAATCCTGTATTAGCAATGAGGTGCAACATGCTGTCTTTAATTCCTTTTTGAATGTGTTCCAAAAGAGGTTTATCTTAAGAAAACCATCCCTCAGATTCTCTTTTTTTTTCCCCAGGATTTACTGCTTCTTGGAGCTACAGCCATTGAAGACCGCCTGCAAGCAGGTGTTCCAGAAACAATAGCCACACTAATAAAGGCAGAAATTAAGATATGGATTCTGACGGGTGACAAGCAGGAAACAGCTCTCAACATAGGTATTCCCTCTTTCTGGTTACTCTGAATTTGTCTGACTAGAATTTTTGTTTACTTCTCATAACTGAATCAAGTTTCATGTATCTTCGTATGCTCAAGTCATACCAAGGTAGCAGTAGAAGAGGTGAAATAACTTGCTGAAATTATATGGTTGTAGAATTAAGGTGTGTGGTTTAAGTAGACAATTGATTTAAAAGCAGTAGTCAACTGGAGAGGAGGGAAGTATCATCTATTGACAAATTAAAAGAAAAAATGTAGCTACACATTTTTGGCATAAATACCTCAGGTTAATAATTAAACTGACGGCAGCTAACACAGGTAAATGAGCTTTACAGCAATTGCTTGCTCTGAGGGAAATTAACTTCCAGCTTGTTTCTTAAACTTATTTTTATGATAGCAACTTGAAAGGAATAAGCATCTCCCTTATAACTTCTAAATTACCACTTTTAGTGTATAGTTTGGTAGTAAAACTCAAACTTAATTAGCTTCATGTTCAAGTCGGCTTGAAAGTACAAACATGTGGCACCCTTCCAGTTTTTATATATTACAGTTTTAATGGGTTACAAACATTGAATTTAAAACCTAATCCACAGGTATATTTTATGCTTCAGGTGTAAATATGCTATCTGGAGAGTAAAAAGAATTTTCAGTTTCTTGTTGTGTGTGGAGGTTATACTTATGGACTCTTGCTTGCTGTATGGGTATGCATATGTATTGAGGGATATTTGAACTCTTGGCAGCTGCACCAAGAAGTTGTAGTACTTTGTTCTTCCAGCTTCCTCAGTTCCTTGGCCTTCAGCATTTGTATGTTGTCTCTTGCCTTCCTAACTTCTCTGAAGGCATCCAACCACCCCACCTTGCTGTGGGGTGGTTGAATGCCTTCTACTTAGTCGTGTGCAAGCTGATAGTCCTGCAGGTGAGGAAGGGTGTTTCTGATAAGCTTTAATTCAACCATTTGAACTTTCTACTTGCAGAAAATAGGAGTTCTGGGTTCAGAAATGTCTTTGAGCGTGAAATATGGTCTTCAGTTTTTATCAGCTGAAACTGTCCTTAGCAAGTACCTGGAAACAACTCTAGAAGACTTAACAGTGTTCTTGTAGCTTCATCTTCTGTTACAACAATCTGCCGAGCTTGGGTTATCTTTGCCTTTCAGTGAGGCAAAAAACCCATGGCAGATTTCCATTTCCCATGATCCTGGTGCTCAGCAGGCTCCTGGAAAAGCAGAACTGATGTGTTTCCAGCCAATAACTTCCTTAGTAACAGATTTCTCTGGGAATGTAGTTTTTACTGAACTGCATCCCTCCCTTGAACAAGAAATCATTCCCTACAGTTAAGCTAAGTGCTCTTACCTAGAATATGCATTCATAACTGTGAGCACTGCCTTGCAATCATAGACTGGTTTGGGTTGGAAGAGACCTTAAAGCTCATCTAGTTCCAACCCCCCTGCCACGGGCAGGGACACCTTTCACTAGACCAGGTTGCTCCAAGCCCTGCGCAACCTGAACACTGCCAGGGGTGAGGCAGCCACAGCTTCTCTGGGCAACCTGTTCCAGTGCCTCGTCACCCTCACAGGGAAGAATTCCTTCCTAATGTCTAATCTAAATCTACCCTCCTTCAGTTTAAAGCTGTTCTGGCTAGCCCTGTCCTTATAAAAAGTCCCTCTCCAGATTTCTTGTAGGTCCCCTTTCGGTACTATATAAAGTGTCCCTGGAGTTTTCTCTTTTCCAGGCTGAACAAGCCCAGCTCTCTCAGCCTGTCTCCATAGGAGAGGTACTCCAGCCCCCTGATCATCTTCATGGCCTTCTCTGGACTCACGTGAGCAGTCCAGGTGGTTCTTGTGCTGGGGGCCCTAGAGCTGAATGCAGTACCCCAAGCAGGGTCTCATGAGACCTGAATAGAGGAGGAGAATCAGCTCCTTCGACCTGCTGGTCATGCTCCTTTTGATGCAGCCCAGCTTACAGTTGGCTTTCTGGCCTGCGAGTGTACACTGCCAGCTCATGTTGAGCTTTTTGTCAACCAACGCATTTTTTACTAGACCAGGTTGCTCAAAGTCCTATCCAGTTTGGCCTTTAACACTTCCTGTGATGTGGCATCCACAACTCTTCTGAGAAACTTGTCCAGTCCCACCCACCACTCCCATCATAAAAACTTTCTTCCTTATGTCTGGTGTAAACCCACACTCTGTCAGTTTGAGATGATTTGCCCTTGACCTGCCACACAGGCCCTGGTCAGTCTTTCTTATATGCCTGCTTTATATATTGAAAGGTCTCCCCAGAGCCTTCTCTTCTCCAGGCCTAACAAACCCCAACAGTCTCAGCCTTTTCCCACAAGAGATATGTTCTAGCTCTCTTATTGCTTTCGTGGACCTTCTGTGGATCTGCTCTAACAGGTCCATGTTTGTCTTGATGCTGGGGACCCCAGAGCTGGATGCAATAGTCCAGGTGAGGTCTCATGTCCAATATTTCATCCACCAGTATCCCCAGGTACTTCTCTGAAGGGTCACTCTCAATCCATTCAGTCCCCAATATGTACTGTATTGTGTTGTGACAAGCCCAAATATCAGGTGCAGGACCTTGCACGTGGCCTTTTTGAACTTCATGAGGTTCTCGCAGGCCTACTTCTCAAGCCTGTCAGGGCTCCTCTGGATGGCATCTTTTCCCTCTAAGGTACCAACTGCACCATTCAGCTTGGTGTTGTCTGCAGACTTACTGAGAGTGCACTCAATCCCACTGTCCGTCATTGATGAAGATACTAAATGGTATTTGGTCCCAAGATGACCTCTGAGGGACACTACTCATTACTGGTTTCCACTTGGACATGGACCCATTGACTGTAACTCTTTGGATGCAGCCATCCAGCCAATTCCTTACCCATCTAACAGTCCATCCATTAAATCCATGTCTTTATAATTCAGAGGTAAGAACACTTCTGTTACGGCAAGCTGTGATTTTTCAGTTGAGGGAACTGAAGCAATACCAGCGTGCTTGCCTATGCAAAGTTTGAGGAGGGCTTATGTGCCCTCTCTAAACGCAGAGGATAATCATTCTTGCTTTGTGCTGGATTTTGTATGCCTGCAGTACGAATGTGCCTGTGGGCTATGATCTTGAGCTCTGGTTCAAGCAATCTTTCTCCCAGGGCGCTTGAAGGGAAGTAAGTCCCAGAAGTATCTGATTCATCTGCTTCATGGACTTTTAGTCAGACTTTGAAATTAAAGATCTAGATACCAATTTACAGGTATGGATTGACATTTTGTATGTGGCTTTGAACCAGTGGTTGATCTTACTCTACTGAGAAGTATTGACAAAAATGCGCCCTGATCTTGGAGAGTGTATTTTTGCTTGCCATGTTAGTACAGCCAATAATAACTGTTATAAAAATATTTTAAAACTTTAAAATATGACTACAAATGTTGTTTACAGTTGCTGGTTACTTTATACTAGTGCTATATTTTAACATCTTCATAGTCCTGAAATTGTACATAATGTGTAGGTTTCCTATAAACCGTTGTTAGGCTTGACTTATATCTTCCTATTCTAATCTTGATTTCATTCCTGTTTAATGTGATGACAAGATGTGAAGTGACTTCAGTTGTAGGATTACTACTACTGGCTCTCTGACTTCCAAGATGCACAGCAGAACTGTTTTCCACAGTTGTTTTTTTCCAGCTGCACTTGTCCAGTGGCATCCGGCTCATTTTGAAAGGGGTAAAATGAAACACTGAGCAGTGGTTTAGAAATTTATAGCTTGCTGTTGCAGCTGCTGTTCCAATCAAATGCTACTAGAAAATCCCTTTCAATTGGTTATACTGAATTTGTAACAGCCTACTGCACAAGGCTGTTGCCATTCCCTGGGGAAAGAAATAACCCTGGCATGGAGGGAAGTGCTTAAGTTTGTAATATTTTTCTCCTCAGTAAAAATAAGGAAGTAGTTTTTCAGCCTGGGGTTAACTTGAAAATGGCAAATTGACTTTTTCTGAAGTCAGTGTTTTGTCTATACCTGTTGAAGCTTTGTTACTCAGTTCTGTACTACCACCTAAGACTTGTTCACAGGCAGAATCAGAGGCTATCTGCAAAGTTTTCATGTTGTAGGCTGCACTTCGTTAGAATATATTTCATCCTTTTCCCGACAGGTCTGTGTGTGTTCAGTGTCATTCTGTATTATTCTCTAAAGCAGAAAATAAATCTCAGCACCTCAGCTTGCTAGCACAAGTAAGACGAAAAATGTATCTACAACGTTGCACCTGATACTCATATTCCACACAGCTGTGAATGGAAGAGAAATGAAACTTCTGTGGGTAATCAAACCTGCTGCCTGAAAGTGCCTGCCTATCTGATATAAACATGCCTTCCACAAAGGAAGATGAGGGATTTGCTTTCTTGCCAGAAGTGGTTCATGCAGGCATGTTAACCCTGGATTATACCTACAAAACTAGCCAATTATGAAAAATTCTGTAGCCTAAGGAAATGATTTGCATTGCAATTGATGAGTCTGTATGGCCTTCCTAAGGAACCAAGAATCCCATAGAAAATAAATTCTCACCTTAGTTCTCTTTCTGTTGTGAGACACAGAGAGAGACGCTTAATCTTTTTGCACTGACTGTGCTGTTCTGCTTTTGAAACTGCTGGCCTTGCACTGGTTTGTCACAGGGATGTTACTGTCATACTGCAGTAGACTCTAGTCTCTATTAAGAAAAGTAGCAGGCTCCCCAAGACCTCATTTTATTTGACAGCAGTTTCTTAAACTTGCTATGATTCATTTCTATACAAAAGCACAGTAGAAATATGAAATTATTCTATTCTATTTCCTTTTCCTGTATTACTTAGATGAGCAGTAAAAGGCATGTGCTTCAAAGAAATGAATTCTCTGCTGTTTTATGGAGCTCCATTGTGCTAATCCCAAGAGAATGGGCATGAGCTTTCAAGTGATGCAGTCTGGTCGGTTTGCAAGTTTGCATTTGCCTCTTGCCATTAATTTGAGCTGGAATTAAACTGTTTATTCTGGAAATGCCAAGTACATATATCGTGGATATGACTGTCCCATGTCAGAGACAATTGTGTGGCAGAGGAGCTGCCACTTCAGTGGCATTGGGTGGTACTGCAGTCAGTAGCTCTTACTACAAAAATAGGAGGGTTTTTTTCTGTCTCATGAGTTTTTTGCTTTGAATTTTGGTGTCCTGGTAAATGTCCAGAGCTGTCTTCCATGTGCTGCACCACACTATGGCAACTTGCTCATGTTTCTTCATGTCCCAGTGCTACACTAGGAATAATCTAATACAATTACCTGGTGCCCGTAGGAGTTGGTAGGGGCTCTGTGTGTGTCATGGATCTGTAGTTTTTGATGAAAGACCTTCTGCACTAAACTCAAGAGTAAAAAAAATGCTTGTGTAACCTAAGTGTGGGCTGAGGGGAGTGGTAATATGGACTGATTCAATATGTGTGCTTCCAGTCATGTGGCATAGGTGCAACTGTGCGTTCATATCTGTTCTTGTACTGTCATGAAGGCAATTCTGTCTTCATGTAGATAAAAGAAAAACTGTTTTGGTATACAAATACGTAATTTTGCTGTAGGGCTATAGCCTGTATTTACTGCATCTAGTTCACATGGTGTTTGCTTTCGAATGTTTTAACCAAAGTGATGTATTTGGAAATGCAGATGAAATGCAGCCTATGTTGCTAGTAAAATCATCAAGTTGGAGTGTGTCCTATACACCGACGTTTCTAGGAGTCTGCCTGATAGAAGTAACTGCTCAAAGAGTAACTTGTAATCTGACCTATAAATGCTTATCTTAAGTTTTAGTTAAATCTTAAATATTCTTCCAAAAAGTAAATCCTTTACCGTTTTTTTCTCTCCCCCCCCCCCTTTTTTTTTTCTCCTTCCCCCCCGCCCCCCTCTCCTCTTGCAGGCTATTCTTGCAGACTCATTTCACAGAGTATGTCTCTCATCCTGATCAATGAGGATTCGCTAGATGTAAGTAAGCAAATCCTTGTGTAATTCTTGACAGAAGGAGGTGTTGTTGAGTTTTCTTATTCTCTCACTTGCCTTTAGGGGTAACAACATAAGTAATGCTAAAACAGGGGTGGATTATGCAAAATCATAGAATAGTTTGGGTTGGACAGGACCTACAGGATCTTAAGATCATCTAGTTCCAACCCCCCTGCTATGGGCAGGGATGCCTCGCACTAAAGCATGTCACCCAAGGCTCTGTCCAGCCTGGCCTTAAACACTGGCAGGGACGGAGCTTTCACCACTGCTTTGGGCAACCTGTTCCAGTGCCTCACCACCCTCACAGTAAAGAACTTCCTCCTTATATCTAACCTGAACTTCCCCCATTAAACCCATTACCCCTTATCCTATCACTACAGTCCCTGATGAAAAGTCCCTCCCCAGCATCCTTGTAGGCCCCCTTCAGATACCGGAAGGCTGCTATGAGGTCTCTACGCAGCCTTTTCTTCTCCAGGCTGAACAGCCCCAACTTTTAGCCTGTCGTTGTACATCATCACTGGCACTCATATGGACCACGGGTAGCAGATAATAGTCAGTAGGACTTACTAGACCAGGCAGCCTCTCAGCAATATCTCTGATCTGAGCCCCCAGTAGGCAACACACCTCCCTTGAGGTCAGGTCAGGCTGAGAGATGGGTTCCTCTATATCTTTCAAAATAGTCTCCTACTACTATCACCTGCTGCTTTTTCCTGTATGCACCAGTAGTTATCCTCTTTATTGGTGCGGCAACTGATTGTTCCTCTGTTGTGGTGGGCGTTCCCTTGTTAGCCCGCTGCAGACTGGTTCTGTGTGGGAACATTGGGTTTTGGGGGAAGCCCCTTGCTTTTATTTGTCCTCTTCTCCTTTTTTTTTTTTTTCCCTTTCTTTTTTTTTGTGGTTTTTTTTTTTTTTTTTTGTTGGTGTTTTTTTTGGTGTGTGTTTGTTTGTTTTTTTTTTTGGTGACAAGTTCCCAACCTCTTAGATTAATGCCCTCCTTCTCTTTGTGCTAGGGGGAACGCTTGTGGCCCCTGCACAGTTTGGGCTTGGAGACAGCAGTCCGGCTCCCTCTCAGCTTCCCTGATGTCTCCTAGTCTCTTGACAGTCTCCCACAGCGCAGCCACCTGCTGCAGGAGGTCCTCCACAAGAGCATACAATGTAGAGCCTGGTCCACCATTCGCCCTTGCCTCGAGAGAAATGTTGAGGCATTTCCTACCATCTCAGTTCAGCGCTGCAGCCTCCCCTCTCATCTGGGTGGTGACACTGATCACTGCCAGGGTAGCCAGTGCAGAGCTCCCAGATTGGGTCGTAGCCTGAGGCAAGTGCTTGCCCTGCCTGCATGAACTACTGTGCCCTGTTTGCTACCTCTGCAGTGAATATAGTGCGGAAGGTGCTGAGTAGTGCCTAACAGTTTCAACACCTGCTTTTAAATTGTGACTTCGGTTAATTGGCTGAAAGGACCACGAGAGGACAGGGTGAATAGTGAAAGGTAATGTAATGTGGGAACTAAACTGGGAGGAAATGTTGTTGGCCAAAGCAACTCTTCTCACTTTCCCACATGCCAGCTTTGCAAATATGATAACTTAGCTAGGAGTGATGGGAAGGACCCCTGTGGAAAGAAATTCATAAGTTAGAAAATGCTGCATACTCCTTTCCCTATCAAAAGGAGGATATGAAGAAGTGGTGGATCTACCCCCCCACTTGCTGAATCTTGAGTCCATTGCCCAGTTTCAGACTTAAGTCTTCTGAGGCAGTGGGAGGAGGATGGGAATGAACAGCCATCTCTGCTGTTTAGGAGATGGAGACTAGAATTAAGTGAGGATTAGTAGGGCAAGCAATTATTTTCATAACTTGTAAGCTTTTTGATAAGTAAATGTGGTACTGCTGTTCTGAGGTATTCTGTTAACTGCTTGAGAAGCAGAAACTGGAAGTCTGGAAAGCTGAATGCAGACCTATATATTTTTGCAGTGATACCCAAAAAATAGAACTTAACTCTCTGGAGTTAAAACCCAAAGATAACTTTTAACTTCTAGAGACACTAGGCTTGTTAGGCAGCTGTACTACAAATGAGAAAATGGGTACAGATATTAAAAAGAAAAAAAAAAAAGTAATAAACTGGGAAGCTGAATAGATTGAACTGTCCAGGAAGATTTGAGGTTTTATCAGTCTTCATGATGCGGATTAACATAAGGAGAAATTATAAGATCTCTGTTGGAAGTTTATTGAAAATCTGTCCTCTTATTGTGTTGAAGTGTTGGCAGATTTATCTAATCAGCAGTCTCCAGTATGAACACCAGTCCAAGTTATATTGACAGATAGACCCCATGATGATAGAGGAGGTCCTTGGTCAAATGTAAAACATATGAAACTACTACTGGAGTCTCCTACTGTCTCAATGCCAGAAAGCACTTTGTCTGGAGAGATGGGTGTGTGGAGCCTGTTTTAAGACCCTTGAGGATTCTTACTTGTCTTTAAAGAGTGTGTGGGAATTGGAGACTTTCTGACTGCATGGAATACTGGCCACTAAGATGGATCTTTTCCTCAAGTAAGAACAGTTAGTCATACTTATAAAAGCATGACAGGTCAAGGATGACACCATCAGTAATATGAGCCATTTTGTGTGCATCTTGCCATGGCTTTGTCAAAGGACACACTAGAATGATCAAACATGGGTTGACACAGAATGAAACTCTTCCCTCCCTTTTTGCCTGACCTCTGCCAACATAGAAAATAAATATGTAATCAACTTTCTATCCAGCATACTTGAAAATCCCTAGATAAAAAGAAAACTCTATCATCATCTTTTCCCACCTGCTACCTCCTGTTATGTAGCTGAATGAGGAGTTCTCTGGAATACAGAGAGCACAGCAGCTGCTCCTAATTTTTTAAGTTGGAATTGTAGTGTTGCTGATGTCACATGTTGAATTGAATGCCTTACATCTTAAATGTGTCCTCAACTGTAAAACTGTGTTAGTATCACAGTACACTTAAGGATTCACTCTTGCAGATAGAAGATACTTCACAGAACTCAATGCAAAGCACTTACCTTGGTGAATTAATGTTATGTGGTGCTTGGTGCACATGTGGTAGTGGTAGGAGAATAGGAGTGGGAAGAAATAATAGGTTCCTGTGCTATGCACAGGTTCCACCTGTGCATAGCAATATATCTTCCACACTTTCTAATTTTAGCTGATGCCTTCTGGTTTCCCTTTCATGAGCCAAAAATGTGAGCTAATACTATAACAGTTCTAAAAATCCATATAAGACTGGTGTCTATCTTTCATGCCTTTCATTTGTACAGCTTTACCACTTTGAAATACCATCACCTAAACTTTTTTGGTCCTGTAACTTTAGATAACTCAGAGTTGGAGATGACAAATTTAATCTCTGCTGTACATGTCTGACAGAGGTTTTTAAGGAGGGGGTCATGGCTGCTGTTGGAGTGATTTGGGTTTGAAAAGTGATAGTTGTTAAACAACATCCCCTGTGCAAAGTTGAGAATTTACTTCAGACATACCGTGCAACAGTATCAAGTGTGGGTTTTATACTTGAAATAACCTGTGAAACATAATCACGCTTGATTCGTGTTGAGAATACAGTCTTTAAGAAGCCCTGATCAGAGAAGTTTTAGCAAAAGCAGCAGGTAAAATGGTATCTATTCTTAGTTTGCTCTAGGTAGACACTTACACTTGTGGAAGCTTTGTGGTGAATAGTGTTGCATGTTCTAACCTTCCTCTGCTGCCCCCCTCATCCAGTTGACTTTCTAATTTCATGTGTGGAAGACTTTGGTGTTAGAATCCTGCTGTAAACTAAGGCAACAGTATTGCAAGCTTTTCAGTAAACATTAAAAAAAAAAAAAAGCTTTCAGTCAAAAAATAATAATCTAGAAATAGAGAACCATGGCATATCAGACCACCGAAAACCCCCTTTGATATACAATTACTGGCCTTTTAAGTGAAGGAAATGGATGATTATATGGTGCATCATGAAGATATATCTAATATTGAAGGTGGCTGTGATCTGTGATACTTTAGCTCAGATAACACGTATTTTTTCCAAAACAGGAGCACAAACTTGTGGAGCTGCTGATCTGGTACCTCAAAAATGCTTTGTATTACAGCAGTCTTGTCTTCAAACCAAAGTAGTCCTGTTGTTGTTCTTGGTGGGTGTTGTGTTGTGGTTTTTTTTTTTTTTTTTTTTTTGGGTGGTGGTTTGATTTGGTCCCCCCCCACCCCCCCAAGTACTCTTATCACCATTTTTAATGTAGAACCGAATTTTGCATGAGTCCTAAATTGAAAATTCATACATGTTTTGTTAGTTGCCACTGGTTCTTGTAATTCTAAGGGAAGTGCCTGTAGCTACTTATTGAGAGGTTTTCAGTGTTGAATCTCCGTAGTAATAGTTTGTATGTTGCACATGTAACGGGAACTGTGACTTATGTTCAACTTAGCCTGAAGTCTATCAATCAAAGATTCTCACAGTGAAATTCTGTAGCATTATGTTTGATTTATTCCACCTCTGAAATCCATTAATGCTAAAAATGAATTTTTACAAGATCCAAGTTGAGCTTAGAGCCTTTAAATATTGATACACTTTTTCCCTTTGTGCAGTCCCTGTGTGACTTTTCCCCCTCACTTCTGCTCCTTGGCATGCAGCAGCAGGTGAGATGTGATCGAACAACTGTCTTGGCTTGTTTTTGAAAGCTCAATTTTTTTACTAAATCATGCACTTGAGGGAAAAATCAATCATTTCTGTTCTCTTCAGGGAACTACAGGGAATAGAAAAGACTAATCTCTTGCTTGATTCAGCTGAATTCTAGAAATTTAGCATAATAATCTGCGAATGTTTATCTCTTATAGACTTAATTACATGCATACATATGCTTACTTGGGTTTTCTTTCCTTTTCCTAATAAAGCTTTTTCAAATGAAAATATTTTGAGCACAAGCCTTACTTTGAGTGTAATGGTTTGGTTTGGTTTCTGTTTAATTAAACTGGAACATCGTGAAGTCTTATTGTGTAGCTCTTAACCTGGACAAATTTCTTTTGTTGGCATCTCATAGAAGTTGAAGTGTGAGAACAGTGAGAGTGAAAGCTGAAGAAGGGAAATGGGATGACTCAGAGAGGCTCTGGAAAGCTTGAGATGGGGGGGGTAGTTGGGTATTACAGCCAAGGGCTGTTGCGTGTGTTCCTCACCTTCAATCCTGTAGAAAGGAGAGCTGGGAACTGTATCAACTGGTTACCAGTTTGGGTTGTAGTGGAAGGGGAAAATTAGAGGCACCCAATTCTGAACCTGTGGCTAGTATTTTGCTGTAAAATAATTCAACTGCTGTAAATGGAGCTACATAGGGAATGTGTTCTGCAGAACTCTGTGCCTACACTTACAGTCATTGTCCTGTATTGTACACTGATGTGGAAGTAACAACAAACTGATACTCGAGCATAAGAGCCCTCACTGCCAGCCTCTCGATGATAATCTGACTAAAAGTATAAGCATAGAAACAGAAGCTGGCCTCCTCCACTTCTCTGCTTGCTCAGAGAAGGCTCTTTTGCATGCTCTTTGGATGAGCTATTGAACATGAGCACAGATAAACCTGTTTGTGCTACCATGATGTTATGTAGTATTCTTAAACAACCAAAACTTCACAGTGTGAAGTTGTTGTCTGCAGTCAACGTCTTGACTTCCCAAACTGGGTCTTTGTATCTGCAGGGAAGCTGTACATTCAGTTATGTATTATATTCTAGTCAAGAGTGAGGGCCTGAAAAACTTGGTGGTTTTGTTATCTTACTTTTGCAATTCTGTAGGGTAGCATTACTATGAATATTCTATAACCTATGGGGAAAATCTGTTAAGCATGATAAAATTATTGGATTTATCCAATGACTTTCATGACTTCCATTCTTATGTGCACATCTCCTTCCCACAGTGGTGAACAGAGTTTAAAAAAAAAAAATCTATTCAGGAGATTCTTAACAGGCACCATTATTCATTGTATGTAAATACTGATAGAGCTATAGATCTGGGATTATCTGGGAATCATGTGGCTAAACTGCTCTGGATCTTTTAAGAAGTAGAGCTCTGATTTGGTCACTGGATTTACCCGTATGCCAGAAACAAGAAGGTTTTCTTGGGTTGCTGCCTAAAACCTGAGGCTGTTAAAAGTAAATAGACTATTGGCATCTGTCTTTCTGTCTTAAAGCAAAGAATATGGTTCCGATTGCATCTCCTGTACTATACTTAAGATTTGTGTAGCATTATGGTTTCCTTAGAAAGGTATTAGCCTCACTACAGGGATTTCTTTATGAATTGTTTTATATAAATCCATATCTCAAGGTATTGAGCACAACTCCAGAAGACAGTGCCTGTAAAGCTCTGAGAAAATTTGAAGGTGTTGCATTTTGGATCCTGTTTTCCTTGCTGTTGAAAGAAAGGATGCCTGGGCCTTGTTGGTGATGCTATGCTGATTGCTCCTAAAGAATGGGGGTAAGATTACTGTCAGCTTTTTGGTCTAAACCCAAAGTTACCTACTACTGGGAGCTCCAAAGCATTGATATCATGTACTTTAGTCCTGCTAAAAGATAGTGAGGTGTACAAGTAACTGTTGGGAAGGCAAGAACAAATCCTGTGCGGCTGATGCATTGTATATGCTTTGAAGGCTACATCTTGCAGTACAGATGAAACTGGGATTATTTTATTTTTTTTATTCTGCTGCTATCATATGTCAAATGATTTCAGGCAAAGCCAGTGTTCTGGAAAACTGATCAATGTGGGCAAGTTCAATTTTAGCCAGACATCACTTCTCCTTCAGAGAGGCATCTGTGGTGCTCCTCTGGTGTCTCGTGGCCAATAAAATACTTCAATTACCAGTCAGCCTGGAACTGTAATCAGCTCTTCTGTGTAGTACTGGAATTTGTGAAAGAATTAGGAAATTAGGGAAAACTATGGAAAGAATACATTTCTCTGTTGTACTAGGTTCTTCTTTTTGCTCACATTTCTGTTTTTCTTAATCTAGAAACAGACATTGAGCTAATAGGTCTCACTACTAGACACAAGGAGCGGTGTCTAGTAATCAGATAAATCATCAAAAATATTCTACCAAAGGGATTTAGTGTTTTTTCTGGGGTTTTTTGAGGAACAAATAGAATCTTTCATAACTCCAGGTATTTGATAATCTGCATAGAAAGTTAGTTGTATGGATGTGGAAAATACACAGCTCTTCATGTGAAAAGCTGCTTTGATTTGAGCATGCTGCATAGAATTACAAATGAAAGAATATAGGTGTTACCTGGACTTGTAGGTTTAAGTACACACAGGACTGTGTAACTTAAGTATTAGATTACCATTTTTTCAGGAAGTGATACTAATAGGTTAGAGCTGTGAGTGGTGAATGAGTTGGGCTTGTATTTTTGTTTCATTCTGCTTTCCCTTTTCAGTATTCATTAATGACTGTTTTCCCTTATCTGTGGCCCTGTCTTTTTTCTTATTAGTGTTTTCTGGCACTATGATAATTAGTTTGGATGAAGCGGAGGCACTTGGACCTGAAGGAATACAAGGACCTTTAGGAGTCTGAAGGCCAGGTTTCTAAATAACTCTTTTTTCTATAGCTGGAAACCGAGAGGACTGGCAAGGGCTATTAAAAAAACAAACACTTTTTTCTAAGTTACTTTTTCCTTCGTTTCCCTTAAGTTCTAATAGTGATCACATTTGACAAGACCCACAAAGGGTCTTGCAGCCTTAGGCTGCAGGTATTTTAGCAGCTGGGAGCTCATCCTGCTAATGCCTTGTCCATGCTATAGGACAGAGTAGATCATATTACATAAAAATGGAAAGAAGGGCCTGTGTGCTTTGAATTCCATTTAAAATTTGCTGTCTCATTTGTAAGAGTTCTCATATGTTCAAGGAAAATGACTGGGAAAAACACTATTTCTCTTCAAACTGCTAATGGTCTTCACATATGTGAAGGCTTATCTCTCAGTAGATGATCTCTGAGTGTTATCCAGATCTGTTTTGTTGTGTAAGTGAAATACAATAATGGCTTCAGCTACACAGTGAAGAAAGCGTTTGCTTTGTAGATGGGATTCTCTGCAGCATACTGATACACATTTCTAGTAAGTGCAAGAGACTGTGGAAACATGGGGATGCATAATGAAGTGAAAGCAGGACTAGGTTAAATGAGAAGCTGCTCATGAAATGAAATTTTTGCTTATGTTAAAGTATGGTAGTGTGCTTTCTAAGGGAATAAGAGTAAGTGGGTGTCTGGTCTGCAGGTATGAGTTATGAATACTGATCTTCTCGATTGACATGGCTAATGCTACATCTGTAGAAACAATCCAGATTTCTTTTGTACTTAAGGGTAAGAACTAAATGTTCTTTTCTCTCAAGATACTTATTTTCATATCCAATTCCTCTGCTTTCATTGGAGGGGAGGGAGAGTCCTTGTTCATGCAAGTTTGTGGGTTTTTAAGCATAAGCAGTCTTCCTTTCTTGGTGCAGAGCCAGTAGGATTTATTCACCTGCACTGTTACCTTAACGAAGATAGTGGAACGCTATTGCTTCAGGGTGAAAATTAGGCTATGTCCTGGTCACATCTTCAGAAAACAAAGATAGATCTGAGGTCCTATTTTTGTGGTTCCTATAATACTAACATACTACTTTGTTAAACTCTTTTCTGAAGATTAATTCCTTTTTCTTAATAATTAAAATCATTCTTGTAGCTGAAGCTTATTTCTTCTAAGCCTGCTCATCAATCACATAAAGGAATAAATTTCCTTCACATAAGAATTAAGAAAAAAGATGTTTTGCATTTGGTTGAAGCTAAAAAAAGGTACTGCTGACTTTTTGTGGGCTGGTTGGTCTGTCAGAAACTAGAATTAAGCAATCTGTAGCTGTATGAACTTAATACCTGCATATGTATCTGTTCCTTCTGCTTAACCTTCTACACAGAGCAGAACCAATCAGAGCAATCTCTTAGAAACTTCTAGGGCTTTTATGTGCCTTTGCCACGATGATGTATGTTTGTTTTTTACTGAAACATGTTCCAAGGTGTGTTTTTTACATATGTAACTCCAGTCATTTAACTGGGGTAGTGATGCTAGAGGGTCTGTTTTGTTATTTCATATTTAGAAAGGGGGTTTTTAGAGAAGACATGATGATTGAAATGAGGTAGCGAGTGCCATCATCTTCTCCCTATAATTTCAAGACAAAACTGATTCAGATATGTTGCATTTTCAAGTAATTTCCAAACCCTAAAATTATCATAACCAGTGTTCTAAGCAGGCTTAAAGTCTTACATGGGAATGCTTCAACTTTCTTTTCCTTCGATGTCATAAACCTTTTTGCTAGTGTTTTTCTAAATGCAGCATTACAAGCATCTTGTGATAGAGTATTTGTGTGGCAAAGCTAGCTGTGGAGAACATAACCAGGTTGTGTTCGAATTGGTAGTTTTCCAACCTTTTCACTTCCTTTCCTTCCCTCCCCATCCATAAATGTCAAATTTATGCATATACTGGAGCTGTCATAGAGTTTAGACTTTGCAGTTTGCCTTTGATTTGATAGAAGAAAACATTCTTGCAAAAGCAGAGTGTTTCCATATGTCAAGGCGTCTCTTGTGCATCCTGCTATTTGCTCAAATAAGCATTTGCAAGATAGTCTGTTTACTTGACCCTGGTGGCCTTATGGGAGCAGGGTTAAATCTTGACATTTTAAACCCGGTCAAACTTTCAAGCAAAAAGCCTATGGTATAGTCATGTTGTAATGATGTCTTCCTATGGCAGATTAGACCACTGTCATTATCCTTTGTCAAGGAATATATTACTAGCTTGTCATGAACAAACTGTGTCATTGGGAGAAACTTAACTTTTGTTTTGAATGGGCTCTTCTTAAACCAAAAGATCATATTGCATAAATAACTTTGTTCTTTTGCTTTGCTGCTAATTTAAAAAAATAAAATGTAGCAGCTTGTTGAGTTACTTAGAGAATTCTGTGGGTAAATGTTTTGCTGTTGACTAAAATACAGCTAGTACAGTAGTAAAATACAGTAGGGTCCATAAACTAGATGACAAAGAAGTTCTTTGAAAGTTGGTCTGCTGTAAGCTGCACTAGTTCTTATGAAATTATTTGGTACATGCCGTGACATTGAGCCACAGGGAACTTTTAAGAAAATAAAGTGATGTATAATGATTAGTCTGTCTTTACCATGGCATATATCCTGGAAATAGTGACCCACAACAACCTGGGCTGTACCATCTCTCCTCATAATTTGTTACTGCATCCTAGTAGTTGAGGAAAAAATTTGTTGATTGTGACCTTAGTTCGAATAGCCCTTACTCATTATGGGTATTAACTTGTAAGTACTCAAGAGAAACTGGAGCATGTCCTCCTGCCATTGTCTCCAAGATAATGCTGTTGAAATGATGAGGAAATTCTTCAGACACAGCCCTGAAGTATTTAGACACATTTAAAAAAAACCAAGCTCAAACCTTACTCTCACTTTGTAGAACACTGCTGATACTAGATATTGGTGCAAATTTTGTCCAAATGGTAATGTGTATGCCACAGAAGTAACAACCTGTTAAAGGACTGGCTGTTCTGATGACTGAAACTGTTAACCATTGACAGCTGCTGCTGACTGAGTTGAAGAATGCAAGATCCTTCTAGCATGTGCAATTATTTCACAACACACATGCCCATTCCTTTGGGGGCTAATTTAATGCAGGTCTCTTGCTTTTCATGAAAACATGTTTTGAGAAGCACCTTTGCCAGTTTCTCACCTTAAATTGAAGTTTGCAAGCTATAGCTTTTATCTAATTAATGGATTTATTTTTTTTTAATTGGTGCTGATTTTGCTGCAACTTCAGTGTTTAATATGCTCTTTTACATGGAACCAGTTGCTGATCTGGTATGAAGAGAGTACATCATCTGATGCTGCTTTGATGAAAAGTTTTATGGAAAAATACATGCCAGTATGCCAATTCATGTACAAAGTCCTCAAAAATCAAAGGTGAAAGCCTGGTTATCTACCCTGTCATTTTGCTAATGTGTTTGTTCCATGCATGTTGTCTTTGGATCTTTTGGTGCTCCTTTCTGGTCAGGTAAAGAGCATTGTTCAATACAAGGTGGTTTTACTTTTTCTTACTTTTTATCTGGAACATTAAAAATAAGTAACATCTTAGTCCTAGAAGGGTAACCTGGGCGTTAGTTCAGTCTACCAGCATGTTCCTCTTGTTTGAAGTATGGCCCTAGGGCATTTACATCCCTTAGATAAATCCTTGGGAGCAAATCCTATCACTGAGGCAAGAACTGTTCAGCTGTGGGATATTCTAACTTGGGAACTCTGCTGGCTCATTTAACAGTGACTGTAGGGTAGAAATTTATGCTCATGCAGACTTTCCAGATTTAAGTACTCGCTTCCTCTTTAGGGTAGTATGTCAGTATGTATTCAGTATTCAATTCTGATCTGTGACACTCCAGAAAATAAAAAGTGACCCAGTAGCCATCTGAAGGCTGAAATATTTTTCAGCCTGGGGTCATACTGATAATGGATTGGCAATATCCAAATTGCACCAGAAGACTGAGAAATGGAGAATACTTAGTGGAAACCTGGACATAAAATCTTTGTCTGTTTTCTGTATCCAGCAAAACTGACACATCACAAAGAAGCTTTCCTCTGTTTTGGAAGATGGAGGAATTTGGGGTCTGTTATTAATTCAAGTTTTTGTACCTGAAGTATAGAATTCAGTGAAATAATAAGATACAGCTATTTGTAGAAAGACAAAGTATCAAATTCTACAGTACAACTGGGGACCATTCATGTGGCTAATGGTGACCTAAGTTGTCTGGCTTCAAGAATTCTGTGTTCTCAGTGGGGAAAAAGGTCAGCAGAGCATGTGCTTTTGGATGTGGATTTTGGTCATCTGTAGAAGTCTGGGGAAATGGGGATGAATAAAACCAATTAATAGTTAAGGGGCTTTGTAAGATGTAGGTTGGTATGGTAATAGTTATGTGTTCATTATAGAATTAATATTTCCAAACTTATCTGTGAGTGACATAAGGGAAGGGGAGATGGGGTCAAAAATTAACTAGCTGATTTTTTGAAAACTTTAACTTTCTTTTCAAGTTATTAAAACTTAATTGCTCTGTCTATATTAGGTTTAATATTATCAAGTTCTCCAGGGATTTATACTTCTATCCAAAGCTTGACAGACAAACTCTACAGTTCAGTAGACAGAGTTAATAGGTTTAGTAAATATTAATAAAATCTATTGTACAACTAAATCTCTAGGGAAATTACTCTGATGGTTTAATTTTAAAAAAGAAACATGATCTTGATGATTTTGTGGAGTTTTCTTATTAAAATTATTTTTAGTAATTGAAGGGGTATCATATTTATTAGATAAACTTTAATAAAAATTTCAGATGTACACATGGGATAAACTGATAGGGAACTAAATGGTGTGTTTTTAAGAGTCTTGGAAAAAAGGTCTTTGAAAGTTAGTGTTCACTTCAGGGAATGGTGTTTATTTGACTAGAAAAGAGAAGTTTGCCTGAGGCTTTCTTGCATGGTATCTTTATATTCTTGGCTTAAAAAAGAAAGGTAAAAATACAGGAAGCTATCAGGATGAAAGCACATCAGGTGGTGTGTCCAGCTTCTCAGTTGAGTGCGTACCAGTGTCTGTGCCAGGCAACAGTTATGCCGTGTCAATAAGATTTTTTTTTTTTTTCCAGTTCTTGCTAGAATTAGCCAGAAGCAATCAGATGATGAGCAGTACAGCAGCAGAGCTGCTCTTGCTTCCTGAGCTGCCTGTGGATGTCAGGGAGATGTCAATTTGCACCAACTGTATATGGGAATAGAACACTTTCCTAAGTTTTTTAGGACGAAGATCAGCCATGTTAAAACTCTGCTAACTTTGGATGCAGAGATGCTTTAAGCTTACCTGAAATGCCATCGTGTATCACTAGTTTATAATGTGTTATATAGTCAAACAAGAACAGCATCTATGTAAAAGATGACCTATGGTCCCTGTATACATTATGCCATGCAGTCATTCCTAGCAGTGGCAATTGCCAACAAATGTATGTCAATTGTGATGTGTTTTGTTGCTTTTTAATCTGCAAAGAATAAATAAGTCTGATACAAAGAAGGGGATACAATGGGTTATTTGTGGGAGTCTGGCAGGGTATAGAGTAGCTGGAAGAAGCTGCTCTTTCCTCTCTGGTTCATTATCTGCCATTAGCAGTTTTATTGGAACTTTTATTGTAGGTGACCAGAGTATTTTGGGGAAGTTAAGTAAGGACAGTGGAGAAATCCAGTGTGCTGGTGTTGGAGGGAGAAAAGGAAGCGGGTGATTGTTTAGTTCATTTGGTGGGTTGGTTTTTATTGTAGGAGGGAAGTGTGTGAAGCTAAGAAATAGGAATGATTTAGCTACTTGAGGTTGTAAATAAAATAGACCTTGTGAGAGGTTGGTTGACTCATGGTTTTTCCAGTGCCCAGGAGCTACACGAACCTTCAATAAGGAAATATGCAAATTGGAAGGATTATTATGGCAAAAAAGGTTAGAAAGTATGTTTGCAAAGAATGAGTCATTCCTATCTGTCAATATACTAGGAGGGTGCTGTGCTCAAGGAAGTAAAAAGGTGTTGCTGTAGCTATTGTACAGAAGTGTACTAGAATTACTAATCTCCCAAGAGCGGACTAAATATTATTCAAAACGCATCTTAGAGTGAATGGTAGTCACCAGTGGTAGGACCAAACAGGCATCTAGTATGTCTTGCTCTATAAGAGGTGAAGCACTCCTACTCATATTGCCTTAATCTCTGCACTGGGAATTTAGATCACTGGACAGACAAGGTAACTAACTGCTCTGTGTTGCCTACCCAGTGAACATTAAGTCCTGGAGTACCTCTGCTTTTCAATCATAGCAGTATACATCAAAGAGTAGCCTTGTTCCTACTTGGGATTTTGTGCTATTAATGTGCATATTGTCACTATTGCTGTCATCAGTATTCTAACTTTTTTTTTAAGTGAAGGGAAGTTTGTTACATGTGTGCTGGTGTTAATCTGGACTAAAGTAGACTGTATTTTAGGGACTAGTTAGGCTAAATAACATGGACTAAAATGGAGAGGGGTAGGTGTATCTGTATTCCAGTAGGACATTGAATAGAAATATATTCTGCTGGAAGAATTTGCAGTGTGGTTTTAAGACCATGCCTACTGCCTCATAAATGCAGTTTCAATAGTCCTGAGTTTGAGTTCTCATGTACAAATGGCTGGATACAGTATTCTTTGCCATTAAGCATTTTTGGAACACCTCATGCTTTATGAGCAAAGGTTAACTAGGGCCTGAAGGAAGCTCAGAGCAGGAAAGTACAAATGTATTTGTAGCAATGAGGACCACTTGCCAAGACCAGGATTATTACTGCTACGTATTATTTAAAGGTAGAGTCTTTGTTGTTCAACTCTGCCAGTGTCTTCCAAAAGGTGCTGTTCTGCTTTAACTAATTTCAGTGCCCAAAGTCACTGTGTCAAAATCCCCAATTCCCACATGATCAGATTTCAACTCATGTAGTCAGAAAGGTAGCCTGTTTGATATAAGAATAAATGTTTTTTCTTAGAGTTATGCATATTGTTACCTTAACTGTGCGTTACACTAGAATTAGAGCTTTGAAAATCTTTACAGTGCTGCCATCTGAAATTGTGCATTTGTATAGAATTTTTTTTAGTAGATGAACATAGTCATCTTGTCAGATAATGCAATAAGCTTTGGGAGGAATGCACAACCTGGAATCTTAGGATAAACAGGGGCTCTGCATCCCTGTGAGTTTCAGGGGTCTTGCATATAGTCTGAAAAATTGCTGTGATAGACTTCATTATTTTGGGTATTTCTGATTCTTGCCAGTATTCATTGCCCTAGTTAAAGCATTTATTGACTTCAGCTGGGAGGAGGTAGAAGGGGGGACTCAGATCTGTGCCATGTCCTCTTTGCTGTTACTCCCATGTGCTGCCAGTTGACATAAAATCAATTGCTGCAAGAAAGCTTCCTTGTATTTGCTTTTTCAGAGTTTTCTATTTTTGTCCCTTTCTTGCTCATTAATCTTCTATACTTGAATTACAAGACAAAAGGTTTGCATTTCTTTTGGTATTTTGAGGATTTACAATAGCATTGAGCATTAATTGATCTTGGTAGAACTCTATTAGAAAATATACTCTTCAGATTTTCTCAGACAAACGGTCCTGAAGCTGGATGATCTTAAGGTATTCACCTGATGTTATTGTTGTGTTGTACTATTTTTGTAAGCAGTACAGCAGAAGAATTGGCATTGTGACCAAATCTCATTTGAGCAAAACTAGTAAGTTGAATCAACAGGGTGGCTTGCATAAAGCCAGTTGGATAATTTTGACATGCTTTTTTTCAGTTCATGATCTAATGCTTTGCAGGTAGTTTAGGTATGGGTCCTGTATCAGCTGAACAAGAATATAGCTATCTGGGTTTCTGGTATTTGACAGTAATGTTAACTTCAGGTTTCATAATTTTTTTTTACATGCTTTGCCAATGCAAGTAGTTTAGATAGCTCTCCCGTCACTTCGCTTAGGTTACTGAATGATAATTATTTGAGCCTATAGATCTAGCAAGTGTTCAGATAGTAAAGATCTCTGCTGATGTAGCAGGAATGTTTCCTAGCATCTTGCTTGTTTAATCCAATAGTTTCTCTTCCCCAGTGTATGCATCTTTAATTCATGGGTTTAAAAAAACTATCCAAGGTAAACTTAGTCCTGTTAATGTCTTGTCCTTGAATGCTGAGCTATAGAGCTCTTACTTTTAGTTTTGGGGTATGAAGGAAAATCCAGTGTCCCACATCTTTGGTGTTGCAGCTTTCCTATCTCTACTTCTTCCTAGTACAGTCAGTGTTTCCCAGGCCCAGACTCCTGTCCTTCAGGACATGCTTAGTGTTGTCTTTGCTCAGGATGTTCCTCAGCCTTCATCTGCCCTTGTGGGGCAATTTGGGCACTGTTTTGTCTTAAACACAAGCATTGTCAGACTTGAGTGTTATCTTTCCAGTTGAGGCAGGAGAATGCTGTCTGCTTGCTGGACTCTGTTTCATTAGAAGTCTGGAGTTGGCATGTGTGGGACTGAGGCCAGGAATGACGTGCCCAGGATAGCTTGTTGCACCCTGCTTACTCTTGGGCAGCTGCCGAATGGCAGGAAGCCCAAACTAATTCTTTAATGAGTCCAAGTGATGTTCTGGGACTGTAAATGAGCTCAGGAGTCCTTACAACAATCCCAGTTGGATGGGAACAGCCAACAAGTGTGCATGTTCCCCATTTCAAGAGGCTGTTGGGAAAGAGGTAAGGTCGTGGGAGTACAGTTTGTATCAGATCCTTCTGAAAACACCTTTGTGTTGCTTTATTGCCTAGTCAGCCATGGTTGAAAAGGAGAAATATATAGTCCAAGGAGCGTAAGTAACTTCTGATGCTTGTCATGCTTTAAAGGTAGAAGTAAAATCTCAAAGGCTATTTCAAGAACTGTAAGTTCTCTCGTATTTCTGTTCAATACCTGTATTGTGTCTAAATCAAAACCAGGGCTTTAAGAAAACAACTTGGGATAAAAGCAATCTGCTTTTTAAAGGCCAGTTTTATTACAGAGCTTGCCTGTGCTAATCAGCCACTCTGAAACTTTCTCAGCTTCACTTAGAGAAACAGATTTGATAATACACAAGCACTTGAAAGGAAGACTAATATGACAGCTTGGCTTGTTGCATGTGTGGAACTGTCTTGAGTAGCTTTGAGTTTATAGTTTGCTGTTTGGCTTAATGCTCAAAGCAGTTTCCTTTTACTTAAGTACTGGAATAACTTTGGCTATGAACTCTGACAGCGGTATGGCCTCTGTTAGTTACACTAGCATGCAACTGAGCTATTAACTACACAGATGCTAATAGTGGTGAGTTTTTTTTTTCCAAGGGGGGCTTTGGGGTGGAAGTTGAGAGGGTTTTTTATTAGTCTTTAGAGAGGAAAAATCTGTCCTTCCAACTTTATTTTGATGTCTTACACATTGATTTTACCTTATATGAAAAGGTAAAACTGAATTTTTTTTTTTCTTTTCAAGACTAGTGGTGTAATAGAGTTAAAAATACTAAATGATTTTTTTCATAGTGAACACTTGTTTTGGAATATGCTTGTGTCTGTGCTGGAAAGATACTGTAGCATGAGAAAATCAGGTTGAGGTAATCCTGTCTTGTACAAATCAATTTGCTCAATACTACATTTATTTGCTCAATACTACATTTATTTGCTCAATTTCCCTGGGTACAGCATTACTTTGGAGGAAGGATATGTTCTGTCATCCAGTCTATATTTCATTGCGGCTAGCATTCAGTCTTTTCTACATCAATAAACATGGTTTCCTTACTTGCTAGCAATGATAAAACTCTTTCAGTATAGTCTTGGCTATGTTGCTGGCTGTTCTTTCCTTGTACCTTTCAGGAAAAGCTGTATAAATATCATGATTCAATGAGATTAGACTTTGTACATATCAACCAAGGTGGTATAATAGTGATTATATGCACACACATCACACTGTTCTTTTTCATGTACACTTACAGATACACACCTACACACATATGAAAAAGCCAGGGTATCTAGCTGAAATCTGGGTCGTTAAAGCACCCTACATGCATATAATGAGAAAATACCACTTTTTCTGGGAGCGAATTAAAGGCAGATTTGTATGTCCACACAGCAGTGTCATTTTCTAGGCTGAGTTCTCCGTAGCAGTTTGTGGGCATCTGAGTGTGCTCACAACTTGAAACACAGAAGCATGGGGTTAAGATGCTAACAGAACCCTGTATCTTCGTGATCTAAAGCAGAAGGTTGTGGTATCTTCTTCATCTGAAGATTTACTCAGTTTGCTTAAAAGTTGGCTTTTATCTTTGGGAAATTGCTTAGCAGAAACTTCATTTCCTTGAAGGTCTAAACAAGGGCTTGTTCCCACTCCAGAACAGCTTGACTGTTATATTGGAAAGAAAAAGCAACTGGGACTTGTTTGACAAAAGTAGAAAGAAATAAAACAAAAAGCCTATTCTGTTGAATAAATTTAATAAAGCTAAAATATCAAAGTATAAAGACACTGAGACATTCTAGCTTGCTAGCAAAACTAACAGGCTGCTTCCTCTTGGCAGAGTACAGTTGCTTTTAATAATTACACAGATGTGTTAGTGTCCAGAACAAGTGTTTCTTTCTTGCTTTTTCTGTACTATGGGATATAAACTATCTTATGTATACCATAAACTGTTCTGTGGTCAAATATCTAAAATGTATGGAGAGCAATGGAGAGATTGGACAATGTAGAGCATTTCTGGAGTAAATGAAAATTGTGTAGTAAGCCCAATCCTGTTCTTAGTGTGATGAGAACAGATATTAGCTATACTATTTGAAATCCGTGGTCTTCCCGGGGTACACAAGCATTTTTCTGTGATTCTTGTATGGTTCTTGCTAAGGTTAGAAATACTTTAGAATAATGTTAAACTGAACAAATGTGGTGTTGCCTTTCATGGCCTTTAAGGAACATTTGATGATGAATTGTCCTTTTGATTGCAGTTTCTGCAATTGTTTCTTATGCCACAGGCTTTGCCTTCTGAGAATTCAAAGAAAGGTTGCAAAAGGCTCATGGCTTTCAAGATGGTGCCTTTGGCAGCCACGTTGCTCTGGATGACTACTTAGGATGTCAGTTCTTTGGGCTGAGAACGTTGAGACTTCTGTCACTTTTCATTGATTTTTTTTTTTTTTTTTTTTTTTTTTTTTTTTTTTTTTTTTTTTAAGAAATAATTCCTTTAGTGAAGGTTTACAATAAAGATCGGCATTTTGAAGATGCCACTTCCATAATCGGTGTGTGCCTCTTTAATCTGAGGAAAATGTAATATGCAGGCAATTGAAGGTTTTATTTCAGTAGGCTAAAATGCTAGGGGCACCACTTCTGGCAGCACATGCTGCCGTGATACTTAATCTGCAAGACAAGGTAAATTTTTAGTGAAATCTTGAACAAATTGGTTTTACCTCTTCATTTGGAAAAAACCTCCTTCCCTTATATTTCTCCTTTCCTCCTCTCCCCCTAAGCTCCCATCTCATGGGTTGCAGGAGGACTTGGTAAATATTCCTTGATAAAGACACCACTTTTCTTCATGAAGAGCTATACGTTTAGCATGCAGCCATCTGGCATTCTGCAATAAGTTTGACCTGAACACTTAACCATATGTTTTCAGGTGGTCAGCTGTTCAGTGCTGTTTACCGTGATCTTGAACTACCGGCGACGCTTGATACAGGATATGTATTTGAGATGGTATATCTGACTGACGTATTTGGAGATGACTTGTCTGTGATCAGACAAAGCTTGTAAAAGATCCGTTTCATTTTTCTTAAACTATGTGGAACATGCTTGGAGATAAATGTACTGCTGACAGGACAGAGGTTCCTTCGGGGTGTATTTTCTTCCATATTTACCAAGTTCCCTGGCTCCTGCATAATCAGTCTGTTACAGAACTGAAAACATCCTTGAATAATTATCTACAGCTCTTGTTATAGCTTTTGATGGTCCAATTCATCTGGACTTTCAGCTGCCACTGGAGACATAGAAGTACTGATATGATCTGTTTATCTAATTTTTGAGGGCAGGTTTGGTCTGTATGTGTGATAACCTGAGACTTGCTATGCAGGTTAAGGACTTTGCATAGAGAGGTTTTTGATTACTTGGCTTACTGTGAAAGTATTTCAGGTTGAAGTTAGATTCAAAGCTATGAAAATTATCTGAATGAGGCCATGTAATATCTTGGGTCCTCCATATGATGTTTTTCTTGGCATGGTAGGAGATCACAGATGGCATATTGCTGGGGTTGTTTGTGTGCAATTGTGATATCTGAGCTTATTAAATATTTTTGTAAGAGAAATGTAGATATTGCTTGATTAACTTCTACTGACTTTTGTGGGAAAGTAGATGATGAACATAATCTTTTAGAAGATTATCCACTCATACTACTCAGAGTTAAATTGAAGCTTCCAGAAGCTTTGTGAGGAATTTTGTTGGGAATGATTTTGAAAATGTAGGTTTCCTCTGGTACCTGCAGAAACAGTTTAATACTAGACTATTTCCCAGCTATTTTTCATACATAGTCCTGTTTTCACCAGGCTCTGAGAATGTTAAACTATTTTGGCATTCCTGTCAAAGGAATCTGGCATCGAATGTCTTATAGCTAGTTCAGGCTGAAGTTTGTCAAAGTCATGCTTGTTTTATATTAGAGAGGGAATATGGGACACTGTTGCACCTTTCAGTCTTTCTTCGGAGAATTGCTTTGAAGTGGTGAAGTCAAGTAATTCATTGAGACTTACAAGATTAAGTTAGCATTTATCAGTGTGAACTGTTATTGGAGTCCTCATGCAGTGCGTGCTCTTACGTATCTCTTCAAATCAGCATGTGGCACAGGTTGAGTGCTGCAGTAATACTGAACAATAGCTATTGATGAGCCTTATTTTTTTGTCATTACGTTTTGCTCTTATGGGAAAGAGTAAATTGAAGATAGGCAGCTAGGATCTGATATTCTCTTGTGATTCATTTGCTGAG
The DNA here is from genome assembly GCF_004027225.2 of Strigops habroptila. Taxonomy (NCBI): domain Eukaryota; kingdom Metazoa; phylum Chordata; class Aves; order Psittaciformes; family Psittacidae; genus Strigops; species Strigops habroptila. The sequence continues at coordinate 103,223,824 of NC_044278.2, forward strand.
TGGTTTTGTGTGTACAGGTTGAATTTAAAGAGTTGTGTATTCAAAGTATTCAAGGCTTCCTAAAACGGTAGATGCTAGTAGTATTTCTTTTGATATGCAAATCGCTTACAGTTGGAGTCTTCAGTTTTCAAAGGTTATCTTGGCTTTGGATCTGGGGAGTGTCATTATATTCTATTCTTGTGAAGCTAAGGAATGGACTCTTAAAGTTGGGGTTTAGAAATGTGTAGTTTTCAGATGTATCTCTGCGTAGTGCTGTTTTTGGTGAGTTAGCAAACAACCTTACTGCTAATATTTCTACTTTTGGCTTTATGAGCACCTTACAGGTGATGTGTTTCCATATGGATCTGCATGGTTTTACTCTTTGCATATTATTGAGATATTTTGGTAAATAAGTTTCTTTTCTAGGAGTCATTTTAGTCTGATCTGTCTTGGCTCTTCTGCCATAATCCCATAGCTCATAGGTTCCAATATTACTGTTCCTTCAAATACACTCTTGTGAGACACTTCAAAGTCCCTCATGACTCAGAACCTGATCACACGTTCCTGCTTTTCTAGTCATTTATTCTTGCCTTTTCTAAAAGAAGCTATAGAAAAAAAAAAAGGAAAGAGGTGAGATCATATTATTGTGCAGGAGTGCTCAACCACATGAACACAAGATGAGGAGCAGAAGAGGAGTAGGTCGGTCACAAGCTGAATGTGAGTTAAATGTTATGCTGTGGTGGAAAAGCCCAAAAGGCAAGAAATCAAGTATGGCACAGGAATACAGTCTACTCCATTCAATGTGTGCTGCCTCATCCGTTGCACTGTGTAGCTGGGTGGTCAGACTGATGTCCATGCTGCTGTCAAGTTCGAATTCTATTTTTTTGGCATTTTGACACAAGTTTGAAGGTATAGGAAAGCCAGGGTAGTATTGTGGATGCTCTCAAAAACATCCTTGTTGTTGAGAAAGTATGCAAATGCTTGTCTGAAAATTTTTGTGAGTTGAATAGAATGTTCATGTTACTGTAGAGTTGATTGTGTTACGCCATGCATGGCCTCATATTAATAACTAGATATTTCCAGGTGTTCTAATGTTTTGAATTTCTAAATGGCCATAAACCATAGATTTTTGGATCAGTTTTATGTAAGCAGGTGACATATCTCGCCTAGCAAACACTGCTATGTTTGAATTTGTATTTGTATACACAGTCTAACTCTGAAAGTACACAGAAGCGGTTAAAGAATCAGCTGTTAGATCAGTTATAGGAAGTCACCAAAAAAAGAGGGAGCAGAGGAACCTGACCAGCAAATTCTGCAGGTGGCTTTATGTGCACAAAGAGTTATCTTCACTAGGCTTCACAGCAAAGTACTTTGCACCCTTGCTTAAAACTAGGACTTTGGAAGTTTCCTGTCTGCTTTCAGAAACTGAAGTTGTTTGCTGTCATAGTCAAGTTTGGTGCAAGACTTGGAAGATTTGTATTAGCAAGTATCTCTTCTGGAAATAGTGATACTTCTTCCTTGATTTCAAAAGAGTTTTTAAGGGTAGCACTTGCACATGTGCTATTTATTGTGGAAAGTACTTCAGCGACTCTTCTGCCCAGCAAGTGTTGCGCTAAATACTCCTATCATGTTTCACCAGCTTTGGTTTAAACATTAGTTTGTCTTGCCTTTATGTTCATTATCCCTATTCTCTTGTAAATTTGCTTCTGCCAGATGTCCTTACAGATCCCTCAGGTACAGCAACTAGAGAGTTTGACGTGAAAGAGTTCACCAAACATGTGGTGAAGCTTCTAAGTTGCAATTAAGATACAGTGGAAAATTTTCCACGAAATAGGGCTGGCAAATGTTATCTTGAATAGGGTTATGTACTGAAGTCCTTGCTTTTCTTAGGCCCTTCTTGGAGGACTTTTCATTAAATGCCGGGGCAGATAGGGGGCATAGCTGATATTTTGAACTTGAAACCACTTTTTTTCAGCAAAGTAGAAGAATTGTTACATTGTTCACATTATCCACATATAGGAAGGAAACAATAGAAGTCATAAAGTAAATTCTTGGATTGGTAAAATAGGTTGAGCTGGCACTTCAGTGTACTTCAGAAGAATGAGTTAGCACATTATGTAACTAACATCAGCTCACAGACTTAGTTGGGAAATCAATTACAGGATGGTGGAAGAAATTAACTTGGAAAAATCTTTAGACTTCTGTAACTAGAAATACTTTCTAGATTATTTCTTTCTAGATAGTTATCTAGGATATAGCAACAAGTAGTATATGCAGTTGACTTCTTTTACAGTTAAACTAATGTAAGTGTTAGTTTAACATCTTTTACTGCAGGAGCTTGTTCTGTGAGGAACATCTTGGCTCTTCTGAGATAGAGGAAAGGCCACGTAAGAAAGGTGCATGAAATATAGATGCCCGAGAAGGCTAGAACACAAGACTGATTTAGGTTTAATGAGTGTGTGTGTCTCAGGTCACAAATCCAGGGGTGAGTAGCTCTTCAGCTAAAGAGCTGCTCTTGTCTGTGTGATGTTACTTGCCCTTTAGTTTTCTTTCAAGACCTTATGCCTTGTGTGCCATGTATCACTCTGCTTAGAATGAAACATGGGTGTAATTGCTGCCCAAATGAGGCTTCATTTTTCGCCTGCTATCATCTCAGTGACTTTGTGAACTTTTCCAGGGAACAGCAGGGGAGAAAAGGGAAGAGGAGATTTGGAGTTCACTATCTTATAATAATTGTTCAGTTCTTCTCTGAGTATTGGCTTGTAAGGCCTTAGAGAAGGCTGTTACCCCGCTGAAGTTTTTTTGCACCCAGAGTTTTTGCAAGTTCTACTAACTTTTTTTCCTTGGCAAGTATCTGACATTCTTGTTCTGTGTTAGATACCATATTGACTCGCACACTAACAATTCTTACTGTAGCATGCAAACTTCCTAAGCTATTGTGGGAGGGAATGGGGTCTATGTTGTGCTGCTGTTGGAAAAACAACAACAAAAGACTCAAACCAAACAAACCAAATCACCCAAAGGTGTGCATATGCACATACACACACACAAAAAAAAGGCCCCTTACGGTCTTGTAATAGCCTGTATAGTAATGTTTCTAATGGGTTTATGACAGAATGAGGAGTTAACTCTTGTTTTCAGTGAAGTCAGCAGAGCTCTGATTGCATTGACTTCCACATTCACTCTAAGCATCATGTGAAAATTATTAGGTTTTGCTCTGTTAAACTACAAAATAATAGCCTGGGAAATCCCAAAGTTTATTAGTTTTATTATTTAAATACTAAGTTGAGTATATCAGGGTGTTTTTCTGATGTTTTAGAAAGTGAGAATGTACAAACATGCTATTAAAAGATTTGTTAAAGATCCTGAGAGTGCAGTCAAGAGAAAACCACACAAACTCTGCTTCAGGATGCTTTTATTTTTTGCTTGTCAACAAATTCTATTTTGCTATAGAGATTTATAATAGTGTCTGAATAATGTTACTCAGTATTCTGATGGAAGCTGCACACACAGAACAGTAAAATCTGAAAGCTTATTTTAAGACAGTAATGCAAGTAAGTGCTCTGCTCAATGTTTGTATTTGTGGATGTGACTTCTTCAAATGGAAATGGGAAAGCAAATAGGAAAAGCATATGGGGTAGGTTTATTATGGAATATACCACTATGTCTTTTTGAATTTAACTCAAGCATAGAGACCGTAACATTAACCCTTAAATGCATTTGTGTGAGTCAGAATTATTTGTATATTTAGAATCAACTCCCCCAACCATGTAAAATGTGCAGAGGAAGAATAAAAATGAATGAGCACCTAATTTTCTTGGCATCCTCAGTTTGATCTCTGGTTGACTTCTTGCATCTAACTGATTTTTTTTCCAACCCCCCCCCCCCCCCATGTTTGTGCTCTGAAGCTTTGATTCACTTGGGCTTATATGAGTTCTTAAACCCTTGTGAAGTTCTAATTAAACTGATAATGTTGCTCTGATTCAACACACAGCTTAAGCATGTGCGTGTCCTTTCTTGGTTAATGAAATGTCCATGTTTATTTGAATAGCCCACTGAATCAGGGCTACTAAACCAATGGGCTTTTCAGTTGATGCACCTTCTGACCTTCAAGTAAAACAGTATCTGTATTTTTAATATTTGGTGGAAATTTACCTGATAGGCCATTAAAATAAGGTCTGATTAGCAGGCACCTCTCCAGGTTTCCCCAGAGCAACTGGATGCTCTGTGTGTCTAAATATCTTGAGGGAGGAAAAATCAAGTTAATTATGGATAAGCAAAGTGCTTGTAATGTTGTCATCTGTAATATTCCACTTTTGTCAGAAGTCCTGACAAACTTTGCATTTACTCTTGATGGGTACTCAGTAAAAATGGCTGGGATATTCCATAGGTCTGAGTTTATCCAGATATTTTCTTAGGACTACTGTTGATTTCCACTCAATCACACTTGTTCTAGTAAAGGATTGATTTATTTTTGCTCGATGTGATTGAAAGAAGAAACTTACCTCTTGATGTCAAACACAGAGTAAAAGCTAGGTATCAAAGTAGAGATTTCTACTCTGGTTATCAGTAATGAGTTGCCCACAGAAGGGTGTAGTTCCCCATGGTTTCCAAATGTTTGTTCCTCTGCTTACTTAGGAAGTCTTTATTATATACCCAGTGAGATTTAGGCATAGTTTTTTGTTTAGTTGCACTGGCCTACAGGAGTAGTAGTTTGTTTTCTTTTTTGAAACACAGCATTTGTAAATAGTTGGAAGAAAAAAATTGAGCTCTCTTACTGTATAAGATATTAGGTTCTAAGTTAGATATGCATATGGACAAGTATATTGAGCTTTACAAAATGCTGTTTAAATAAGGTGCCTGATTTATAAATCTTGATTTCTAGCTTTTTGGGTTATTAACCCTGTTACTAATTCTGTGACGTCTTGTATGTAAGATGAGTAAATTCAGTGACCAGAATTGGTTGAAGCTTGTGCACAGCTATGATGATGAACTATGGAGAAACTAGTAATGTCATCTGATGAGAAACATCTCCTTTTTTAAGTCTTCTGTTGCCATTTCTGCTGAAGTGCCAGAAGGGGTAGACAGGGAATAAAGGCAGGGATTGTCCCCCTTGGTTTCACATAGTCAGAGAAGCTTTTCATCTTGGGATTAGATTCTGGAGGACAGGCGATAATTTTGCATTTGAGAGAAAGAAAAATGTTTGAGCAAGACTGAGAGGAAGCAGTAAAGAAAAATAAAAATACACTTACTCCAAGATTGCAGGGGCAAGGGTTCTTGGGTTGAAATTTTTGATGACATTACCCAAACTATATATCCCTTATACCAACCTTGGGACTTCTGCAAATGTGGCTGCATAGTACTGTTGAACTAGATAAAACACCTTTCTTCCTCCAAGACATGCTTTTGTTTTCCTGGCACCAGTCTATAATGGTTTAAGCAGAGTCATCTACTTTGTGTTAACTTTTCAGGTGCAGTGTAAGTAAAGCTTTGCATGAAGTCATAAATCTAATCCCTCACAGCTTAACAGGGAAGCAGGGAATGATGCAGTCATTCTTGTAATGAAGAAAGTATGAAATGTAATCTGTGTCTGAAATGGCTTAATTGTGTGCTCTGTCACACTCGTTAACTTAATCTGTAAATTTGCCTCCAGTTTGGGGCTAGTTTCTTAGTGAATCAGAGTGAGTTGGTTTTGACTACCAAACTGTTGAGTGGGGTGAGAGAAAATAAATTGCAAAGCAGCTTCCCCTTCTTTTTTCTCCCCTCTGTGTGAAAGTCATTCTGGCTACCTGATCCTCCTCTTCTGCTTATAATTCTGTCTTGACTGCTGTCATGTCCTCAACTTCTTCACCAGCCAAAATTCATTTCATCTCCAATGTTTCTTGGAGTTTCCTCTTTGCCTACATGCTGTTCTGCATCCTGCTTTACTCCAGAGGAGAGGTTACCCTTCTCCCCTTGGTAGCATTCTGATCCCTTTCCCACAGCTGCTGATGGTAACTGAAGATCGAGGGCTCTACCTTAACAGACCCTGCTGTTGGATCAGGAGGTCCCTGATGCCAGCCATAGGGGCCTAGAGGTTCTTCTGAGACTGCTGGTATATGCTTGCTGTGTTCTTGCACTCATTCCCCCCAGTTGCTTTTGACTATGAATGTGGTCTGGTTTGATGGAGTGCAGCTACTTTTGGCTTTTGTTTTAATGGCTTTGTGTAAAACTGGTCTAGGCAAACTTCAGAACTTCACGCTGCAGATGGCTGAAAGTGCTGCCATGTTTAGTAGTTTTGTGATACTTGATGTTTATCAAGTTTTGTATGAGAATCATGATTCATGGCAAGCAAACATCTGTAGCCTCTAACCTCCACTGTACACTCACTCTTGCTGCTTGGGGTACTTTGGTGGCTGGCTGTCTTGACAGAAGTCAAGTTCACTCACTATTATGCATGGAAGATATTTTAAAAATTAAGTAATTATTTAATTTGAGAAGCTAGTGGGTTTTTTATGAAATAAAATTATTCTTATTTGAGCTAGAAATAAAAAGATAAAGGAAAAAATCCTGTATTGTGATCTTATGAATATGGGCATTTAAACATCATGGATGTAATCCTGTAGTAGAAATATTTGTAAAAAAAATTCAAACCAGCAGAAAGGGAAGCATTTCTGTTGCTGATTATTTCAGTAAAACATTATTGGAATAGTTGAAGTCCAAAATATTTGGGATGATCCTTCTGTTTACTGTGGTGGAAGTGAATTTTGGACTGGCTGCGGTTGTGATGGTTTGATCAGGATACCTCTAGCCAGGGGGAATATTACTGTTACAAGCTTCTTAAAACTTTGCCACCAAAATTGGAGTGGGGGAAAGTGAGGGGAATAGAGGACAATGTTGTGGTATGCAGAATCCAACCCTCCTGAGGGCTGCAGCGTGAAATGCCAGAGCCATGGTGGTGGCTCATGGGACCGTGGTTGTTGGGAGGCTGGGAAGCACCAACAGGCTGTATAACATCTGAGCAGCTGTAATCACATTGGTGCTTGGCCCTTAGCAAGTGTGAGATAACTTGGGTTAGTGTGGTCTTTGTGAAGTGTAGTAATAAGAAAAAGAAAAGGGGTATTTGTGTGTGCAGTGGGATAGGTCTTCTACTGTAAGCTGTAAGCACTGCTTATGGTTCTTTGTCCTGGAGAGTAGCTTGATATGCTGAATTGATTTACCTCAGCTTCTCAGAGCACTGTAGTGGTGCCCATATGGTTGGGTGTCCATGGCAATGTGTTGGGGGTTGCAGGGGCCTTGGTGAGGAGAGGCCAGGGCTGCTCCGTGCCAGACATAGAGTTCTGCAGGGCACAGGTGAGCCCCTCAGCCAAGATCATAGCCCTGCTGGGAAAGTGTGTTTAAGAAAGGATAAAACACTGCACCAGGAATGAGGAGTGAGGGTGGAAAAAAGTGAGAAACTCCTCTGAGTTTCCCATTTGCAGGAAAAGACTCACCTTGGTGTGACACTTCTGTTCTTTAAAGGGCACAGAAACACCTTGTGACAGCTTAGATCAAGAAATTAAGACATAATACTAGGAAGCTCTTTGTGTTGTGTTTTTTCCCATCTCTTCCCTATATGGATGGATGCTGGAGAGATTTCTGAAGGAAGCATTTTAGGAATATAAACTTATTTCCTGCTATTTTAGTAGTGTGGTATGGCACTGGAGCTTTTTGGCTCAGATGTCTTTGGGAAAGAGATGCAACTTTAAGTAGTTCTTTTGCCATCTTTATAGGGGGGTTCATTTGTGTAAGTTTCTATACATCTTTGGTGGCTTGCTCAACCATGGGCAAAACCCTCAACTCCTGTTCTCAATTGAATGTAAAGAGAAAAATCCAGATCACTGTTGGTCTTCTCTGGGGTTATCTGTTCCCCAGGACCAGCAGGTCCAGGAAGGTGCAAATAGGAAATGCAGCACTTGGCAACAGTTTGTGGCTTTTCAATCCTCTGGTGAAATCTGGATCTATCAAACGACGAATGGGTTGCATTGAGGTATAAATATCACATTTTTGTTTGAGTTATAACTGTTTTGGTGAGGGTTTTTTCTTTTTACATATAGAGAAAACAATATATATTTTCCATAGACCAGCACAGACAGATCACAAAATAAGTACCTTTAAGTGTCAATAAGCAGACCATGGTTGGATAGAACACTCAGTTCAGCACATTAGCACAATTATTTGAGGTTGCACAGTGAAGATCGACAGGAGTACATTTTCTCTTTTGTTTAAGAGCAAAGAGAACACTAGAGTGGAAACTGGGTGAGGATTTACTAAAACCAGAAATCAGTTATTTTTGCCACAGATACTGTTTTTTGAACAAAGGGGGAAACTGGAAAAAATATATAATCCAGCACTTAATGATCATTTGTCACTTAAAAGCAAAGTTTGACTAGCTCTGAAGTCTTTGCTTTTCATGTTCTGCCATCCTATGTCCTGTGTGTCAAGACTTTCTCTGTCAAAAAGTGCATGTACACTTCAGATCATGACCAACTTCTTGAACCATTTAGCAGTGGTTAACTCAGCTGGGACTGATGGTTAAACTAACCTGCACGGGAATGGAACAGACTGCTTTAAGTGTGAGTTTCACTGCAGTAGAAAGGTTGAAATATTTGGGATGACAGTGGAACATAAACATTTGATTTATTTATTATTTTTTTTCCCAGTAGCAGCTTTTAGTGAAAATGTTTTTAGGGTAGGGAACACTGTTTGAATAAATAATAATACTTTGAGTGGTGTCAAAAGCCATGAAAGGCATTAGATTATACCTGCCCTGCAGTTGAAAAGGATGTATCATGACTACTGTGGGCACAGATGTCATGCAGGTGTGTGTAGTGGAGATGCCAAAATCTGTGCTGAAACAAGGCATGTGTTCCTAGGCAAGCAGATGCAGCTCTTGCTGATTTGTGGCACAAATTGTCTGCACAAGGTCCTGTTAAAACACTAGCTTGTGTCAGTGGTAGTTTTGATGCGTGTATGCTGTGCTCAATCATGCAGTCCAGAGATGCTGTGCTATGGTTCGGATGCAGCTTTCTTATGTTAAGAAGAAACGTTATTTCTTTCTGTTTATTCTTCAGGCAACAAGAGCCTCTCTGACTCAACATTGTACCAGTTTGGGGGAGTCACTGGGCAAGGAAAATGATATTGCTCTGATTATTGATGGCCACACACTGAAGTATGCCCTTTCATTTGAAGTCAGGCAGAGCTTTCTGGACTTGGCACTCTCCTGTAAAGCGGTAATTTGTTGCAGGTAAGAAATTGTGGGACTTTTTCTGATAACAGAATGGGCACGAAGGCTGGGAAAAAATCTATCTAGTATGTGAACTTTCCTTTCATGCTTATAGTGCTCACAGGGAATTAGAAGTAGGGGAAATAGTGTGATATTCAAGAGGAGGCAAGCTGCAGTGGTGATTTCTCTGCTGTGTAACTACTACAAAGTAAAGCTGTGCTGGAAGGAGTAAAGGAGGACTGTAGAGAGGTGTTCCTCTTGTGTCACAGACAGGTCTGTGAAAGTGTTCATAGGGCTGACAAACAGGCCAGTGAAGCTTAAAATTTCAGTTCTTTCCAACCTACAGGATGCTCTACAGTGCAGCAGTAGAGCTTGTGCACCTTCAAAGTGGGTGTTCAATCAGCTGTATGTTCCCTTCCGGTGGCAGAACTCTGCTAGCTCTTGGAAGCAGTCTCGTGTCATGCATGGAGTCAAGCGCTTCACTTGTTAAAGAGAAGCAACAATATACTTATATAACAAAGTACAATGGTGAGTGTGACAGTGGCTTGAGAAGATTCATTGGCAAGGTGCACTTACTGCATACGGGACACGGTCAGGCAAAACCTGCTGACAGGGTGGATTGCTGACTCATGGTCAGCTTGTCCATCAGGACCCCATGATTCTTCTGGACAAAGCTGTTTTCTATCCTGGCAAATCCCAGTGTTTACTGGTGCACTGGCCTGTAACTCCTCAGGTGCAGGGCTTTGCATTTCACCTTCTTGAGCTTAGTGAGATTTCGCTCTGCTCAGTTCTTCAGCCTGTCAAGGTCCCTCAGAATGGCAGCACAACTATCTGGTATATCAGCCATTCTTCCCAGTTTTGTATCATCTGTAAACTTGCTGAGGGCATACTCCATCTAATCATTGGGTCATTAATGAAGATACTGACCAGCACTAGCCCCAGTACTGTTCCCTGTAGTACTAAGTCCAAGAGTCCCAACAGATGGAAAGAAACTAGTCAGAGACAGAAAAAGCTAAGGGGTTCAACTGCTTCAGGTGCGTGGATTGCAATTGCTTTTGCCATGCAATATTTCTATGCTAATGTGCATGTGTGTGTGTGTATATATATATGTGTGTGTGTATATATATATAAAAGAAAGGTAAATACGAATGTAAAACAGTAGTACAAGGTCTTCATACAGTCATACCCCACAAAGCAAGTCTTGCTTCTAGTGCAGATAACATTTCCTGTCTGCTGAAACCAGCAATCCTGTCTAGGTCACAGTTCTCCCCAAATATCAGCAATGAGCACAAACACACAGTCCTCAAAGCTGCATAATCTTTAGGTTCAAAATGATGCAGTGTTCCTGCTATACAGCAAGTAAAGCAGGCCAGCTTTTGTTCTTCATTTTCTTGGGGTCTCTTATTTCCTTCCTTCAGAAGCATTCATGGCATAGGACCATGTCTGTGTATGGTTAAATCCACAAACAGCACCAAATTCTGCTGTGACCTAGTAAAGCAAGTGGTAGTTTAACATTTAAAACAGGTAGGTTGCACTGTTACACACCTTCTTGCATAGCATAGATAACTGATGAGTCAAGACAACTTAGATTCATCACTAGAGTCCATCACTAGAGCTGAATTAACAGTCATGAACTTCTTGCTACCCAATTCCAACTGCTTACAAATGACCACATCCTTATCACTGCTTCTCATCAGTGCCTGCTATAATCAGACATAATGTTTTCTCATGATCTTTCCTCATTTTAAAAAAGAGATTGGAGTCAGGACTGACTGCAGCAGAGGAAATTGCCTAATTCGGTGGCATTTAATCTTAATGAAGGACTTGCTTCCTCCTCCACAGGAGCAGGAAAGACACTACTAACCAAGCTGCTTTCCAGCATGCTTAGTGTGGCAGTGTGCAGGCACCCCACACTCATCCATAAGCCGTAGCACCACTGGGAATTGTGATCGCTGCATCCAGCTTACTCTGGACTTTGGGGGATGGAGGTCAACATGGTAGCCAAGGGCTGTCTGGAATAGTGACCTGGATGCTGGTATGCAAATATGACTAAGTGGACAGCCCAAGGCCAGTTTAGCTCTCATGCACAGCAAGGTACTGCACAGCAGGATGTCCCCTTGAGTATAGACACCTGTCAAGGTTACTCCTGGAGGTTCAGAGATTGCTTGCCGCAGCAGGTTGTTAGCAAGTGATTAATAGCATGCTAAACTTTGGAATCTTAGCTAAGTGATCTAAAAGATTGAATGCCACTTATATAATCCTTTAGACATAAACCACTGACTTAAGTCTGGGACTAGGAATGGATCCAGACACACCCAGACTCCCCTCTGAGAAGACATTTAGAAAGCAACGGGGTCCTTTCTGAACCAGACAGAAGGGTCTCCTGACAACGAAAAGGCCAACAGTATCCTGGATTGCGGTGTGAAGAGCATTGCCAGCAGGTCAGGGAAGGTAATCCTGCTTCTCCACTCAGCACTGGTGAGGTCACATATGGAGTGCTGTATCCAATGCTGGGATCCTCAGTATAAGATAGAACTAGGTTTAATGGAGAGAGTCCAGTGCAGGGCCAGGAAAATCATTAAGGGACTAGAGTGTCATTCATACAAGGGGAGGCTGAGAGAGCTGGGAGTGTTCAGCCTAAAGAAGAGAAGGTTCAGAGGGATTTTTATCAATTTGTATAAATGTGTAATAGGAGTGATAGTGTAATAGGCTCTTTTCTGTAAGGTTCAGTGACAAGACAAGGTGAAACAGACAAATTAAAACACGTGAATGTCTGTCTGAACACAACCACCCCACTATTTTACTGGAGAGGGAGAGGGCACAAGGTTGTGGAGGTAGGGTCTCAGTTGTACAGCTATTTCATGGGAGTGAGGAAGGATTTTACAAGAGGGAGCTCACACAATTGCAGCCATCTTCTCTTGAATGGAACAGACCTGATGCAGGGCCAGTAAGCAGGTTGGTGTTCTCTCCTTTGTGCAGTTATCTTGGGCTTAGAGCACCAAGTGCCAGGAAGGAAACTGACCCTATGTTATGGACTTATGCTGTTGTATTTGTGGGGAAGTTAACAAATATTAAGTAAATAAAAAGCTCTTGCTTTCAAAGCTCTATCACAGTGCTTCCAAGGCAGTTAGTTAATTTCTCCAAGACTTGATGAACTATGTCAAAGACCTGTGAAGCTGAAACAAACAATAACTGGCAAATTATTAAAATTTTACTACAATAATATATGTAATTAACTGAAGATAATGAATGGTCCTGTTTTGCACAGACGTGTAATACTGGACACTTCCTCTCTTGTTATTTCACGACCAAGCCAACAGCAGTTTTAATTATTAGTGCATTAGCAAATTGAGGAACAATGTGGAAAAAATACCGTAAAGTGTAAATCAAAGGGGAAAAGATGATGTAATTTCATAGGCTTAAAAAGAGGAATAAAAATAACTGAGTTTTAAATCCCCAGGGAAAAAGAGGAATGCCTTTAATAACCTTTAAGGCTTTGCAGGAACCTTCCTTTCACTTGCCAGGTGCTTGATACTGAAGAAAGAAAAACATTTTTTTTTTTTTTTTTTTCTACTCTGGGTTGTTTTTAATAGTACTTTGTGTGTCAAATAAGACAGTGCACTTAAACTTCACAGGAAAAAGGCTTTAAAATGTAATTGGCATAGCAAGAGGAAATTTCAAATTAAAGAGTTAGTCTTCAAACAAAAATGTCAATTGGGAGGGGGATTTGGGTCGTTGGCTTAGTGGTGTGATGTTTAACCACATCTAGGAGGAGTTGTGTTGCTCTTCTCACCACAGCATAAATTTGTGGGACTTTATATTTCATAAATTTACTGCAACATTTTAATCTCTGGGAGTTTCAGCTGCATTTGCCATTCAAATTTTTTTATATACTTAAGATATACCATAAATTCATTTTCTGGGCTTTAGGCATAAACTGTAGTTGAACTTGATTCTCAGGGGTAATCTCTTAAAATGAAACTATAGTAAACTTGGCCCCATTTTGCATTAAGATGGAAAGATTGTATCTTCTGTTGAGGTTAGGTCTTCCACTGTTACGGTGTCTTTAACAGGCCACTGGTGCAGTGGAGAAACATACATGCCTCAGGAGACTTGGGGAAGCTTGCAAAATCAAACAGTTCTTTAAGAAAAAAGCCTTGTTCGTTAAATTCTTTTTTTCCAGAGACTGACAGACCTTATTCTCATGCCTCACACTGACTGAGATGTCAGTATGTCAAGAGCAAGCAAATCTTACTTTTCAGGGGACATAAATGTTTGGAATGCAGTTGAACTCATGACTTCATTTGAGATCTGAGCTGTTGATTGCCTGTCTCTGGTTTTCACATGTTCCTTTGAAAGACCTGTTTTTATTGATGCTTTGTGAGAGCAGCAAAATCTTAAGGCTTGGGTAGAAGTGAGATTATATTTTCTAATAACACAGTGGACTTTTATCATTCATCTAGTGCTTATACCTTTTTAGAAAGCTAGTTTGTACAGCAGATTGCCGTGTTTTGCTTTGAATATAAAAGTAGCAGAGAAGCATGTAACTGGCATGTTACAGCAGCATATTTAATTCTCTACTGAAGAGCCTATCTTGAATTTAAATACTTGTATTGAAATATGCGGTGTTTCAGAAATACTTTTCTATGACACAATACACTTTGGAAATGTTGTTGAATAAAACTTTTCTGCAGGTGACAGTGACTCTGCCTTTGGGTTTAATACCTTATTAACAAGATTTGCATCAGGAAGAAGCTGTTCATTGGCATTTTATAGATCAAATAATTCCAAGAAGTTTCTAAGTTCTTCAGTACTATTTGATTGTTGGACAGCAGAAGTAGTCCTTCCCTTAATTTCTCTCACAGATGTAAGCACAACGAAACGAACATCTCCAGAGAGATGTGTGGCATGAGGCTGGGACCACATCCTTCATTGGGCTGCCTCCGGGTGGTGTTTTGTTGTTTTGGTTGTATTACTGGCCGTTTCTGCAATACTGCTGGAGGTGATGGTGTTGGGATGTTGTTTTAGTGGAGCATTACTCTTTTTGACACATTTATCTTCAGAACAAGAATGTTAAACTGAGCTTTTATACTTAGACCTGCAGTCCTTTTCAACCAAGTGCATAATGAGTTGATGCTCACTATTTAGCTATTTGATAGCAGGTTGTGAAGAGTTACTTGTACAGTGAAATTCTGTGGCTCTATCCTGTCCCTCCGAAAAGATGCTGATGCTTCACTGGATCTGATAACATGTTGTGCTTAAAGGCAATGAAGTTTTGATCAGCCTCTTTTTTCCTACATTTCTTGCATGAGACGATCTCTATTACAACACCTCCTCCCCTTCATTATGTGTGGGGTTTTTTGATGCAGTATTCATCTGCTGCTGCTGTTGTGCTTGTGGAAACCAGTGTAGCCATGGGGGTTTCAATGAAACTACAACTTCATCAGCATGCAGCCTGCTCTATTAGTAAAATATATCACAGTGTCTGTTTTGAGCTCTTTATTTTTCCTGAGGTTTTATCTTCTTGCTGGGTTTTGGCTCATGACAACGTTCAGGTAGCAGGAACACAAAGAAAAATGTCTCAATTGCTGTACAGTGTCACCTTTTCTGCCCTGCTTCTATGGGATGTCCTGGCATGCAGCATGAACAGAAATTGAGAAAATTCAGCAACAGTGATTTCTATGGGCTGTCACAGGGACACTTGCTATTTCATGGCTACTGCATCAGCATCATTTTGCTAGCTTTTAGGTAGGAAAGGTGTGCAGTTGTTGCTCAGTGTCTGAGCATTGACTGCAGGACTTCTGCCCAGCCTCACCAACTAACTTTGTTAGGTGATAGTGGCACAAACTGCTGCTTTCAGTGCTTTGAGCAGTAGTGGAGATGCAGTGATAATGGTTGGGAACTAAGGAAAGAAGTAAAGTTCAGAAAATGCATGTTCTTTGAACAACTCACCAAAAATATCACTCCCCCTGGCTATTTTCCCACTTGTATTGCTATTTCAAATAGTATGCAGAGTGGATAGGGTGAGAACATGAGCCCACAAACATTGCTCTGAGAACACACACTAAGTGTTCTGGAATGAACATACCCATTGACTAGAGTGTGTCTGCCCTAGTGTTGAAAAGGAAGAGATTTAATGAACTGAAAGCAGAAGGTGGAAGAAGAGAAGGAAAAAAGCAGCCTGTGAAGAGTATCTGTTGCTAATTGTTTGTGTCACTTTGTCAGCTGGGTAATGAGAAGAGAAATGAGATGAGAAAAGTTGTCTCTGTACTCTGAGTTGTAAGGCCATAGCTTGGATGCTTCTGGTCTTCCATCATCATTTGGAGGAGACATTAATAATATAGCTCACAAAATGAACATCTGGAATACCTCTTAAATATTTGTGCCTCTAAGTCTCAGATTGTTGCTGGTGTTAGTATTTGACAAAGTGTGCTGTGGTTGAGAATGTATTTATTAAATCAAAATACAGTCTTGTTGGCTTTCATTAGAAAAGATCCTGAATCTTGTGACAGAAAATTGCAGCACGATTCTGTTTAAGAGTATGCAAACCAATTCTAACATTAATTGGTCCCAAAGAAAATTATGGCTGTTACATCTTCCTGTATGTACATCTTATGTTTTCCCTCATCTGTCACCTACTAAATTATCAATGCTCATTCTCCTGTTCTATTTCTGACAACTCATGACAGCAATATTCATCTCATGACTTTGAAAACCATAAGGGAAGAATCATTCTGGCAGCTTTAATGTATGTAGATAATTGAAGTGGGAGGAAGGTTTGGGTTTGCAGCATGATGTGCTCTCTGCACACTTGAATAAAGAATACTCACAGATGATTAGAAATGATTGCCTAAACTGTCCAGTGTGTATGTAGGTATGTGTAAAGCTATCTTGGGACTTACTTAGATCTTGGATTACTTTTCTTAGAAGCTATTGGCTGCTTTGCAAGAACTAAGTAAACTTGCAAAATGCCACCAATTTTGTGTTGGACAGCCAATATGGGCACACTTTAGGGAAGGCTGGTCTTGTAAGTGATTGGTAATTATCTTGTTCTTTGAATGGCAGTGAGTTTCTGCTGAATGCTCTGGCTTCTGTTCTTGTTAAGGAGTGTCCTGAGCTATGATAGTTCCCAAGCCTCGCTCTCATAGTTCAGATTATTCAAATACATAGCTAGGGTTTAAAGGGGAAAATTATTGTTAATTCCAGTCCTTTGTCTGGTCAACTGAGAATCCAAAAAGCAAGGACTTGACTCTAATCCTAAGTACATTAATGATTCTCTAAAAGGTTGCTGTATCAATTAAGTGCATAAACGAAGGTAAAAATCCCAGTCTCTGGGTAGTCCTCTTGCAAGGGAATACATGCTTATCAAGTCAAAGGCATCTGTGAATCACTTGTTCACTCTCCAAGGATTATTTTTTTTTTTTACACTAGAAAAGTGCTTAAGGATACTGGTTTACTAGTATTGTTAGGTTTTTAAATGACAGAGGTGAAGCATGTTTCACTCTCTTTCCCCTAGGGAATTATTCAATTGCCTAACTGTCTGAACTTAAATGATTCCCGCTATGTGGCCAAAACATTGATTTTGCTTAACTTTATCTCCTTACTATGACCATGACTATGCTTAGAATTACTTTTCTTGTGTATTTGAGATGAGGAAGGAATTCAGACAAAGTCATCTGTAAGTTGAATTGCTATTCCAGTTCCCATTGTTATTCACAATTTGGCAAAAAGTTTGCTTTTTTTAAATTATTAATGGAAAATAGTTAATTTGATGTTTTGAAACTTGTGTGCTTCAGATCAGGTAATTGGTTTAGTCTTGGATTTGTTTTTATATTGGATGAGAAATTGAGTGACTTCTCATGCCCATAACTGTCATTATGAATTAAAGATTTGTTCCTTAAATCTTCTGCTACATTCACCTGACTGCCTTATTTCTGTAATTATTCCTACTAGCAAATTCACTTACCAGCATGTATTCGGAAAGAGTTGGCGGAAAGGCATAAATACAGCTAAAAGCTGTATTTTATGTTTTTCTTTGGAAACAGTTTTGTAGGAAAAATACTGTATGTCCTGATTAGAAACTAGTAAGTTTCTTCTCCAGGTACTGTTTACCCTAGCTGCTATTTCTGAAGTTCAGTTCTTGCCTTTTTGCATTGTGAGCCCAGTATTTAGGTGACCAAAATCTTAGTGTTTCACTTGATGTATTTCATAAAATGCAAGTGAAATTTCTGTCTTGAGCAGTGGTGTGATAGCTCTCACAAACAGTTCCAAATGGTATCAGTTTCTTCACTGTACTACAGTACCTTTTCCAAATTGCTACCAGTCTTTTCAGTTTCTGAGCAGGAGCAGGCAGAAATGCTATATTCAATGCTACACTTCCCAAATTGGAAAATAAACATTCCATAGACACTGCACATGAGAAAACACTATGCTGCTGGAACCTATGCTGTTTTAGAAGAAAGATAAAACTGTGGTTTGGAATACTTTCTGTTCCATGAGAAATTCATATTACTGGTATATTTTTCTTTCCACAAGTGTTAGTGTGTTAACCCCTCTATTCTGGTCAAGTTCCAACTTGAACAATTACTTTTTTCTCATTGAAATTCCCCCTGCCTTCTCTATAGAATATAATATTCTTCACTTCCTATTCAAAGCTGTTCTGTGGGTGTCCGTGTCATAGCTAAAGGTTGCCAGGTCTTAACACAGGAACTACAGCAAAGTCTTGCTTGTGAAACCCAACTCTAATTATTGGTGAGTCTTGGTTTTAACCTTCTGTCTTGTAAAAGTAGTTTTGGAAGTGTAAATGTTCCCACCATTGTCTTTAAACAAAATGTGTAGGGCTTTCTTGGGGCGAAGAAGTATTTGTTGGTGACTGTTTTCTTGCCCCCCCCTCCTTTTTTTTTTTTTTTTTTTTTTAATAATTTGGAGATGGTGCATATTATTGACCCTGGGTTTACCCAAGTCCTACCAGTTTGCCAGTGCAGTTGTAAATTAATTTTGTAACTTAGCCATCAGCAAAATATTTGAGCTCTTTCAAGGTGAAACACTGGCACAGGTTGCCCAGAGAAGCTGTGGATGCCCCATCTCTGGCAGTGTTCAAGGCCAGTTTGGATGGGGCTTTGAGCAACCTGGTCTAGCGGAAGGTGTCCCTACCAGGGTTGGTACTGGATGATCTTTAAGGTCCCTTCTGACCCAAACCATTCTATGGTTCTATGAATATGGTTTGTGTTGTATCTGTAATATGTGGTCTCTGGCAGCTGTTCAAAAGCATTCACTGGGGTATGGACTTCTGTATCTGAGTGAGAACAGTTTCTTAATATGATGTGTAGGCTAACTGCGGCTAACTGTCCTGTTTCAACTGAAGCTTCTCCCCAAACTGAAGTTTGTGTCAGACACTCTAATTCTCCATTAGACTTCAGTAATGCAGAATTCTTCCTGTTCAGGCATTCTGGCCCAATTAGACTCTTGACATAGTCCTCCTATTTCTTATTGCTTCTTGTTTGTTGCACCAAATGCCTCTTTCCTGAGTTCCTGGAACAGTATGTCAACAGCCAGGGGGTGACTGAGTGTTTCCTCTTATGAAATTCCCTCATGGTCCATCAGGCTGGATGGAGGCCAAAGGTCTGGTGCCTTTTCTGCAACCTTGCAGTTGGTTGTAAAGGTTTCTGACTGCAAAGATCTTTAATTCCTTCCTTACCAACTCGCAGCTACAAGGAAATATATTTCCTTTTCCGTGTTCTTCTAATGGTTTGGATAATGTTACGAGGGAATAGGTAGCTCTCCCCATCTTGATCATTGCTTACTATTATGGATTTCCTTGTCTGAATATTGAGTAGTTATAAAAGATATCAAAACTTTTCCGGTGAGGAGAGGACTTGAGGATACTCATTGCTTTTATTGAAATATTTGATAGAAATATTTGTTTTCTAAATTTAATTTTTGAATTTTACTAATACCCCAATGCATTAATGTACAGAAGAAAAGAGCCTCTAAGGAACATGTGGTGCTGCACTGTATTCAGAAACATGACACTCAAAACAACTGTGATATCACTCCTTTCATCAGATCCAGCAAAGTCTTGTGCTCTATCCCACAGGACCAGCTTAAATATTGTATTTTCCATTCTTAAAAGTACCAGGTATAAAATTACAGAGGCAGGAACAGTTTGTTCTGCAAGCTTCTTAGTACTGCAGGGAATTAACTTGATGAGAACTTTGGGCTTTAGTGCACTGTAGTAATATGCAGGACACTGAACTGGTAAAACAGCTCTGGCTGAAGTTTCCGAAAGTGCTTGGTGTTGGTGGAAGCTGACCAGAGTATGACTAAGTTCAGTAGGAGCGTAGCTGGATCCATGCTAGGTACTTGGAGAACTCTGACCTTGCAGTGAATAGAATGGCAAGGCTTAAACTTACTTCTCGGCTGTTCATGGTAATTAAAACTATCTTTGAATCCATGGTAATTGAAAACAAAAGTATGCTTGAGGGAAGTGTAGCAAACCTGGTTGGATTCAACAGGCTAGAATAAGAAGCAAGCTCTTTGGTTTGTTAATGAGCAAAGAAGAGGCACTGGCCCCAGTAGGTTATGCCGGTTTTGGCATGCATTTGTGCCTGAAATGTGGCAAGATCTGTAGTCTTGCTTTTTCTTTAACTGTGTGAGTAAATCCCACTGTATTCTGCAGGTCAATCAAGGCTGCCCAATTGGAAGCAGTTTGGCAAAATAGCCATCCCTAGTTGAAGGTGTGATAGCTTTTGGGGAGTTTAGACTTTCCTTTGCACAGCTGCCTATAGACAGTAGAAATAAATGCAGGTTCTCCTATGTATTGTAGTCTTTGCTGAGAGTCCTCTGTACGTGATACTTACCTGCTTATGCAGAGCAATACTAAACTCATCCTTCAAAAAAGAAAATCTTTTCTCTCCATGCCAGTAATTCTCCTTAGTGCTTCTGAGAAAAGTCAAGCTAACAAATGTGTTGGGAATGCCTGGACTTGCAAACACTTACTCCAAAACTTGAGGAAAAACTAATTTTGTGTTGTGATTAAACTACCATTCAGCTAAAGAAAAGTCACTGTTATAAACACCAACAGCATGGTTAAGATGGTAAAAACTTGTGTTGTGTGTTCGCCCGTAGGCTTTTCTAGTGCTTTCTGTGAAAAATCAGGAGATATTGGAAAAAATAGCTCCACTGTATTCTGGGAAGGCTGCTTTGATACCTCTGTCTTCTCTTAAGTTTTCTTCTACTCTTTTAAACTTGCTTCTCCCACAGTGTTAAGAATAGATGATACAGTGACAGGCATTGAAAATTATAATCCTTACTTAATCTTGCTTCTTCATATACCACTTCTCTTACTATTTTCCATGTCATGGCACACACTTAGACTTTAAATTGCTCCATCTCACAGGTCTTATGCCAAGTGTCTCACTTTATAAAATATGCTGTCTTTGTGCATTTCTAATATTGTTTTATTTATGCCCTACATATACCTTTTGTATACAACACTATTTCAAGTTTCTACAGGGAGCTCTTTGTTCAGAGCTTTTAAACCTGTGTAGGCTGTTACCTGTGGTTATTTGCCTGCATGTGATCTTGAAAGAACTATTACTTGTGGACCCTAGTGAGGAAGAACCAGAAAGTCTTAAAAACCAACAAAAGAACCCATGACATAGTTAAGTGTGTTAGTGTCTCAAAGTAAGGAAAAGCTACTAATGGGATGCAGGTGAGATGAAGATGTGTTTGAGAACTCAAATGCCTATCATCTTTCTGCAAAACAGCATCTTGTTCTCCAGAAAAATGTGCTGAGCATTCAGAAGTTGCTGGCTGAAGAACTGATCATCCTGAGTGGAGAGCCAGGATTTGGCAGTCTGTGAGGATTGGAAGGTCAGAACAACTTCTTTGCAGTTAAAGTAAGGTTGCTCTGGTGTATATGTAGAGCCATTTGCTGTAGTTCATGTCTCTGTGGTCTCTCACTTAGCTTTAGTCTCTCATCTGGTTCATCAGAACCTTCTGTACTCAGAAGGTGGAGAGTCTTTTTTGTGAAAGGTATATTCAGTGTCAGAGTCAGTGCTAAGTTTCTCCAAAACTTTCTACCTCTACGTTCCTCATCCTGAAAGTGAGGCACTTCTGTATGCCTTGGAACTGGGATGTATGAACAGATAATCTATATTTAGTCTGAGTTGTGTGATGGGTCTCTTGGAACTGTCAGTCAGTGATTTTGTCCAGGAGATGGAATGACTGTACACTGCCTTAGTGATATGAGTGGTAACTGTGATGACATTGGGATCACTGCCCAAGGATCAGATGAATGCATATCTCTGTTAGGGGGTGTTTGTGTGACCTTTGAGTGGTGGTGTTCTCACTCTCATCACCCAAGTATCCTTAAAACTGATAAAAGTAGCAACTAGTTCATAAAATCATCAGGGTTTGTGTAGACCTATTTTCAGGTGAGATCTGGATCTATAATTTTTATAAATAAAAGCTGTCCTATTAGATTATTTTTTTTTTTTTTTTTTTTTCCTGTTCAGGTTGGCTCCTTATAGACTGAATACTGGTTAGTACAGCAGGAGCCAGAACGTGACTAAGTTAGACTTAGAGTTGGGGACAACCTCCAGAGTAACAAGCAACTATTTGATTATTTTGATACTCTGCAAGATCCTGTTTGTACCTACAGTACTGTTGGTTAAGAAGTTGGTTACAATTGCATCTTGTAAGCAGTTCCCTTCAAGGTATCTGACCTCATTGCTGTTAACCTGCTGTCCCTGCACTGGTGCTGGGTGGCTAGTTCTGCTTTGTTGTATTCAATACAACAGGGTTTAGGAGTCTAAGGAAAAAATATGTGCAAGTTTCCTCCCTCATTGTTCCTCATGTCTGTTTCTTTTGATAACCAACATGTGTGGGCTGGAAAGCCAAGCTGTTTGGGTATATTTTGTTAGGGTAGACTTTTAAAGACAACATAGAACTAAGTTTTATCCTGCCCAAGTGTAAGAATCTAATGAATGTTTTTGCTTTAATTGCTGAGCTCAGGAGTTCTTAGCACATTCATGGGATTTGTTGGTTTTGTCTGGGTAGTCAACTGGATGAAGTAAATAGTGATAGAAAAAGTGCCCGTATAGCCTATATAGCCCACTTCATGTCTGTTTACAACAATAGAGCTGTTGTGGGAGGCTGTACCTAGTCAGCTAGAACCCTATTCAACTGTTCTGGCCATGTCTGCTTCTAATGATGGTCTTGGGATGGACCCTGGTGACTTGCTTTCTTTTAATTGTCTACTAACTTTTTTGCATTTTGCTAAGTCAGAGATGCAGTGAGGTAATTTCAAACTACTGAATAGCTATTCTGAAAACTGCATGCTGCTTTTGTGAAAGGTTCAGGACCTGACTGTATGGCAGTGCTTAGAAACTTTGAGGTTTTTTTTCTCCTCGTGACTGTTATTCACATTTTGAACTTCAGTTTTTAGAGTTTTAAAATGTCATGTGCCTTCACGTTTAGAGA
Organism: Strigops habroptila; assembly: GCF_004027225.2. Classification (NCBI taxonomy): domain Eukaryota; kingdom Metazoa; phylum Chordata; class Aves; order Psittaciformes; family Psittacidae; genus Strigops; species Strigops habroptila. The sequence continues at coordinate 103,246,532 of NC_044278.2, forward strand.
GATTTAAATATTGCATGTCCATTTAAATACAGATGACCACACATGCTTCTCTGATTTATGAGAACCTGGTGTGTATATACAAGTACGTGCAAGGTTCATGGAGGTCGCATGGACAAGAAGCTGCAGATCTTTTTTTCTTCCTGTGACCACTCCCTGTGATTTTGAAATACTGTGGCTAACTTGGAGATCAATATGGACAAGACACAGGAATCCCATCTGGACTGGCACACCTCAGAAAAGCAGGGCATGTCTCATTGGAGGCTGGTGAATCCAGCAGCTCCCTCTCTTCAGCGCACAGCTGGGGCAGTGAGCCTGCTGTGCTTGTGGAGGTCCTGGGCTGTGCGGAACTGTGCACATTAAAAAGTTGAATCCTATCTCTGCCTTTCTGCACTGTATCTAATATTTAACCAGTTGTTTAGAGGAAGCATCTGAATCTGTAGTGTTGTGGATCATGGTCAGCTAACAGGATATTCCCTGCAGGGAAGAGACTGCTTAACTCATTTCCTTAGCTAGGGAAAAACTGGCTTGCAAGTTCTGTGTGTGCTGCTTGGGCATTGGTGCCTATTCTTACTTCCTAGGTCTTTACCTGGGCTTTTGAAGAATCAGAATTGTAGAATCATAGACTGGTTTGTGTTGGGATGGACCTTAGAGATCATCCATTTCAATCCCTCTGCCACGGTCAGGGACACCTTCCACTAGACCAGGTTGCTCCAAGCCCCGTCCAATGTTGAACACTGCCAGGGATGGGGCAGCAGCAGCTTCTCTGGGCACCCCGTGCCAGTGCCTCACCACCCTCACAGTGTAGAATTTTTTCCTAATATCTAATCTAAATCTCCCCTGTCATTTTAAACTCATTCCTTCTTGTCCTGTCACTACATGCCCTTATAAAAAGTCCCTCTCCAGCTTTCCTGTAGGCCCCCTTTAGGTATTGGAAGACTGCTATAAGGTCTGCCCTTAACATGATGTCCTGATGGGATTGGAGAGTGTAAAATACCTTTCTCAGAGCTGACAATCTAAATTAGAGGGTAGGGTAGGTGGATGACATTTTTGTAAACAATGGCCAGTGATTGGGGCCTCCTCCACCATAGCACCATAGTTGTAGCCCTCCCCAAAAAAAGCACTGCACCTAGCTTCAATTTAAAATAGAAAAACAAACTGCTTAAACAGTTATTCAGTTTTTATAAATCTAATCTGTATAATTACTGCTGGTATCTTTGAATTAATTGTTTTGCTCATCCAAAAAACTAGTGTTTTATATGATGTGGACAAAATGTGTTCAGTACTTAATCTATGATGTGGTTAGTGGAGTTCTTGTCCATCTCAGCTGTCCTAAGTGAAGACCTCAGGAAACCTCGTGCTTTACTGTTTTAACCCCCTCAACTGCCACCTCCAGATCGTCAGCTTAAACCAGAAATATATCTACTTCAAATTGCAAGTAGTAAATTAATTCGCATTCAACTGGAAAGTAACCATGTGCAAAAGAAATTGAGTGTGATTTACATGACAAAAGGAAATGCAGAGTTAAAGTTTGAACTCTGCCCATACCACAATTTCTTGCTGTACTACATGTTGTAAAGCTTTGGTGATGCTTACAATACAGTTCTAGTTTTAATTTTCATGGTTTTAGTTTTCTTTTGTTTCCTTTGTATGGTATTCTAGAAAATAGCAGTTGGTGGGGTTAGGGAGAGGATCGTATAGGAATGTCAGAGTCCAGAAAACAGATGGCAACAGCCTCTTTAGAGCTTTTGTGGTTTATTATATGAATAAGCATTTAGGGACCTTTTAAAAGCACGTATCCTGGACCCAATACCCTATCATTAGTCCAGAGAGCTCAATATTAATGTTTTGATACAGTTGGGATCTATTAGAGTATATAAAAAGCTCCACTGATTTGGAGCTCTGTTTTAATGTGTATTTGTGCCTATTACCAAAGTTTGGCTCCTGATGTGCAGCTCATGGCTGTGCTGAAAGGGGAAGCAGCATTCCAGCAGCTCTGGCTATTTCACAGGCGTCTCTTGGGGTAAAGCCAGTGCTTGATTTCTGCAGTCCCTTGCTTAAAGGATGTGTTATGTTGAAGCACCCCAAGTGGTACAAGGGATCAGACATGTTACTTGTAAAGTGGTTGGCAGATTGGAAGAGGGCATATTTTAAATGTGTAAAACACAGCAATGTTTTCTGTACCTGGGCACACTAGGGTTGGGTGAAGTTGTTATGTGAAGGCAAGGAAGAGGTAGAGCATTTTCTCTGGGTCCCAGATGCCTCATGGTGTGATGGAGGCAGGTGTGTCATTTCAGTGTGAATTTTCCTGGGCCCTTTTAATGTAGAGGAAGTTGTAGAGAGCCTGGAGAGCTTTGCTGAAAAATAGAAGTTGCTGGGACCACAGCAGGGAGCTTAAAGTGTGAGGAATGCAAAAGGGAAAGGGATTCCTTCAAGCCCACCTGGGAGATGTATTTTGCTCAGTTTTTATACGATTTCAAATAGATTTGATTAATGTATAGCACCTTATTCCTCTCTGCTAGTGATCTACCTTTGCCTGTGTTTTTATGTTTAAGGAGCAAAAGCATTTTTATTGTGGATTCCAGCATGGCTTCTCTAAATTTATGGTGATGCTTTACAGTGTGCAGCCATTTTATACACACAACTGCTTTCTCATCCTGTTGTTGATTACTAATTATTTTGGTTGTATTTGTAACTATTAGACTATTTTGGTGCTTATACCAAAATGTCTCAGGGCAGATGAGTGTGGTGGAATCATGCATACCATCACTGGCTATCCTGTAGAAATGCTGATGCAGGATGCTGCTCTCTTATTACACCATCGTAATAAGAATTTCAAAGAGGTAACAAACTGCATCTTTTACAGTCTCAGTCTCCTCTTCTTCTCTGACTCTCCTCTGCTACAACCACTGTTTGCATTCCCTTTTTCCCCATACACTTTCCCATCTTGTCTCTGCAGCTCATTTTTTGGATGCTAGTCTTGCATACCAGGCTGACAGGCTGATCTGTTATGTTGTTACTGATTTGCTGTGTCTAGGGGAAAATTGATTTTATTTTTTTTTCTTTAGTGAGTATGTACTGCAGAAATCAATACTTTATGAGATGGTGGAGAGCAGGAACAGCAGCGGCAGCAGCAATTTAGCTGGAGGTGCAGCAAACAAGCCCAGTGTGCATACTCAGTATTCCCAGTCCAAGTCCAGAATGGGAGGATTGGAAAGAATTTTGGTTTTGGCCTGAGAACAAGAAAAGGATTAAAACACCAGAAACTTGTTTTAACTTTTCTTTCAGAGAAAAAGAAGGGACTGAGTGCAGAATAGAGTGTAGCATGGTGTTTTATGTAGTGATGATTGAAGATCATAAAAAGACTTTCTTCTATTGTCAGTCCTAATTGGTGGCTGGCACTGATTAGCAAAAGGAAAGAAGTCTAGGAAAGGAAAGACAAATGGGGAATTTTATTGAGTGGAAAGCTGCTGAACAAAAGAGGACTTCTGTTCCTGTACATTCTGTGATTTTAAAGAAATGAATTGTCTGACCTTCAGGCTCTTAGAGTTACAGCTTGGATACCATTGTACAGAGATAAATTTTTCGTTGTTTAACTTATGCCTTGATCCACTTTAATATCCAGCTATGAACCCAGGATTTGCCTACACACTGTTGATAATTCTTTCAGCTGCTTAAAAAACAGGGGGAAGGGTGTGTGCGTGGGAAGAAGTATGAGGGCAAAGTAACTTTTTCAAAGATGGTCTGTAGTATGGTTTGTTAGGAATTTCTGTACTGTGAGCTTTTGTCTTACCACTCATGCAGTGGTGCCAGTGACATGAATGAATATGCTGCCTTGGACTCTTGAGCAATGAAATTGGGAGTCTGGGACCATACTTACTGGCATTATGAGAAGATCCTGTTGGAATATTGAACAGGAAATGGTAGCAGCATGAGGGCTAGATTTGAGTGTAATGTGTTATATAGACCTGTGGTTCATATGTATTTGACACTTAAGTGAATGCCAGTGGGCATGTCCCTTCTAGTTTAATGCAAACTTGCAAAGGTGGAGGCTGCATGTGAATGGACATAATGCGAATCTCAACAATGATGAGAAAGACAAATTATAATGCTGAAGTGGGCAGGCTGCAGGAGCACAGATACTGGGGCAGAAAGGGCTTCTCTCAAAGGAGACAGGCTGAGAATCTGTTTCAAGTTCTTGCCTTTCACATTCTGAAGACTTTTCATGGAGTGGTAGAAGTAATTGGATGGCTTTGCATCTCTGGTGCTTGTTTTAGAAGTCTGAATACTTGATTTATGCTCCCAATTTGCTACGGAGACTTGAGACACCTGACCTTCCTATAGTTCATCTGTCTATAAATGGGGTTATGTATGTGGTGATGCCTGTTCCTGAAGGCTTTGCACCATGGGGGACTGTATTAACATGTTGTTCGTTCCAGGATGGCTTGAACAATGGAGTGGTTCTCCAGATATATGAGTGGCAATCTGTTTTACAATAATAGTGAATGGACATCTGTAAGTGAAGGCTAGCTTTATTTTTAAGTGTACTGGGATTAGGGAGTAGCTACTGAGTTAACAAAATTACCAAGTGGGTTTTGATAGTAACAGATAAGAAAAAGAAATGCAGCACTAATATCTTAAAGTACAAAACCCAAATTAATTAAATATCCAACTGGCTTAGGTGCTCAAAGTAGTTTAGCTGCAGCTGCCACCAGCTTCTTCAACAGGATAAACTGCATAGTGTGAAGTCTAGGCTTCTGTAGCCAGGCTCTGTGTATCTGCTCAACAGAGCGTCTGCTGCGATGAAATTGGGTCTGTATATGTATATCAACAGTAAGAGTCCTTAATGTGAATTCTGCATCCATCCTTACATAAAATAATACCACCAACACTGGAAGGTGCATCTCTAATCAACTTGAAAATAATAGAGCTGTGCCAAATAAACTGCTGGTATGTGTAAATCAAAAAGCATGCTCTTTCCTTCTAAAAAGAAAAAAGAATGAAGTCACAGTATTTTGCAGATAGAGGAATACTTTATGCAGTGAATACTTCAGCAAGCCATTTGGAAGAAATTCTTCATAAAGCTTGGAAAAAAGCCTTTATTGGCCTAGATATTGCATGGACTGGAAACTTGCTGAAGGTCCTTAAGCAAAAATAGTAGATGTGGCAGTAATGTGAGCTGCAGGGCAGGAAACAGTGCTCGTAGGGTAAGTATTAGGCTCAGTTATATTGCATGTATTTATTATTGATTTAAAGGAGGATGCTGAACAGCTCATCAGTTAAATTCACAGCTTCATACTAAATGGGGATTTTTTTTGTAAGCTCAGATAGAGAGAAAACATGGAGCCCAAAGTATGGAGTAGTCAGATCTTAGGAGACAGTGTAAAAACAAGCTGAAAAAGATGTGTGTGCTTTAGGGGGGAGGGAGAGAGAACTGGCATTTTTACATGCGAGAAGTTTGTTCAGCATGTTTTACCTGGCTGTATGTATGCCTCTGCTGTACTAGTTCAGAGACGTGCTTTGGCAGCTGTAATTAGTGTTAAATTCTTACCCATGATCTTCAGCATGAATAAGAATTAAAATTGGATCATAAGTACTGTAACAAATCGGAGGCTATTGTTCCTCAGACCATGGTTCTCTAAACAACAGTCTGACTACGCAAAGATGTCCAGGGGCCGTGTCCCCTAGGACTTAGAAAAAATGAGGACATTTAATACTTCAGAAATCAATCTTGTTTTTAAAAGTTTCTCTCACAAAGAAGTAGTTATTGTAGTTTATGCCCTAAGGTAAACTGCAGTTCAGCCTATTGTTACTTGGTGTTTATGCAAACTACTCTCTTTCAAAATACTTAATAGTAAGTGAATGAAACAAGTTTTCTCCTATTCTGGCTGCAGGGCACTCACAACTGGCCTCTCCCTCTCTCCTCCAGTATGTTGTCATGTACCATACCCCCTCTTCCCCTCTTCCCCAAATCTGTGTGTGGGGGGTGTGTGTCTGGTGCCTGTGGGGTATTTCAGAGTAGCAAGTGAATGATCTCCAGTGTATTTTTACATTACAGCTTGAGCTGCATAGGCAAGAAGTAGGTGACATCAATGTCCTTTTCTATGCTGTGCTGTGTGCAGTTAAGAGCACTGATACACTTTCAATAGATCCCCTATTCAGAAATTCATAAGCTTTCAGGGAACAGAGCAAGTCTCGATCTAATAGTGCCATACTTTTCAGTCTTGCCAAAAAGCTTTTACTAGATGCTGTTGTAACTGATGCTTGATATTATTACAACTTGGGGAATGCATTATTTTATAAATGACATTAATGAAACATGTAATACTGAGGAAATCCAATGTTAGCAATTTTTAAATTGGTCATGCTCATTATAAAGAAAAGTTTAAACTCCCTAATAGAAAACATTGGGTAGTTTTCTCCATAACATCTGCTGATATATTCTGCTTGATTTATTGTAGAGAAGACAGACAAACATGAAACAAAATTCTTAACATTTGTCATTACTCTTTTAAAAAGTTACTTTATATAATTTTTTTTCCAAAGCCTTCAACTCTTACTATCAAATAATTGAAGTATTTTGAGGACTTATTTCTATTAAACACTTCAAATTCCAGTTTTAAGTCCTAATGTCATCAGTGTACCTTAACATTGGTACAAAGCATCTTCAAAATATTTCTGAATGTCTTGCATTTGAAAAATTGTCCAATAATTTTCATAACAGTTTTGTGATACTGAGTTTTTCCAGTCCTGAAGAAGAGAAAAATGCTTCAGTTAGTGAAGGCTAGAACCTTGGTGGGCTCCAGCAGGAAACTGCGTCAGGCAGTTCAGAAACTTCTGCCAAGAAGCCAGTCCTTGAAAAGAGACAGCCAGTGGATATGATGGGTTTTGTGCTGCTTGCAGTTGTTACAGGATGACTCTGTACTGGATGCTTAATCACTAAAATTTTCTGTGTTTTTTGCCACAGAGCAGTTGTTGCACTGAAAGAAAAAATGTGGAAGGTGGAGCGCCTACAGAGATGCTTATGGGAATACAGAGAGCGAAAAGGAAAGAAACTCAGGAAAAGTGATTTTGGGGAAACTTGAGAGACTAGTGATGGACAGCTGAAGTAAAGGGTAGGCCACTTAGTTTGTAGGTGAGATGTAATAGGCAAGCCAGGAAGAATATTGAAAATAAAATGAGAGGTAATTGAGATCAGAGTTTGATGATGATTAGTGATCTTTTTAGAAGCAGCATTTTATACTATAGTGTGGGAAGTCAGGGTTTGTAGAAATAAGGAGGATTGCACTAGCTGATGGAAGATGATGAGGGTTGGGGAAGGGGTTTGGGTTTTGTTTTCAGTCCTGCAGGTGTTACGTATGACACCTGCTTGAGAATTCCAGAGTAGATTAGAACTGAAGAATCCCACGCTACTGTGTAAAAACTTCTTCATGATGACCTAACATTTCTTGAATAAGCTTCCACAGTTCTTTATGTAGCTTTTACAGTGGGCAGGGGATTAATAAAGTACGTGAAGAATCCCATAGAGTGGCATGGAGTATTTCTGGTGCCTGGGATCTATAGGGGTGGTCCAATTCCATAGGCTGGGGCCTGTCATAGATGTACTTGGCCTCCAGTTACAGGAAGCGACAGGGGGGATGTGAAGTGTGAGTTGTATAGTAGACATAGCTTTTCTTTGACAAGGCACATGGAGAACAGACAATGCTGTTTTCTTGAGTTGTAGAATGAGATTTTTGGCCCCAAAAGCATTCCTGTTAATTTGGGGGGGAAGAGAAGTATAAATGTGCATTTATTCTCAAAATATTGTCTATTCTCTTCATGCGACAATATGCAGGTGATGGGTAATTACTGAATTGGGTAACTGAGTGGGAAAGCCTCTTGGAGAAAGTTTAGTTTGAAATCACTGATCTACCACAACCTTAAACAAGTCTTTCTGTTGGCTTCTTGTGCTTACTGTTCCTAGAAAAAGGACATCTTATCCAACTTTACCAACTAGACAGTGACTCTTCTGTGACCATTGCCTGCCTAGGTAAAAAAGTGGTCATCTTATGCAACAGTAAAGAGAACTTGTCCTATTGTATAAAGCCTGTAACTGAATGAACTGTGATGCAATAAAATTACTGAGGTCCACAAGTATCTCACTGTAGGGAAAGTTCTCCACAGACTGTCATCTCTGCTGTGACTTTTGTGTTTTCTCCTGTATTGTTAATTCCTTTTAGCTCAACAACAGATAACTTTGGAAGGCTGGATGTAAATACTTTGTCTGCAGTAAATAGTTTATCACCTTTGTGATTACATTTAATCTGTTGGCTGGGTTTTGCTGCCTAGTAAATCACAAGTTATAAATTGGGGTCTGTATTTGTTCTGGTGGTGGTTGGGATGTTGGTGTGTCAGTAGATAATTGTGAATACCAATAGCTTCAAAACTTATCACAGGAGGTGGAGGAAAAATGCTGGGTTTTTCATAGTAAACTTTCTCTTAAACTTGCAACCTGAACTAAGTTCCAAATTCATTTAACCCAGGCCTATTGTTGATTAAACTGATTAGCCTTGGCAGCAATGCATTGGCATATGTCTTTTCTTAACCTGATTTCACTAACCATTTCTCTTTAACAAATGGTGTCATTGTCTGGGAATCAGGAAGTTGAATACTCCTGAACAGCACATATACTGCTATGTGTGTGAGCACATCTTTTACTCCTGTAAGCAGCTTATATAAGGGGTTTTACTTTCTTGCCATGTTCTTCACAGACTTCCATCCTACACAAGTAGCATGAAGTAGCATAACAGAATTTTTTAAATGAAGTTCATGGCGTCTCTGGTTTCCCCTCTCCCGCACCAAAAGGAGCAATAGTTAAAGCGGCAGAGAGGCTATCTCTGTATCCTGAAATAGAAAAACTATACAAACTCTTTTTTAAAAAATAACTAATTCAAAGCATCTTTAGGGTGAAGGATATAGCATATGGGGAGTAGTTAATTTAGAAAAGCAACTAATGGCTTCTGTGTAAGACAGTAAATGTAGGAACAGGGCATGAAATTGTCTGCCACTAGAAGGTTAGAAGTACTTTTCACTGCTGGCACCACAGTTGGGGTGCGTGGCCTTTGGGGAAGCAGCTCTGTTGTGCAAGAAGCTGGATGAATAGTTGAAAGTTAAGGGAAGGAGTGGTTCTTCCCAGAAGGCTGATCCTAAGTTGTGAGAAAGTATCAAAAACGGGTGGAATGATCTTATTTCTTGTGTTCTGTCTCCCAACTTTTATGTAACATTTAAACCCTGATACAGTAAAACTATGATGGTACTATTTGTGGCAGTTGAAAGAGAAATAAGTAAGTATATCTTTAGAAGTCAAGAAGCTTCTATTTCTTCCCTTTGATTTTACTGCTAGTTGTATGCATAGTTGTCAGACAACATGTTGAAGAAACCTTTTGTTCTGAAATGTACTGGAGAACTTTCTGTACGGAGCTGTGACTGGAAGGCTTGAATAACCCTGCAATCTGTTTTAGTCTAACATTTGAAAACGACTATGATTAAGGAAGGTAGCATTCAAGACCATTTAAGGCATCCTAATATTGGCTTCTTAGCAGAGTCTTGAGGAATTAATTTACTTGAGTTACTCTGGAGACCCAGGCATAAATCCTCCCTCGAAGTCAGTTGCAATAGCTTCCCAGTCCCCTGAGGATGGCAGTCTCGTCATGTGTAGTGAATTAGTAGGCACAGTATTTATCTGAAAGTGGTTTTACAGGTGAGAATTAATATTTCCTCTGCTGCTGACTGTGTCCTGGCTTTCATTGCTTTATTTTCTTGGGGGAAAAAAACCTGTTGAGTTTAGCTCAGAGATCCTAAGTACTGTGGATATTTATGTACTAAATATCTTCTTTATAGAAGAAACAAATGTGAATCAATCATGAAATCAACCCTGATGGTTAATCACTTAATACATCAAATTGCTTATCCATGTTCTTCTTGTTTAGCCCCAACAATGTTAGCTGTATTTTCCAAACATACTGTAACAAGAGCAGATACTCAATTTTGGAAGCTTCACAAAGCTATATCTCAAAAGAGGTTTGATATCAGAACTCTGTGGTTTACCAAACTGATTTGGAAGGCTCCAAAGTCTTTATTAAGGTTTGGCTTTGCCACGTGTAGCTTTAGGATACTGTGGAGATGAAGTAGCTTTTCATAAACTAAAGACAACTAGCCTGCACCCTAGTGTGAATGCTGCCACCGATACATAACATCAGACATGGATTTGCAAATACTACCTACAGCTGCCAGCATCTAGAAGACATTGAGCAATGTGATCCCTAAAGGTAACTGATATACATACAAATATGGGCAGTAGGTGAGCATTTGTTTTTCCTTCTGCTCTGATGCTACAAAGCAGAGTGAAATGTCTGCACAGGGCAGGGCAGGTGTGTTCTCTCTGGCAATGTTTCAAATTTCCTTGATCATTGGAATAATAAAGCTGTTAGAAACATCTGAGGCTCTGCCCTTCGCTTCCAGTTGGTGACGTGGGGGCAGCACTCCATTTGGGTGGTAATATGTTGGTGAAACGGCTACATGAGCAGTGGTCTAGCAAGGGACCTGGGCTATTACAGAGCAGTAAAACACCTTCCTATTTTAAACCAAGTCAACAGAAGAAAGAAGGAAAAGGCAGAAATCGCCTGGTGGGTACATGTGGTGCCTTTGCCATTCCTCGTTCTCCCCAGTAATTTTCAGTATTTTCCATTTTATTCACCTTTTTCTACCAGGTGCCAAGTTGTGTCTTCTGGGGATATAAGTTTGGCTGTAAATGTGGTTTAAATACTCTCTAATACAAATCTCTTTACAACTTGATTCTGTGAGGTGCTAAATGCTTCCTATTAGATGCTAAGTGCTTGACACAATGTGGAATTAGTATTTTAAATCAAGCTTGTTCAGTGATGGTCCTGTGGTGCTTTCATTAATAACAAATAATAGTAGGAGGCTTGGTGGAATGTTTGAAATGGCAAGATGGTGGTATTCAAGGGACAGACTACTGAAGTTTAGGTGTCATTTCAAAGGCATTTACAATGGTGAAAATTAGATTTGACTTCAAATCTGTGAAGATATTGTAAAAAGTTATTGACCATCTAAAGTGTTACTTTGTTTTTAAAAAAAATAGACGTCACACTGAGGGTAACTATTAAACTGGCAGAGAGATTTATATAACTTTTGGTACTGCATGGATGTATTGAGCACTAGGACCAGTGTGTGTGTTCTTGCCTTACTCCCAAAAGGCAGAAGTACATGCAGTGGAAGGTTGGGTTCTGATTTTTAGGATGGTTTGCAAACATGTGCACTAAAATTTAAGGTGATGAGGCACCCTGGACTGAAGTGCCAAAGCAGTGGAATAATGGATCGCTGGATAAAGGTTTAAGAGCAACTAAAGTGTGTCTTACTGAAGAAAATTGAGGCACCAATTGAAACATAAGCATACGAAGCAGGAATACCTTTTGATGATGATAAAATTTTATCTCTGAGGTCAGATTCAGCATGACATTTAGTGCCTTTGGAATAACACTTGCCAGTAAAAGCAAGGGAACTTGGTTTTGAGATGCTTGTTATTTAGAGGCTTGAACCTGTTTGTGTTATAGATTGGGCATAACTGCAGTCTTTGTAATGAGCAGATGGCTACTTAGACCATCTTTAGTAGTCTTAAAGTCTTCAATATTCATCCATTTAAAAGCTGATAGTTCATCTAATAGCTTTTAGTATAGCATGAGCCATATAACATACAGGACCAGGCCAATGCAGAGGCGCAAGAAATTGTCTTGTTTGAGAGTACTTGCTGTTTATGATGCTTGTTTGCAGAATTAGTTGCATTTTGTGTTCTGGATTTAACTATACGACTACTCCATTACATCTGGGAATTAAAATAAATGGATCTAGCTGATTTTTCAGTGTAAATAGACTTTCAGAACTCCATATTTTTCTCTTCAATGAAAGATGATGATGAATTAAGCATGTTCTCTTATAAGATTGGCTGCGTTCCTGAAACTGTTTGTGTACAAGTGATTTGAGAGCTGTCAAAGATGATTTTGCTTTGTGGGTTCCAATAATGGAATCACTTTGTTGCTGCAGCTTTATTCATAGCAAATTAATAATGTTGTTATGAAAACCTGTGTAAGCTAATAAGGTAGAATGTGACATGAAATTCCTGCCTTTCTACTATTGGTTGCTTGTTACTGGAATTGGCTCTCGTATTGAGTTACAAAAGAGTAATAAAAGAAATTGCTAGAAGTTATTTATAGTTCAGTGTAGGCAATTGTGCTTTTGCCTGTTCCTTTGCTTATAGTATAATGAGAAAGCTTATGGCTCTTCTTGTACCCACAAGGAGAAAAGCTGTCGTAAAGTCTGCCTGGATTTTTTGGGACGAAAGACACTGAATCCCATTTATAAGCAGTAGAGGCAGCTGCATGCTACAGAATGAAATGTAGAGCACTTGCTTGAATTTTATTGCAGCAGTGAGAGGGAATAGGGGGGGTTCTGTTTTCTTTCACCTGGAAGTTGCAATTAGATCACAGTAGAAAACAGTGAATTCAAAGGACAAGCTACAACTCTACACACCCTTCCTCTCTTCCACAGAACTGAGCCTCTAAAAAATCCAACCCACAGCGAACCCCAAAAGCATCCCCCCCCAGCATTGCAAGTGTGAGTTAGATAGTAAAAACAAAATAGTATCTATGCTTGAGAGATGGAGAAGATAGAATTATTACTAGAGTGTAAATGTTGTTCCATTACCTTGAGGGAAATAACCCTCAGCAGAAATGTTTTGCTTCCTAATTTGACCAATTTACACAAAGCAATTTGTGTCTTTTGCCCTTGCTGTGACACTTGCATTCTCAGACACAGAAGGTCCCACCAGTGAGGGGGAGAAAGCAGCCGGGCAAGGGGAGGGAATCTCGGTGCCAACTTCAGATACTGAGAAATGTGAGAACTGACATCTGTCTGAGACAATTCTTCTCCAACACTGTGACATACAGTGCAGTGCTCTGGGGGATTTAGCAGGGGGAATGTGTTATGATATAGTAACAGCTGGCTACAAATATGGATAGCGGGCCTGAAAACACAAACAAAAGAAAGCCCATGTCGGTCAAAACAGGGGAGGGAAGGAATATATTCAATATACATTTGCTAAGCTAGCTACTGTTCTCTTCCTAATACTTTTCTAATAAACTGTATAGGAAAAAGTAAATTCTTTGGTTGCTGCATTGATTGTTTTGGTATTTACGCTGTCAAACTGTTTTACTTAAGGAGTTTCTGCTCTTGATTCATCACAACTATCTGCCCACCCCCACCGTTTCTTCCTCTTCCAGCCCAAATGTTCATCAGCTTATGCTATTTTGCTTTGTGCTGTGATAACTAAATTGAGTTATTGAAGATCAAGGCAAGGGTGTAACTAGTTAAGAGATAGTATACGTCTGAGCTGGGAAGACATTAGAGATTAGTCTAAATATTTTGTTGTCATGCAATGTTTTAGTCTGTTATTGCCTTGTGCAATTCTCTATCTGTTATGCCGAAAATTAAAAAAAAAAAGTTCAAACATACTGTCATTCTAACTAGTTTTCTTCCTTGAGCATGAGTAACAGCTTTGAGTAGTATGGAATATTAAAAAGGCACTTAATAGTTCTCTTTTTTTTCTTTTTTTTTTTCTTAATGGAAAACTATATTTTGCGTGATAGCAACAGTCACTGATTGTGCTTTTGCAGAAACAGGGATATGCTCATGGGATTAGTGCATGCAGATGGTACCAGTTGAAAAAGAGAGGAGTACTAAGGACAACTTTCATTCTAGAAACATTAATGAAGAACAGCTTGTGAGATTGTTCAGTCTGGAAAAGAGTTCAGGGATATAAAAACCTGTTGCAAACAACAGTGGAAATGACTTTGTTCTCCTTGTCAAAAGTGAAGGCTTACATTGTATTGACGCAATTACATAAAATGCTAGAGGACAATGTTAAACCAGGAGGTAGTGTGGGGAGATATCTGGTGCATCTCTTACAGCCCTGAGAAGCATTGGTCATGTGAATTTTCATGTCATATTCCTTATGGCCAAAGAGCTGAGCCTGGTCTACCACCCAGGATGGACTGTGTGAGAAACTCCTTGGAGAAGGAAGGAAGCGTAGCAGGGACACCATGAACCCAGCCTTGGTAAAAGTTGTACACCATAGAACCAGAAACTGTAGAATACATTTACCACAAGTTTCCAGCTTTTGAGGTTTTTTTTTATACCATGTGTAAGATGTGGGGGGGTGTGTGTGCAGGAAACAAAGTGGGCCCCTACCAAATCTTCACCATTTCTTGTTCCTATCCAACTTGGGTAAGTCTTCAGATAGATGTGGCTTCACCAGATGATTCTACTGTGCTCTTCGGTGTTTTGGGATAGTGTAAGGGTGGACTAGGCAGCCATGCAACATACTTCTTGAGGGACTGTTTCATCAAAGGCCCTGGAGCTGCAGGTAGATGCAGTTAGATGGCACTTTTGAGCTATATTGAAGGGTTGAATGTTGCTGATAATAATAGTTCATGTATTTGGGCAGAGACACTGCGAATGAGATAAATTTCAGACCAGTGGGGCAGTGTCACTCCAGCTGGTGCTTCAAAGCCTTTCGCAAAGATGGAGATGAAAAATTGTGAAGCAGCCTAGTCAATAAAAGAAAGAAATTAGCAGAGAAGAATCTCAGCGAGGCGGGGGAAGGAGTGTATGTGGTATGCCACAGTCTGAGGACATCGAGCCTGGGTGATGGGCTGGATGAAACATCAGGCTCTGTTGAAGCAGGCAGTGTTGCAGTGGAGCCGTTGCTTTGGATCCCCTGTTGTATTTGAGTTTAAAAGAAAGCTGGGCATCAAGCTGGAAGATGACTTGCTTCAAGACATTTCCATGACCTTGAAATCTGTGTGTAACTCTAAAGATTTCTAATAGAGCTTTAAATTTTTTTGCAAACAAAACTCTTTTAGTCAAGAGAACAGAAAGTCTGGTTGAAACATTAAGACATCTGAGTACATTCAGATGAGTGTAAAAAATGCCTGCCTGAGAACTGAAGAACAAAGATCATGTGTTTTACTTGTTGTAATTAATTTGTAAAAAAATGCAGGAAGGATATTTCAGAAGGAGAGGTGAGGATCATAAATGGTTGTGGGGCTTTTGTTTTCATTTTTTTATTATTAAGAAGCAGGTATTCAATCTTGCAAGGAACAAACGTTGCTTTACCAGGACTTGTTGCTTTCTGGGATAGAAAGTAAAGGTGTGAAGGCTTCTGAAATAAAAGTACTAGAGGAATTGGAAACTTGCCCTTTTTAAGTCTCCGGGATTTGTAATGCTTCTGTTCTAAGGGAACTTATATTAGCCAAGAGAGATATAAGTTGGACAGAATTACTGCCTTTCCCCCAACTCCCCCAAATGTGCAAATCACTGCAGAATGGATTTCTCGCCACACAGTTTTTCAGATGTGTGGATCCACAATGTCCGTAAGCTATGACCTTTTGCCTGTAGCTTGGTTTGGGTGTGAAAAGCTTGCTGAGCTCAAACTTTTATGCCGTGTAGTCTTAGAAGCAAGTGAGAGGGAAAGCAAAGCAGACTACAGGACTGAAGAGGAGATGGGCAGGTCAGGCATGCGCATTTCCTAAATGTGGGGTTTATAGTGTTAGTGGTAAGTGCACAGCACCATGCGGGAAGGTGCTTCTACAACTAGATCTCTAACACACCTCACCTCTGGTATGAAGCTAAGACAAATTGTGTTATAGGTGCAGTAGATCAGAAGGTGACATGAGTGGGTTGAATGTGTGGCAGGGATTGAACATAAGAGCCTTTAAACTGTGTGTCTGGAAAGGGTTCTCATCAAGTATGTTCATAAATGTCACTTTGCTTACCAAAATGAGGTAGTGTCAAGGGAAAGCAGAACTCTTTTAGGAAGTTGCCTCTCTTTGTGAATGTTGGGGAGTTCACAGAGGCTGAATTAGAGCCCATTAGCCAGAGCATAGTCTGATAGTCTGTTGGCTGGTAGCAGGTAACAGTTTAAGACATGTGACGTTAAAGCATTGAAAGATAAAAAGACTGAGATAGTCACAGATGCATTGATGAAAGTGGTGCGTGTCAGGCCACGAGCTGCAGAGAACAGGAGAAGACACTTCAATCAGCTGCAAGGAGGTCTGTGAACACACTGATGTAATTTGCCCCAAGGCCAGTGTTTTACACGGTGCAAATAACGAAGGAAGGACTTGTCTGAGAGAGTTACCTGCTGTTATGTATCAGACTGGAGACCAAGGTAGAATATGAAAGCATAGTTTTGTTACCTCTTTCAGTACTAGCTATTGCTCAAACCTGGGATTACTTTTGCGCATTTCAGTTGTATGTTTCTTTAACTTTCTATTAGCAGGTCATGTAGCTAGACATTGAGGTCCTTTTGGAGTTATGTCAAAATTTGAGAGTTAATATGATCACATTCTTCTTAAACTGAAGAGGAGTAGCCATAGTCAGTATACAAAACGCATCTCTGAGTGTGTGTATGTGGGGGTGATGTGACAAATGCACGGGGCTAAGAGGATGCTGTTGTCAATTGTGGTTATAACTTGTACTAACTGCAGAAAGTCTTTAAATACTACAGTATGCTTAACTTGGAGAAAATCACTTATGCTGGAATAAATGGGCACCAGTGTTGTTTTATGGAGAGGGCTGGCTGAGATGAAAGGTGGACAATAGGTAGCACATTCTTTTAAGAACTCTTAAGGGAGGGAGCACAAAGCAAACAACTGTATGAACTCAGTGTTGAGGAAAAGTGTTCAAAAAGCTTTAAGTGCTAAGCTATTTGTGGTTCTTGCTTTTTTGTGTGGTGTTTTTTTGTTTTTTTGGTTTTGTGGTTTTTTTGTTTTGTTTTGTTTGGTTTTTTTTAGTATGCAAATGTACCTAAATTAAAGAAAAGGATGAAATAAGACTGAATATAAATAGAGAACTGCTGGCTTGGAAAATGTGTGTTTGGGGTTTTATTTCATTTTAGTGGAGACTGTCTTTGAGCTCTCTGTGATTCACAAATCTCTTAACTTTGTCTTTGCCACCAAGATCCCTTCTTTGCTCTCGGGGGGGAAAAGAAATCCACTCATGCTTTTTTCTACTTCTGTATTAGGCTAAATGTGTTTACACAGAGCTATTACTGGAGACGGGCGCAGGACAAAAACCCCAAACTCCACCTTTTTCTGAAAGCTAAAACATTCTTGGCGTTTCACCTCTTGAAAAGTTTGATTTACGTTATCCTAAGTCAGTCTCCTTGATATTAATCAATACTTTCTCTCAGTTTTAAAACAGGAAATAGCTTCAGTCTGTGTTTAAACCCTGCAACGTCTCATGTCGTGACCTTTTAGTAGTTTGTTCCTTTTCTCCCCCTTCCCCTGTTTTTCCTTCTTTTCCTTCTCACAAAGGCCCCTCAGCCTCTCTTTGGGTTTTTTCCTGAACAGTTGGAGCTGTAGCTATTTAAGTTCCTGCTTTGGGTACTTTAGTCTTACAGGCTTCCAGCGCTGACTTTCTCACCTTCTTTGGCCTTTTGCTTTGCTTTTCTTTCCCTCTCATATCATGCTGTGTTTTTCCCAACTCTTCAGCTTCTTGCACCCACTTCAGTGCTGGGGTGTAGGCTTCTGGTAGTCTTAAAACCCTCTGCTCCATCTGTGGAGTTAATGAACTTGACACCAGGTACATAAATCACTGCTGTAGATGGTAGTGTCAAGTAGGTAGAAGCATACAGGAGGCTAATCCTGCTGTCCAAACAGGCAGTATAGGCATCCAGAGATACCGTACATTAGGAAATGGAAAGCCTATATTTCTTTGTGGCATTATGTTCAGTAATTCAATAGTGTTAAATCCGTTCCTGAAGGGGTATGGGGACACTTAGTATCTCTCCACTGGCTTTCATTTGTTTTGTTTGGAGACCTGACAAACCAAAAGTGTTGGAGAGCTATTAGACTTAGCTGAGGAGACAGGCATTGAGAGAACCCTGTACGTAATTTTAACAGACCTTGGCATAATTAACAGGATCTTCTAGGAGGGGGCCCAGGACTAAACTGGCCAGAATACCATGCTTAACTTTTGCAGACATTGAGAGTGGGGGCTCTTGGCAGGGCAGCTGTCTGACGGGATGCTGGTGCGGTGGGGAATGCTGGTGTTAATTTATCCATTCATGTACCAGAATAAACAGATGGCACTGCTAGACTGCTGCATATTTCCTTTCCTTTTGGTCCAGATATTTAATGTCTTTATGAGCAGAAAAGTTAAAGTGCAGAAAAAATGCATGCTAGCTTACTGGCTGCTTTATTCCTTTTCCTTGCCTCCAAGACTTTATTTTTTAAGAGCCGGGTCTCATGAGTACTGTCCTCAAGTTCAGTTTCCTGGTTGAAAATCTGCATACGGTAATGCAATATTCTTCTCCAGGAAAGATTTTTATGGCATATGTAAATGAAATAAGACCAGCCCCTGGTGGTATTAACAGGATGCTGGCTGTGTATTAACGTGCTTGCAGCTTAGGTCATTCTCACCGAACCCTGCAGCTCTGTGAGGTTCAACTGCTTGGTGGAGATGACTTCGCATTCTTTCAGTGACCCTTTGTAAAATACTGTTTCATTAATGAACCTTTTTTTTTTTTTTTTTTTTTTACAGGCATCTCTTCTCTAACTGTAGATGGTACTGAATCGGATGTGTAATAGTTCTGTTTATACAGGCATAATGAAAGAAATGTGAGTGGGAATCTGGCCAAAATCTGGTGTAAACATATTACAATGGGAATAATCACTTTCTTTCGTGATCGCTCAATTCTCTGGATCAAACTGGTCTTTCCAAATGTTAATCCCTTTGGGGGCCAGTGTGGTTTCCTTTACTTAAACTTTCAGAGAAACTGATTTCTATCAATTTCTTTCTTTTCAAAAGCCAGGACTTTTAATGGGAGTGGAATGAGATTAGAGCAGACACAACAAACATCAGTGGTACATGAGTGTGCCAGAGCAGCTTCCAGGCTCACTGTGGCATTAGATGTACTGCCCTTCTTGAAGGTCTTCATTTGTGTCAACAAGTTGGATTGAGGAAACTTTACGGTTTCTCGTTCAGGAACAGGAGAGAAATAACGACAAAACTGGTCCTCAGCATCTTGCTGTGTGTTTCCTAAAATATGGTGGTAGTTGGTGCATTTCTTGCAGCAGTCATCAAGTTGCCTTATTGCGCAGCTGGAAGCTTCCTTGGGATTCTGCAGCACCGAGAGGAGTATTTATTTCCTGTGTTCAGGAAGCAGTAAGCTTTTTGTCTGCTTTTCATAGTGCTGTGTTGAAAGCCAAGCTTCACACAGGTTCTTTTTCCACTTAGAAGTCTGTGCAACAGAAGAAAAAGCGTTTTTCAATGGAGTAATTGGTTGTTTTCACTAAGTATTTTCTGTTTAGAAGATATTTTGGTAGTAAAACTGAAGAGCTGCAGTCAAGCAAACCACTAGCAGTGGAGACAAATAGCAGGAAATATTCTGTAGCAGGAAAATTGAGTGCCTGATGCAAATTTTGTTGTACCATGTGTGAATTAAAGCACCCTCTGACATCTATCCAAATGGAGTAATGAGTAGATGCGATTATCCAAACCAAGGTAGGTAGATGGATCTCCAAGTCTCTCAGTTACGTAATGGTGCCCAACATTTTGTCATAGAACATGTAGTACAGTTAGTACTGAGACATTTGCAGGCCATGTGTGAGCCCTTGGGGAGGGGAATCTTGGTGTAATAAGGTCTTTGTTATGCTCTCCTGGTTGAGAGCTCCTTGGGATTTTGCTCTGTATCCCTTTGTCTTTCCCATGTGCTTTGCCTTCTGGAAGTGTGTTAGCTCAATTAGGCATGTAAGACAAATGCCACCAAAGTAAGAAAAATATCAGTAAATACTGAATTGTGTGGATGAAGAATTAAATTTTCCTTGTTAGCTGTCTGACATCTTAGGAATAGTGGTAGGTGTGCTTGCTTCTCCCCCCGCCCCTTCTTATTTTTTGAGAGGATTTCCTTAGTGCTAAGTGTTAGTCTGTCAAAGCCTGAATATTCTTTTTAAAACATTCCATTGCTGTTGTACGTTCTTATTTTTGTCTCTTACTGCTGAAGTAAAGGAGGAGGAGCTGTGGTACGCATGCAGTGAAATGGAATTAGATCCTTTAATTTTCTCTGCAGTTGATTTTTCTATTAGAAGTTGTTATCTTGGGATATTTTTGTGAAGATCTAGATTGTGTCATCAGATTTGATTTTTAGGGTTACTGCAACCTTCAGACATATGATCTACAAAATTGAAAAGTTAGTTAAGCCTGGAACAGAACAAGAGCAAAAGGGACCCTGCAGCGCAGGAGTGTAATACCTGACCTTTTCTCTCCAAGAGGTTTTTAGGAGAATATCTCCAAACTTAGTGGATAATACTGCATGTTAGCTGTTCTTTGGCTTGTGGTAAATATATATAGAAACTTACATTTTCTGTAGTTGTCAGCTAATGACCTTAAGCCTGATTTCATATATGAGTGTCTGGATTGGACCAGACCCAATCTAATCCAGTTTTTTTTGTTTCAAACAGTGATCAGTAGTAGCTGCCTTGGGAATGTGTTTATGATTAGTGAATGTGAGATCTCTATTGCCAGCAGCTGTATCTGCATCTTGTTTTCATAATCCTTGATTTTAATTTTTTTTTTTCTCCCTCAAATTTTAAATCTTTCTCTCTGAATGTGTTTAAACCCTAATGTAAATTAGAGATTAGTCTATAATCTCACTCTGGACAGAGATGTTATTTGCTGTGTAGTGAAAGTATCTCCTTTTGCTTTTATATCTTGGTAATTTCATTGAATGCCATCAGGGTTGTAATTTGTTTAGCAGATTTTTAAAGTTGTTGTCTTTTTCGACATAGCTGAGCAATTTCCTTACATGGAGCTGAGATTCCTAGGTCCAGAAATACAATTTATTCGAAAGCCTTGCCTAACAACTGATGTGCTGAAGGTCTGTGAACAAATGACTTCTAGCTAGTCGTATCCTAGGCAAGGCCAGAAAGACTAAGCCTGGCAAGTAGCTATCTTGAATTTGTCCAAGATGCTTTTATGGCCTAGCTTTGGTATGTGTACTGAAGGTACCCATGGAGCAGGCTCAGTTTAAGTGTCCTCTTTAGACTGTGGGAGATCAGGTTTAGGTAAGGTGTGCTACTCCTCTCCTGTTGGGCTACTTGAAAAGGATGGAATAGTGGTTTCTGGTTTCTAAATCCTATTCCTGCTGTTGCTTCCACCAGTTACCCAGAGGGCAAAATGCCTCCATCTCCTCTAGCTTTATCCCTGCCTGCTGAAATGGACTCAGTCATCCGTCTATACCTAGAGGAACAATTCAGTTATCTTTATGTGTTTCACACATCTGGGACATGGTCAGTTAAATCTAACCAGGGATTTGTTTCCCTAGTAGTTAAATAATTACCAATTATAGAGTAAACATCAGAAAAAAAACCCAACAAGATCATGCCGAACCCTGGAAGGGTAAACCATAACACACTGCACCAGAGTTTATACTACTTGTGACACACTTGAAACAGTCATAGTCCATTTGTTCAGATTTATTTGTGTATATGTGTGTGTGTGTGTGTGTCTTAGTGTTCTTCTGTAAACACTGTAGCAGCCTTGTAGAAAAAGAGGTTACTGGGACTAGTTGTAAGATGAAAATGTCTTCGCTAAATTAATGCCAGAGAAGTTTGTCACTGGAAGCTCTCCAGTGAGAAGGTGTTGAAAGAAAGGTGAGTCAGAGGAATGGAAGACAGAAGAAGGACTTTTAAGCAACATACAAAGGAAAGAGGGAGGTCATGTTTATTTTCCTAATTATGGTTTCAGGAGAGTAACTGGCTGCAAAATTACTTAATTATCTTGTGTTTATTGTAAACTCCTGTGCTTTTCCTGAAGACACCAGAAGGGGTTTTGCTTCATAAATCATGTTAAATCAAAGCACTTTCATTATATTACAGAGCTCTATAAATTGATGTCACAACTTAAGAAAAACACTTTTATCTGCAAGCACTTAAGAACGCTGCCACTTTCAGAGCCATGTAAGACATTAGTAGCTGGCTTGTTCAGATCCTTTCAGCTTTTATGCTGACACGTACCATATTGAAGACATTCGTTGTTTGTATAATACTTGGTTTGATCTTTTTCCCTGGTACTTTCAGTACTGTTGAATCAATCAAAGGAAGTTACTGCTCTGTTGGGCATTAGCATACATTTAGATGTTTCTGCATTAAGAACTGTTCACAGAGGAAAAGGGGCTTTTATGTCAAAAAGGAGAGTAAACAGTATGACCACAGCTGCTTTGAGCTGTGCTGCTATTTCTGACCCACGTATATTTGAAAATGAGCCTGTTTGTACTAGCAGTTATTCCAGTTCGAGTTACATGGTTGTGAAAGGTTCCCTCCTGCCCCTCTTTTTAAAAAAATTTAATTCCTTCCGTCTCTAGCAACTAGGCAAATGCTACAGATGGGAAGAGGACTCTTGGTGGCTTTTGTGATGGTTTGCTTCATCCATGGATTAGCATGTGCAATTGACTAGATTTCTTTCCTTACTGCTGCATGATGTACTGAGGACCATAATGCAAGAGCAGTTGTCAGTGTTAAATATTCAAAATTTCTGCATGACGTGTGGATGTAACTTTGCTTGGAAACTTCTTAAGATGAACTTATTGGGAGAACCCAGGTCTGTAGAGGACTGTTTGATCATCTGGACCTTATTCGACATAAAAACATTGATAGAAAGATTAGGTTTAGACTGGGCTCATAGTGATTACTGTCAGCTATTAAATTGAGTAAAGAGCCACTTCAAATGCATCTGTGGCTTTCCTAATAGTCTTATTTATGCTGTTTTGTAGATGTCACAGATAAGTAGTCAAACATAGGAAGGGATAGAGAGGAATAAAAGTGTGGCTCAATATAAAAGGCTGGGAGGTCTTAATATAGAATTTAGCACTGGCCATGGTAATTATGGCACAATGCAATTGAAGGGGGTTTTGTTTTTCTTAGAACCTCTGTGTCTTCAGTCAAACCTCTTCTTCTTAACAGTAAAACACAAATATGTGACATAGCATTTAAGAAGATTCCAACTCTGATACATATGCTAAAATTTCATAGCAACTGTTATACAGAAATGAGTCTAATGGTCAGTTTTCATTTCTACTAGTTATTCCTGATGAGTTTTCTTAAATTAAGACTGTTAGATCTAGTTCTCAATTTCCTTTTATCTAGCAGAGGTGAGGGGAAAAAACCCCTCCAAATATCTGTTACTACAAGGTCTGACTTCCTCTGAAAACTGGGTTATGGTCAGACATTATGCACTGATGAGATTACTATTTCCAAATCTAGCAAAAATTAACATTTTAATGTAGAGAGTGCTTCTAAAAAATGTAAGTTTTTGAGAACTGACCCTTTTGGAAGGAATCTTTCCCATGTGGAACTTTTTTGCTGGATCAGAGCAATTTCTGTTGAGTCTGTACTGGCTGTCTAGCTTTCTCAAGAGATCTGTTTATTTCTTTTGATGGATTGGCTTTTATGCCAGATGTATTTTTTTTTTTTTTTTTTTTTTTATTTTTTTCTGAAGAGTCTGTGGCATAAAAATAACCAAGACATTTTATAGTGTCTACCCAAAGCGTTGTTAACTTAAAGTTGCCAAGTCTAACATATCCACTGTTAAAAACCCCTGAAGTTAAGGTAATGATGCACAAAGTTATTTATATAACTTCAACACCAGTGGGTTATTCAGGCAAAAGAAAGGGGATGATGTGATGGTGAGAAGAGTCTGAAGTGCTGATGGATGAGGAAAAGGCAAGGCTGGAAGGAGAAGACTGTTTACCTGGGGAAAGTGCTCCAATAACATGGGATGATGACTACATGTAGAGGAAGGAGATGAGGTCACTTCTCTGCTGCAGTGCTCAGTTATACTGTGTCTCGCTGGAGACATGTAGCACACAAGGCAGCACGTGTACTAAGCATCTTTGTTTGGAATCCAGGCCTTGCTGTTTGACAGAACCACATGAGACCCCTCTTCAGGGACCATATTAGTCCTTTAATAGGGAAGTTCCTCTACTGTCACTAAACTGAGACTGGACGTAGAACAGTCTAGATGGAAGTGACCTCTGGAGGTCTAGTCCAACCTCTTGCTCAATGCAGGATTGCCATCCACAGTAGAACGTGTCAGCTGTGACTTTCTGTAGCTGAACTGTGGAAAACGCTTAAGGGCAAAGATTCCCCAACTTTTCTTGCATATCTTTTCCATTGCTCAACACCTTTGTGAAAACATTGGCGATATCCAACCTGAACCTCCTGGTTTGCAATCTGTGGCTGTTGGCCATTGTTACGTTGTTTGATATGGCAGGAGAGAGTTTAAATAACTCCATCTTTAGCAGTACTACACTGTTGTTAAAATACCCGTTATCTGCACAAGCCCGGGTGATACCTTTTCGTTCAGGTTACGTATTTTTGGACCCCTCACCATCTTAGTAATTCTCTGCTGGTGTCTTTCCAGTTTCTCGTCTCTTTTCGACTTGGGCTCTAAACCTAGATGTGTTACAAATGTTGCCTCACATGTGCTGAGAAGAGAGCTGATAGTAGCTTCTGTCTTTGTCCTGGTCACACTTGTGTACTGGGTTACTACCCTGCGCGATGTGCCTTAATCACACTAACAGTGCACTTTGGCTCATTCCCTGAATTTCCCAAGGTTTCTTTGACTAAAAGCCCTGCAATTCCTTGTAGTCTAGTTTCCCTAGTTCAGTGTCATCTGCAGATGTGGTGATTTTTGTCAGCATCTGGATTACTGATAATTCTGAGCAGGATGGACTCTCATGGTACTCTGTTGCCAGCTGAACACTTAATGTTTGACCTTATTCCTGTGAACTATATTTTATACAAAGAATGATGTATTACTTATGTCTCAACTCCATTAAAACAGATCCTCATTCGAGCTAATAACTGCCCTGCTCCAACATGCTGGCTTGCATTTGGGGTGTTATTTATACTGGATATGAACAATGTGAATGAGCATAAAATCTGTGTACCTAAAAACTAAACAGCAGGACATCTACAGTATTATTATAGCCAAGCGCATTTAAAGAATGAGCAGGTTTTCTGCTCCATGTAAATTTTGGGGTGTTTTTTAACATCCAGAAGATTTAGTAATTTACTTTTTTTGGCATTTGTTCTGTTTTTACAGGGTTTTTTTAATTCAAAGTGTTAGCTTTGCTTTTTAAGTCACCATCAAGTGTGAGTGTAAGGCTATTAGTAGTCTGTAGTCTTCATGTTTTTCCATTATACTCATGGGAGAGCTCCTCATATAATATCTCTCCATCTTTGTGAACTGAGTGTTTTGACCACCTTCATGTTTGATTAGAGTTGCTGAGTTATCCTGGAACTGTGTGGTAGTAATCTTTGACTGTGTCTTGCAATCACTGCCAGCAATCTTTTAGCAAGATTACTCTGACCCTATTTGGATAAAGAGGGTGTAGAGAATTCTATAGATGTATACAAAGTGAATTGGCTTTTCAAAACTTAGTTTAAGAAAATATAGTGCCCTAAAGATGCATTCTGGCAGCCTAGCAAGAAGGCCTGCTGCTTTGTGGGTTAGAGTGCAAGATGTGCCATGTGAACTCTGACAATGCATTCCCAAACACAGTTGTCATTACCAAAACAATGGCACATCTGATTTTAGGGCACTTGTGAACAACCTCTTACTTATTGTCTCCATCTTCCCTATCTTCCCCCCTTCTTTCTCTAGGCTCTCTTGGGCACAGTTTATTTAAAGATAGTATGTACATTACTATGCCTTGTATCCTGCTGTGTAGGGTAGCTGTAGAGCTAGTAGGAGCTTGTAGAAGGCACCGTATGTCTGCTGAGTCCTTCAAAAAGTGCAGCTTTTCACATTAAGACATTTATATCCAGCTCTGCAATGCGTCTTAAAAGCTTTCCAGGTTGTATTTGGAAGTGGGGCTCACTTTTTACATCAGTAGCCTGTTTGGCTATGCAATTTTTCAGTGCATTGTATTTTCAATATTAATTGCTGTTACTTGAAATTTGCCAGTGTGTTAAATATTTAAGCTTATAAACTTGTGATATGTAGTAAACAGGTTTATGTGAACTTAGGTTTCCAAGTCTTACTTTGTAACTACAATAAAATTCAATTTGATTAGACTATGTGCTGCTACAAAAGCCATTTTATTAAGTCAGGTGAGCATGCATAGGCTCCAAGCCTTTCTCTAGACAGAAAGCACTGTAAGCTGACTTGCTTTTTGTAACTGGATTTATAAAAGGTGGCGTCAGTTTAGCCTAACTCCTACACTCCGGTACGTGTGGAAGAGTATCCCATCTAACTTGTAAAAGCTGCTTTCCTGCTTCCTGTAGAGCCCAGCAATTTTTCAGCACTGGGCAAGTCATCAGTTTTCTTCCCAGTTTTTTGTGGTTTTTTTTTGGTTTTTTTTTTTTTACTTCTGATCTTGCGTGAGTGAAGTGCCAGTGAATACAATTCAGCTTCTGGGAATTCCTTTTTTGTCTCAATTTCCATGGTATCGTTCTAAGATGTTTCATGTGGTCTGGCTCATATAGCTCTTCCAGTCGTAGCCTAGGCTATGGGTGGTTTAAGTTGCCTTAGCAACAATAAGGTAGCTCAGTCTGATACTTCACATTTCATTAGCACTAATGACTTGGACATGATCAAATTAAACCTTACTGTGGTTCTGATGGTCTGAAGCAGCCCAGTGCTTAAAATCACCGTAGCAGTGAGAGGACACCTCTCTCCTAAGACCAATCTGGTATAAAAGTGGATGTGGAAGAAATCTACTCCTCTCTACCCCTAGTAATGGGCTGGTATTTCATGCAGGTTCTCAGTTGCCCAGCAGTTCACTTTAAAAGATAAATTTTAAGTTAATAGAAAAGGGCTCATGAAATGTTTCAAAGCTGGTTTTCTCTCCAGGAAAGAAGGTCCTTCAGGTAGTATCCTTCTGCTTGCTTTCAGGAAAAGGTTAACTTAAATGCACCTATGTTTTTTTTCTGTCCTGTTCTAAGCGTCCTAATCTGTAATTGTTCAGGTGTCTCTTTACTGCCCTTCAGTAAAAGGGGCGGTGGAAAGGACAACCTGTCCTGGCATCTGTTAATTATCACTAACTAAGTACATGTCCTATGAAACATGGGCATGTATGCTACCAAACTGGAACTGCAGCGTTTTGTGTCCTTTCTATAAAGGTGCAAAGGTTTGACATTGTCAAGATTTGGCTCCTAGTTCTGTATTCTTAGTCTAATTCAGGAAGCAAAATTATTGACCTAGCTTGAGCTATCACTTGTGCTTTTTTTTGGCTGTCTGTACTCCATGGAGTGCTGTTCTGTGCAGAGCTTGGACTGATCTTGTGGTCAGAAATATGGATGAGACTAAAACTAAAAACTAAAAAAATCGTAGGTGCAAAAGAGTCGGCCCTGAGAGGTGGCACATGCAGGAAATGAAAACTGCAGTTTCTTTGCATTTTTTTCAAAACCTCTGCAGATTCCATTCAATAATAGCAGAGTGGCCAACTTGGAGCTTTCAAAAGAGGCATAATTCTGCAGTCAATGCAAGTTTGGAAAAAACCAGGAAGCTGTGTTTTGTGAGGCTTTTGCTGTGCATTAAGCACTTCAGGCTGTGCCTGCACTCTCTTATGAAGAGTGCTAGGGAGCAAGCATAGGCCAGGTCAGCATCTTCTTGCCCAACAGTTGTGCTATAAACTATTTCAGTGTGCTTATGTCCTGTGTGACAGCCTGTGATGTGCGGCTTTGGTTTCACATGCTCTTCTCTGCAACAGGGTCCTCACATTTGAAAGGTGCTTGAAAATCAGGGATGCAGGGGACCAATATATGTTGTGTTCACTCTGCAGTCTGTGTTTCTGTTTTGCTGTTACAGAAGCAGCTAATATTAATCAACATTGTTTTCACAAGCCACAGGGCATTTCTGTGTCTTAAACCTGAATACAGAACCATTCGCCAAGATACGGCTGTGTTGCAACCATGTGTTCAAGGGTTACCGGTGCCTTAGCAATATGGCCGCGCTAGCGGCTGGCCAGGGGCAGAGATGCTGTTACTAAACCTTCTTGATGTAAACTTGGTCATGTTAACTTCTAGTGTAAGTGGTGACTGGACATGACAAAAGCACCCCCTTACACTAGATGCCATATTTTAATGCTTCAGTTTAATCATGTGATTAGTGTATAGCTGCCTTTGCAGCTTTTCCTCTTTTTACTATTTCACTTCCCTGCTCTTTTCTTAGCAGTGTTGCTTGTATTGAGCCTGAGGTTAGAGGTTGATGTAAAGATCCTTTCTTGCTGCTTGAGTTTGGGAGTAGTGAACATGCTGAGAATGTTTTTCTATAAGTTAATACTTAACCTGGCTTTGAACAGAGTGCAGATTCAATAGCTGGCCAGGAGCAATCTGGACGCAGTCTGACTTCCTGTTGTCGATGTCTTTTCTATCTGAAAGTGGTCTGAATATTTTTAATCTTTGTTGCAGCTCCCTGATGCTCAACTTCCCGGGCTGTAGTGAGATTGTGAAAGCCAGAAGTTCAGGGTTTTTTTTGTTTGGGGTTTTTTTTTTGGGTGTTTTTTGGGTTGGTTTTTTTTTGGGGGGGGGGTTGGGGGGTTTTTTGGGGTTTTTTGGGGTTTTTTGTTTTTTTTTTTTTGTTTTTTTTTTTAATAAGTGTCTGAAGATTTAGGGAATTCACTGCTATCATTTTGTTC
The DNA here is from genome assembly GCF_004027225.2 of Strigops habroptila. Taxonomy (NCBI): domain Eukaryota; kingdom Metazoa; phylum Chordata; class Aves; order Psittaciformes; family Psittacidae; genus Strigops; species Strigops habroptila. The sequence goes on from NC_044278.2 coordinate 103,275,285, forward strand.
TTTTTAGACTGGCATTCAGGGAAGGGTGGGAAATAACTTGTACTTCTGTGCTGTTCTTAGGAAAAAAAAATATTGGGGGAGCTCACCTTTTTTCCCCTGATACAACATGACCCTGACTTCTGAAGTGTACTGATAATTCTGAAACTGAAAATCTCCCTTTTTGCAAATAGGTGGTACTTTGATTTTGGGTAGTGGGTCCTCAGCATGATACACTCCTACAATGCAGCCTTCTGACGATAATTACTGGGTAAGATACCCTGCTTCACACTGTGTCTCAGTTCCAGGAGCATGTAATTGAGAGATTGTAGACTTTTGAACAATAACATGTAGTTGTAAGTTGATCATTTATATGCATTCTCATTTTAAATTCCAGGAGACTTTTTTTGTAGAGGGAATGAAAACAAATCATGCATAGGTATTAGAACTCAGAATGAAGAAATAAAACCATCAGTGCTTGTAGTGCTGTTGGAATGGCAAGCTATCTCAAATCTACTAGCCACATCTCCCTTCATCTTCCTACCACGTCAGTGTTTGTGGTTTGTTTCTTAGGTATATGATCCTGAAAGAAGCAGTAGTTTACAAAAGTAATGCTGTCTGAGGCTGTTGTAGTTTGGAGTTCTGAGCTGTAGTGAGTGTGGAGCAGACAATGCTGCCCACATGGCGTGGCTGATGCTACCAGTGTTGCTGCTCTGCTTCTAGGGGCAGGCTCTCTCCCTGACTCTACCACGTCATCTGTTGCCTTCACTGCAGGGCAGAGCCTTGCTAAATGGGCCGATGTGCTTATCAGTGCCCGTAGGCACTTAATTTCACCATGTGTTGCAAAAGTCTATAAACAACTCTGCTGTGTGGAGCACATGGGTGCTTGCTCTCTGCATGTCCTCGAGGTTATAAAGGCATTAATCTGTACATTTTACAGGCTAAATTTTTTTTGCTCTGTCATTAGAAAAAAGCTGATTTTTCTGTTGCCTGAGAACTGCTCTGGCTGATTAGCATGGAAATGAATGTGCTTTAATCATCTTGGGCTGAGGGAAGCTCAAAATTAATTTGCTACATTAGTTTCACTTTAAAAAGGTATTATAGCTGTTGCCACTAGTGACCATTATAGTTAAAAATGCAAAATAGTCTTCCATTCAGCACCGTGTTTATGCCAACTCATCACTTTGCAAATCATTTGTTTTCCAAACTAGATTTTCCCTATTTAATCTTTGCCCCATAAAGCAGGTTGGGGGAAGGGCAATCAAGAGAGTAACATGCAGGGAGTGATATCAAAGTGCTGACTTGAAACTTAACCCTGTGTTCACTGGGGCGCTGTGTATTATCACACTGCTCAATTCGTTCAATCCATCTTATAAAGAGATTATTTCATAGTCCTTGTCCTCTGGAAATCATTTCAGTGGTAACTGTAAATGGCAAATGAGTTGTCAAAATATGGAATGGAAGTGAGAAATTCTTTAGAGATACATACATGTAAAAAAAAAAAATAGGAAAAAAGCAGTCTTTGTTTTTGTGATAAAAAGATACTAAATGAATTTGGGTTCTTCCTCTTCAGAAGACTGTGCATGATTCAGTGGCTTTATAAATACAAAGAGAGCTTTATATTAAGAAGGCATTTCTATTATACCCAAAGTGATGTGGAAGGAACTGTTTAGGTAACCATTAAAGAGAATTGCCACTCACATGTTCGGTGAGCCTGTATGTGGGCGTTTGTTTTGACTTAGAGCTATGGTAGCTGTCAAAAATACCCCATTCCGGATAACCTGAAATTTAGAGGTAACATGTTGCTCAGGAAGTCAAGTGTGTAGCCGACATGTCAGGCTGAAACAAACTGAAAGAATTTTTTCGTTTAGTTAAAATAAGATTAAATGAGACTTCTGATAAGCGAAATAGGATTAAAACTCTTTAAAATTAAAAAATAATCTTGAAACCAATCTGGTAAATTTGGATGAGTGAAGCAGTGGGGTGGTTTGGAGGATGATCTGTCCGGGGCGGGGTGGGGGGGGGGAGGGCGGGAGTGGAAGTAAGTTTGGAGAAGTGAGATTGCAGCTGAAATGACCAAGGGTGAAGAACCTGTGGTGATTCTTACAGAAACCAGCAGAGGTTTGGTAAGACTTATAGTCATCTATCTTCAGAAGAGATAGGACTGGAAAATTACTGTAGAAAAGAATTACCAAAAGCTACAAGCACAATCAAGAAGTGACAATTCTGAGAAGGCAAAGAGGACATGGTCTATCAGTCATTTCAGCATTGGGTGCCTGTGTCGGGAGGAAGCAGGCATTCCACCTTGCCAAGAAAGCAAGAGAGGAAAAGCTTAAGCACCTGATTAATTTGAAGCTATTTAGCACTGCAGTAATGTAAGATGAGTTTCATCCTGTGTAATTTTACACCCGTAGTAGGCTTTTTCATATGAACTAGTTACCTTGAGCCCTCTTTACCTTAGTGGAGAGAAAAGAGTGCTTGTTAGAGGAGATGATCTATATCCTTAAAGTACATGTCTAAAATAAGCCAGATGAATTGCACTCCAGAAGTGCCTGTTTCTCTCCATTGACTATAAAAGGAGCATGGTGTGATTAGTGAAGATAGAGATGTCTCCACTGGAGGCATTTGTATTTAGTTGGAGGAATTCCTTGGGTGCTTTTTATGAAACTAAACTATCCATCAGTTCACTCAGTGCTGTCTCCAAAGTTGTAAGTACTGCACCAGAACCAGTCCCTGTGAAACTGTGATTATCAGCAGGTGAAGGAGATTCAGAGCTCTTGGTAAATGAAAAGCATTCAATGTAACACACATCATTTTGATTCAAGATGTGCACATGCTTTTGCTCATTCTTGTTCTTTGTGGGTTACTGTATCATTATAAGTCTACCCAAGATATCTCGGAGCATCACGACTGTAATTCAAGACTAGCCCTTGTTTGGACGACACATGGTTGAAATCTGCACCCTGGTGTGTGTCAGAAGAAATCAATGTGTAATTAAAAGCTGCTAAATATGATGTCATGGTTACATTCCTTGCTTTCTGAGCATTACTTTTAGTGGTGTGTTAATTTATCTTGCTGCTTCTTCTGGGGACCAGCGCATACACTTAAATGTCAATATTATTGATAGCTCTCGACTCTTTCTGGGCTATCTCCCATCTCTGCCATTTCTGAGGATGAGGTCACTGAGCGTTTTGAAGTACTAGTGTACTTTATGATAGGACAGGGTAAAATCATGTTCACTGCAGTAAAGGTGTGTTCTTAAGGGTCTCTGGTGTTGCATTAACAAGGCATTTCAAGGAAGTAGAGTATCAAATTAATGCTTAATGTTAAAGACATTAATGTCTTTGTGCTTAATCCCTGTTACAGCATGGAAGCAGAAGGAGCTTTAAACAGCTTCCTTCCTTGCCTTCCTCTTTTCACAAACAAACATTAAAAATTTAAAAGTGTGGGTAAGAATGTCTTAAGAGTATTTTGTATCAAATGGGGGGGGAGAGGGAGTAAGTATGCAGTCTTCAACAGAAATGCTCTAGTCTCCTCGATTTTTGGGGAGGGACCTGCAAACGAAAAATCCCCACAAAACCCAACGCATGTAGACAGAACAGAGGAGAGTTTCAGTATCAAGCTGTGCCTTGCTCAGGTGTGGAAGAACTTGTGGGGCTGCCTTCTCTTCATGGTTTTGTAGGATGGTCTGGATATAGACTGAACTCCTAGAAATTACCTAATCTTTTTCTGCCTATGTCTTAAAGATAAAAGGACTCCAATAAAGTTTACTTATCTTTTTCTGTATTAATCATGTCTCTTTTTATATATAGTTGGTACTCTCAGTTGGTAGTTCTCTAGCAGAACCCTCTCTTCATTGGGTCCTTTAGACTTGAATGCAATAAATAAAACTAATAATTCTGTGAAATACTGCATTTTTATTTCCCATCTGTGGTTTATGTTTGTATACTTTGAGGCATCTACAATGATGCAACTGTAGTTTAAGGGCTGTGTGAGAAGTATTATTTACAGTTGCCATCAATTGGTCTCATGCATCTGTAACTGCAATAAATACAGATATGTGTAGGACAGAATTAGGAAACTGTTCTTCAGTTCCCGCTGATAGTATCTTGCTGAGTGTAGCTGACTTATGTGACATAGGACTGGTTGTGCTGATTGTGTTCTTCCTATCTCATTTGTGACTGCATCCATCTTGATATATTAGATGGAGTCTAGGAATAAGAGGGGTAGTTGCCTTGCCAGGTTGAGTGCAGTAAGGGAATTGATTGATTTAAAATCAGTTGCAGTACATCAAAAATTGAAGTTAAGGCTCTATTGCATTGCTTTGCTTGGTTAAAATGGATTTTTGCTTTTCTATTTACTTTTTATGTTTTAAAAAAATTTGCTTCCAAGTGGCTTTCTAAAGAAAACAATTGATACTTATTTTTGAAACTATCACCACTTTGCTGTTGTGTTTTTGTGATGACAGAGCTGATAAGAATTTGTGAACAGCTCTGGTTATCCCTTAAGTATTCCTGATAAAGAAAAATTGAACTGGAAGATCCTCCATCTGTGCTTGAATTCTCTTCTTAAAGAAAGAAAGTAAGTCTGAGCAAACCTTCCAGCAAAATGCTAAGTACAATCATAGAATATCTTAAGTTAGATGGGACCCATAAGGATCATAGAGTCCAGCTCCCTGCTCCTTGCAGGACTACCTTAAGCCTAAACCATAAGAGTAGGACATTTCTGGACAGGCAAATCTTATCAGGTAAGAAGTTTGCTCATAAACATGTGTACCCAGCCTAAAGAATTGAACACAAAATCAAGGTTTAAAGCCACTGGGAGCTGATCTGCACAAGTCAGTGGGAAGCCACTTCTAATAACATCCTTTGTGTAAAACAGCTGTGTTACTGCTCTGTGTTGTGCCCTGTGCTGTTTTTTTCATGAGCTTCCTCTAAGTACAAGAAGACCTGAAAGTATTTACTGATAGTTAACAATATAGTAGTATATTATCTGAAAATTACTTACTTCTGCCTCCACCCACAGTTTTCTTATGGATTTAAGTGACATGAGGATGATTAGGTCTATATCTTTCAGAGGGTCTTTGGCTCTGGGCTGAATTTTTCTCCCAGCTTCTTCCCAAGGTGTAGCGTTTTGTGCCCTCTCTTGCTTCTACCCATCCCATTACAGAGGAAGCAATGTGATACCAAGGCATCAGTCCTCTCATTCAGGATTGAAACTGTTTTCTGTATTAATCTGTTAAAGGTGCTGATAAAGACTAAGCAAGTTTGAGACTAAGGGGAACCTCCCATTTTTCCATATCAGCTTTTACCCTCTCAAGAGCAAGGCTGCTGGAACAAAGCTGCAGAGCTGGGCAAGTAGCAGGTCTGCTGTATGCCTGAAACTTAACTTCATGCTTCCCTTCCATCATTCATGAGCACTTTATATTAAACAAACAAATACTGAACACTAAACACTTTATAAAGGCACAGCCTTGACCTCAGGCTCTCTGCAGCATGGGTAGATTAAACTGACATTCTGAGGGAAGCAGTTTGAGCAAGAATCTGAGGATTTGATCTGGTAGCTGTAATTGTGGCATTTGAAACCTCAGGGGTATTTTTCCTGGGAGTATATGTAAAAGTGAGAATCAGTCTAGACTAAGTTGATTATATCTGTAGTCAAAGATGCTTTTGAGCAGAGACAATAAAAATAACTTAGGTATAAACAAACATTTTCAATTCTTTTGAGTTGCAGTCTAAGAACATTTCTAAGAAGCACTGCTGTCTGACCGGTGAATGAGTACGTGAGCAAACAGAAGATTTTGATGAACAAAACATCAGTTACACATCTTAACTCTTATTTGGGTGTCTGTCAAGGCAAGGGTTCCATCCTCATATTGCTGCAGTGAGCTGTGCAGTGAAAGCCAGGGGTGTTCCACCAGATGATAATTACCAGTAGTTAGTTGCCTGTTGCTGCAAAAATTTTCTTCAAAGTAGATAGTTCTTTCCATATGCTTTTTGCTTTGAACTTACTCATTTGTCCAGGAATCTTTGTGAACTTGGCTATTCCTCCTTCCCTTCCAAGATACCACCTGGGGAAAGCCGCAGGTTAATAGTGTCCTGTAGTATAATCTTCCAGTTATTCATGTAGACAGCCTATCAAATGTGCAGAAGTAGACTGCAGCTCTGATCATCTGGCGGAGGGGATTAATGTCATCTAATGCAATGTGCTGGTACCAAATAGATTACAAGAAGCAGAAGAGGTTTGGAGGCTGAGTGAGTGAGTTGGGAGAGGAGGGGAGTAAAACCCCTCAGGAAATCAGTAGCCGTCTCAATTTGCAACTTGTAGTTAATATACTGTGTGCAGCAAAACATGTTCTCTGATGTCTGGGACTGTACTTGATGGAGGGGGGAGTATCACAGAAGGTGCTAGCTATAAAGCTTCTGTTTAGAATTGACAACTACAATCAAATAACAGTGTTCTGGAATCTTGTCTTACATTTCATCTTAAACCAAGTGCAGAAATATTTTTGGTGCATAAAGTATGTATCTAGTGTTTTCTGTAGCTTGTTTAGTCTTTACTAGGCATATAAAGATGTTTGTTATTAACTGGGTGTTAAATAACTGGGTATAATTAACTTTATTTGGTCATGACAGTAAAAGCATACTCTGTGTACACTATGTAGTATTTGATAAATGTATTTATATTGAGGCATTCCATTGATTTGACAAATAATGGGTCATTAATGGCAAAGTCAACTTTAAATCTGAAGCCACAGCTACTCTGCAGGCGCAAACGTCAATACAGGCTATGTTAGCTTGCCTGACATGTTGCAGCTAAATTGCACATGAACAAGCTTGAGCATCTCTGCCACATTCTGGTCATGTCTGAAACGTATGTATACAAGCTGCTAGTTTAAACTACAGAATCAGAGGTGCTGTTCACAGTCTGTCTCTTTTCATTCTCTGTTACTTTAAGCATATTTGAAACCAGGGAACTTGTTAGCTATTTCTATTGCCATGTAACTGAAAACTAAATGAACACAAACTGGGCTTCTGAGAGGTGTGTATGCCCAAGGAGGATGTTAGCAGATACACACAGTGCTCAGCTGAAATGAAATAACTGCATGAGGGGACTGGTAAAAGTATATGGGCCTGTGCATTGGAGGTGCCTCTGGGGCTGGTAATGGGGATCTGTGCACTTGTCAATCCATCCCTCCAGAACTGGCTCAAAGTCTCTCTGGAGTTCCCATTTTATGGCTTGAAGTCCTTGTTGACTCCTTTCGCCATGCTTTAGTATTTTATTATGTGAGGGGGTGGAGAGGAAGGGGTGTGTGTGCACGTATGTATGTATGAGAGAAAATTTGATGCAGACTATATTCTGCATCAAATGTATATTCTGTGTAAGTTACAATTACAAACCAACACCTTTCATGCACCATAGGTTGGTTAATGTGTTAGGGTTTTGTGTTGGTAATTTAACTGGGCCCCTAGAGTGCCAAGTAGTGTTTTCATTGCCAGGTAGTTGAGTGCTTAATAAATCTGTCCAATGGTTTTAAGCAAATTTTATGGCTCAGTCAACTTTTTCCTGCTTTCAGCTTTTAGGAACAGGACAGCTGCTAGACTTTTCAGGTGGCTTAGTGAGTTTTGAGCCCAGCAGTTTTTTCTTAGGAACAATTTCTCCCCCAATTACTCGTCAAGTTATTTTGAGGTGATCAGCACTAAACAAAATCAAGGCCATAAAGCAAAATGTTAAACAAGACAACTCTGCTTTTTTTGATCAGCAGTAATCCAGCTGAGTGTATTAAAGGCTATGTAAGTTGCTCCCACAGGATATAGACTCTGGAAAAAATGCCATGTAAAAAACCCCTCTGTCTCGCCCATTCCCCAAGCTCCCCATTCTCCCCTTATTTCAATAGTAAAGTTTCTAGATATCAGTTACATTCTTTTTGTTGAGTGTTATGTGGCTGACTTGAGATGTGGAAAAGTTTTGTCTAAAGCTTTATTTAAGGGAATATGAAATAATTTGGAACTTTAACTAAAACTGATGGGGAAAGGAATTAGGGTTGTTTGTACAGATGGGGTTAGAATGGAAATATTTAATCTACATGTAAGTATTTCCAAAATACCTCATATGATTTGGTAACCTGATCCACCTTTCCCATGGAAAAAAAAAGGGCATTTTGGGTGTCTTATCCAATTTAGTAACCTGGTCCTGAGTATTTTTCCACTTCTCCCTGATTTAGACTAAGTTGAACTTTGTTGAATTCCATGAGTTTTCATCGAGTTGGAACTGATGCATAATGAGAGAATGATCAGGTTAATATAGTTACCAATAAAACTGATAGGAATACTCAGATGTCATGAAGTCAGCCTTTTGATTTTGAATTGGAATTTAGTAAGATCATCACTGAAGTCAGAGTTGCACCAGTGTGCAAGGCGAGTGCAAGAGCAGAGAGAGGTCTTATTCTTTCTGATCCTAACTAACTGCGTAGTCTGAAATTGGAAAGATGGCTGGGCAAATGGAGAGGTAAACTGGAGGGAGGAATAAGGTAAGCCTGCAGTTCCTCTTGGCAAGCCACTAAACATGTCTCTGATTTACTCTCTGAACATATTTGTGGTCTTTCTCCTCCTGGATGGAGATGCACTGTTGACAGCAGGAAGGGAAATGCCTGCATTGCTAATCCGTGAACAGTTGTATACAGAGGAAACTCCCTTCTCCAGTGCTCCCAGTATAACATCACTGGTTATGCTGAAGTGCATCGGGTGGGGCTGAGAGAGTAAAACAAAGCTTTAAAAACTTTATCTGTTTGGTCTCTTTTGCATAAAATATGAGCAAGTAGAAAAATGTAAAACTATTTTTAAAGCTACTTTCTCCTTTTGAAATAGTTTGGCACAGCTTCTGAAGCTTAGTTGTTGAATAAAGAAACTTCCCAGCAACTGCTGTTTGATTACTTCTAAATGTAGATTACAGCTGTCCTTTTGAGAAAGGCACATAGCTCAGCATGTGAGAAACTGACACCTTTTTCTCTCCTTTTCAGAGTATCTCCTCTACAGAAGTCTGAAATAGTAGACATGGTCAAGAAACACGTCAATGCCATAACACTTGCCATTGGGGATGGTGCCAATGATGTGGGAATGATCCAGACAGCTCACGTTGGAGTGGGCATCAGTGGCAATGAGGGCATGCAGGCAACCAATTGCTCGGATTACGCTATTGCACAGGTCAGAGGCAAAAAAGAGCAACTGCCATATCCTGTTATCAGAAATGCACTGCGCGGCCATGTAGCGCTTGGTAGCTTTTCCTAGCCCTCAAGCTAGGAGCATCTCTGTGTGTTTCCTATTCAAGACAGCTGTCTGAAACAAGTATCTTGGATGCATTTTTGGGATTCATTATTATGATTTTGTGTTCTTCAGGGCAAAGCTCCGCCTGTCTTCAAAGTTTGTTTCCTCCTGGCAGCTGTGCAATGTCTTGGTCCTTCAGTAAGCTTGTTTGGTGCAAGCTCTTTTCTGTTACTTTGAGTAAATATTACACCCAGGTGTGTAAGAGTTTGAATGTTTGGAAATTCTTATTTTGAGGTGTGTCTTTTCTTTTTAAATTCTTCCCACCCCTGTAATTTATCCAAGAATTGGTCACAGGTTTTGAGCTGGCCAGTGTTTTTACTCTAGTTGTGTTATTTTGGATGTTATTTGGGTGGGCGCTCCCATCCAATCCCATTAAATTCGGCACCAATTCAGCTAAAGAGGAAACTAAAAAGCCTCTTTTGTTATACAGAAGAAACAGAGATGTAGACTAAAGACTTAGAACTGTAAGGAAGGAAGGAGATGCTTCAGCTGCTGGACATCCTCTGAATACTGTTTACAACTGAGGTGTTCTGTCTGTGTGTTTGAGACTGGTAGCAGGGCAAGAACAGAGTTGACAGGAAGCAGAGACGATCTGCTGTCTCTTCGGGGATCTGTGAGCATCAGCTGATGGTCCCTTCTGGCAGGGTGAAGGCAGATTTGCTCTGCCAAGTGATATGAAATATTATCATCTTTTGATGGCTTCAGTGGAAGGTGAGGTTTTGAAAAGGCATGGGTAATGCTGCTGTTTGCACACATTATGTTTATTGTGTTAACGCTGCTGGGAAGCAAAGTGGCAGTGTTGTATTGCTGCTCTGTTCTGTGGCCTGATGAAGTGCTCTGGGTTTCAGGCTTGAATAACTGAGACCTTTCACTAAATTTGTCTTGAAAATTTTAGGCTGTTTCTGGCATAAATAGTAACATATTTGTGATATTAGTAACAAGGACTTATTCTAGTATAAATAGTAACATATTCCAAATGCATAGCATTATAGGAACTGCCATAATCATAAAGTCTGTTGTCTCTTATAATGACTTTCTCATTTTTAACTTCTGTAGACTGTATTTTGCTTCTGCTGTATAACGTAATTGAATGCTTTTTACTTAGACTTCCTCAGATCATTATTACTTCCATTTCAATAAGTAAGCATAAGCAGTGAGAGTTTTGTCCATAGAGAGCTCTACACATGTAATTCCTTTTGTGTTAGCTGCAATAATGTCGAACCTGAAGAAGCAATTCCATGTTCATGTGTTCTTTCTGCATCAACAAAACCCCTTCTCTTTGGATTTAGTGTTAGAATGTGGAAGTAAGTTGCTCTTGGTTTAAATTCCAGTCAGGGAGTTACTGACAATAGGAATGAATCTTCTTCTTTCAAGATGAAATAAAAGCTGGTTGCACCAGCACAGAACTTTAACTTTCAAGAATTAGTAAAACACTGTGGAACTGTACTTTTTGGATTGTGTAGAAGAGTTTTGTGCTGATTAGAAAACATATAAAGGAATCCCTCCTGTAAAGGAGACTAATATTGTGTGGTAGTGTGTGTTTCAAAGTGTTCAAAAGAAAAACTTGATCTCCATGGGATGTATTTCTTTCAGCAAAGACATATAACTCCCACTAAAGCGTTACTGTATGTGCATGCCTTGAAGGCAGACTATGTTCTTATTGAGTAATTTAAGACGACCACTATAATGTAGCATCTCATGTTCAAATGGTATTTCAAATGCAGTGGTGCCAGAAGTAGGCACTTATGGAGGAGAAAGTCTCTATATAGGCTCGTTCAGGATTCGACGAGGAATCAAAGCACAAACCAAACAAAAATAAAAAGTCAACTTGTGTCTGACTCTGCTCCAAATAGCTTCCACAGGTGCAAGGGGCATCTGTTTGAATCATCCTTTTCCCTTGAAATGACCGTGCACCAGTGATCTGTATTTAGAGAATTCCCAAATCAAATGACCTAACTGTTTAGAGAGACAGTAGTAGAATTTAATAACTTTTCCTCAGTAAAAGGCTTTATCATCTTAATCCAGACAGCATCTGGTATCTTAACTAGGGAAACTTCTTTCTTAAACAAATGTTCAAGCTTCAGTTTTCTTCTTTGGAAAATTTGGCTTGCATTTTGGATGCATTTTCACTGTTTTAAGCTCCTTCCACCTTCCACATGGCATCACCTTATCCTTTAGTCAAGATGGGAGGGTATTTGTCTAAAAGATAATTTCTATATTTAAAAAACTTCTACTGGGGTTGATACAGACAGAACTGTGAAAATTTATACAAACTGTTTCACAGGTAAGCTGGCCAGAAGGTTGTAATGTTCCCTTCTGTTTTAAATCTCTCTAAATACAGTAGTGTCCAAACAAGGGTAGTGTCTTAGTGTAGCTCTATCCCTATAGTCGCTCAAGTACAGCGGTAGCTGTGCATTTGCATCATTTCAGTGACCAGCATGAAAACAAATTTAATTCCCTGCTGCGTCTTAATGGGTCTCTTCACCAGCGTAAACAGGCTCAGAACGGTGTTATTTAGGTTACTAATATCTCCCTTGCTGTGCTACGCAGCACACTCATTTTCATGAGAGTACAGTCAAGAGAGCAATAATAAGTGGCAGGATTTTTCCGTAGCTTGAGCTCCAGAGAAGACTACAGCCATCAGTCATTAGACTCAGCAGAGAGGAGCTTTTAGGGGGCATGTGTTTGGGGTGACTTGTCAGGATGTAGTGGCAAGTTTCCCATCACTGCTGATATGTTTTGTTAGTGAATTTTGATGAGGAAAGTTGTAGCTGTGCTGCATATTACCAGAGGCATTAGATGTCTAATAGGTTAATTTGTGAGTGTCCCACTTTCAGTCCTGATTCAAGTTGGTCAGGGACTGAACTGTGAATCCTTTTTCCCCTCTTTTCTTGCTGGTGTATCCTAACAGATCTGAGTTGCTGATGCATGGGAGAGAGGCTGTTCTTACAGGACTTGTGGTTCAGTGATTTGCTGGAAATCATGTGGACTGTTTCACAACAGCCCTAGTTCATTACTGTAGCTTTCAATTTCAGATATGTTTTGGTTAAAATAAATGATCTAGAATCTAAATTTAGGAAGTTAATCTTTTCCTATCAAGTCATTTCATGGAAAAGGAAGCAAAGCAAATAATGGTCCCACCCTAGTGTCCAAGAACCCTTCAGGTATGCATGTGCTTAACAGTATATCTAGTCACCAGTTTGAGCTGTCTCTAATTGGACAAACAAGGAATGCTGCAGCCCATAGCAAAGTTCACTGACAAAGCCAAGAGTAGGAAATAATGCTTTTCCTAGGCTGCACTGTGAGCCTGCTTCCATAAAAGTCCATTTCAAACCTGCCAAATTGACAAGCTGAATTTGAGCTGTATCTGTGGTTCAAACTAGCATTAACATGGGGGTATTTTTACAAGATTCATTTAGTTGCCCTTTTTCACAAATGCTCCTTCTTTCTTTATACAGTATTTTAGGTGCTTTGTATAACACAAAATTGCATATGTTTTGTAGGCTGGAAATGTTAATGTAAGTATTTGTTCTGTATAAAAGACTACGCATTAATTTTTTTGACTTGTGTTCCCCTCTTTGTGCACTTTATTTCAGCTCAAGACAGTTCTAATGAGCAGACTGTTCATTTAACATAGAGAAAGGAAATTCTGAACCTTGTAAGCCCTCAAACACAGGAATCTTCTTTGACAATGGAATGGAAAGTTCACATTTATATTCAATCCATAAGGCTAAATTGTGTTAACTTTGCTTGATTTTGCTATCAAGATAGTAATACTAACAGAAGTCGTCCTGCTGTTTGAAGCCAGTCAAGAATATTAAAAAAAAAAAAAAAAAATATTGCAGAGATTTTGCTACAAAAAAAAGATTTTTCCTGTAAATATTTTAAGTATTGGGTTTTGCATGTATATTCTGCTGAGCAATTTAAATATTGTGCATGAAGAACAACTTTCATAGCTGATCTGAGGGTTGGGTTGGTTTTTTTTCGGAAAGATGTTTACTTTAACCAATGTTTTTAAACAGTTCTTCATATATTTAAAAACTTTTTTTCTCTCTTTCAGTTTTCCTACTTGGAGAAGCTGTTATTGGTCCATGGAGCTTGGAGTTACAATCGAGTTACCAAGTGCATACTGTATTGCTTCTACAAGAATGTGGTTTTATATATTATTGAGGTAAGAGTAACAAAATGGATTGGTCTTGCTGGTGCTTACTGCTCAAATCATCTCTTGTAAAAAGCAAAACTCATCCAAATAGATTGAGCTAAAAAGACTGACATTTTTTTCCATGTTCAACAACTTAAAATTCTGTTTCCTTTCTCAGATTAAGTTAATTCACTTGAATCTTTTAATGTTTGTGAAAGGAAAACTGAAGGTTTTAGCACAGTGAAGCCTTGGATATGAGATGTCAGAGGTCAAGTTCATTCCTTCTGTGCAAATGTTCTTATTGAAAGCTTCTCTGTGTTCATGGAAACATTCCAGTTAGAGCTTATATTTACTCAACTTGAATTCAGGGCTAAAATTAAATCAAAAGTCCTTTTAATAGAATCAGGGAGAACTCTATAGGCAAATAATAAAGTAGGCAAAAACTATAGCTGTTGATTCCAAATTATAAAGACCATGGCTTAGCTGGAACTGAAATTTGTTTGCCTTGGTTTTGTTGGTTTTTTTTTTTTGGAAAAAGAGGGCATAATTTTGCCCTACGATGCCACTGAAATTATAAAATGAATCTGAATGCTGTATTTAGTATTTAAAATGTAACTGACTGTGTTTTACAAAATTAATTTCCTGAAGATGTCAAGTAGTGAAATTGGTTTTTAAAGAGGGCTAACTACTGTTATGAACATTAGTACATTGCATTTCAGCCTGCTTAGATAGTGTAGTTTTTATGCTTCAGGATATAGTCTTGAATTTAAGAAGGATGCCTTGTTAGAAACAGATGAGGAACTTGAACTCAATGGATTGGTCACTTGATACTCAAATGGTCACTTGGTACAGCAATTTCCACATTGTTCATCAGTTTTATTTCTATATGTCTATGTGTATATATGAGATTTTCTGTTTCTTTCTACAATTAAGCAGGCATGATTGAGGTTAACAGATAAGAAAATTAGAGCATTTAGAATTAGGCAGCTACTTACACTGATTGCAGGGGATAGCGGGTGAGTAATGTTTTACTATTCAGTGAATCATATCATGGTCAGTGTATGTATACCCAACTCCCTCAGGGTCTGATCATCTTTTATGCATGATTTATACATGATGGCTTGTTAAGAACAACTGTTTTCCACTAACTTGCTCTGTTTTCCCTCTATTTCTGAATTAGCTGTTGGCTGTTATAATTTCAATGTGGATTAGTCTGTTTGCTACAAGAGAATTACCCTATGCCATCAAAATAGTGACAATGTTTGGCTGTAGTGAGTGGGAGCAGGATGATTGAGTGTTATACATTATTCTAGACTTGTGAAATAAGATGAAGAGCTGATTTTTTTCTAAATTTTAAGCATCCAAATCTTCGCTGTGTTCCAACTCCTTAGGCAGATTCTCTGCAAATTTACATTCATGTTGCTGAGATTTCACAGTTGTGTCCTTTTCCTATTGTAGGAGCCACCTTCGCAGCTCTGAGATGAGTTTAACACACTTAGATATCTACGATTTGGTTTACGTTTTTCTTTCTGAAAGAGTTCTTAATTTGACTTGGGCTGATCATAATTCATGTTTTCAGTACGGGTTTTCAAGTGTTGGTGGTGATGTCGATAATAATATTATTGTGCAAAAGAAATATAAATAATTTAAAAAATAACTTTTCTACTGGGTTTCTTACTGAGCATGGGAGTCTCTGGGATTTTCCCTGAATTGTTCAGGAAATCCTTAACAGCTTCATGATTGCTTTCCAGGATTCTTTTCTCCTTTTGAAAATTGGATTTCAAAGTCCTCATTCTTGCCCATTGCAACATTGCGTGGTTTTTGCTTTACTTATGATAGTCTGACAAGTAAATTAGGGTCTGCATCAAATGGTGTATGGCTAAATTATGCTTTCCCCTCTGAGCATACGTGAGAGGTGTTGAAGACAGGTGAAGGCCTCTGGGACCTCCAAGCTGATATAGCTTAATCACCTTACTATAGGGAGGAATTTTGTTAACCAGAGATCATCACTATATGATACATAAAATGCGAGTCTGGTCTGAGAACGTGAGATGTTCTTGTCACTGTATTATTCTGTGTTCAGTTCTTCCTGCATGCTGTACTGAGCAAATGAGCTTTTGTGTCTCTGATGTTCATGACTAAGTGTGGGAATCAATTCCAATGCCTGAGTGCTGAAAAAATGTCTAACAAGCTTCAGCCCTGCACTTTGGTTATCCTGCTGTGCTCATGCTGCATAGAAGCTGGGAGAAAGCTTAAGTCTTAAGGAAGGTGAAGTGACAAGAGGACTCTTGTAGACCTGCAGCAATTGGAAGAGCTCAATTTGGTTTTAGTTTTCCCTGGTGAATTTGCTTTACTAGTGCCCTTAAGAAACATCCTCTCTAAAATCTGTATAAAACTTGGCAAATTGCCTGGAAACCAGAGAGACACCAGTTTTGGTATCCTAGGGATGCAGGGAGCAAGGGAAGACGTCTCTAATTCCCTTCTTACCTTTATATAAAGAAAGTTGAGTTGTTTTATATTTCTGTTGTGGGACTTGGGAGTGCTGATCAGTTCGTGGTACAGTGATGCTCATGAAAGAGAAGCTCCACAAGGGAATAAATACTTCAACTTGAGAGAATGGTAGTTGAGTGCCCAGCACTCCTGCACTGTTGCTTGTGCATATGGTATGTTCCTGATTGTTTCCCAATGCTCTGGACAAGTTTAATATTTACCTATATTTCCTGCTTGGATGTGTGGTGTATGGGGAATATTCTTTTAGCATTATAATGAAACAGGGATTTGAACTTGAACTACTTTCTAAGTTAATCTTCTAAAGGATTGTACTGAGTAAATATTTATAGAGTTGAATCAAAAAGCAGATCGGTGAATGACTGTCAGTTATACCTTTGTTAGTCTATCTGGTTTATTTCAATGAAGCTTTAACACCTGAGAAATAACTGTAGTAAGCCTTATGTAAATGAGTTTTGCAGCAGTGAAGCATTGGCCTCAGAACTTTTATTTCCTGATACTTTGCAAATATCAGAGAGAAATAAGAGCTTGTACTTGGGCTTAGCACACAACATGTGGACACAACTTGCAGAAGCATACATTATGATTAAGCTTAATTTAATTACACCATTATAAATGCTTGAGGAAAACATACTGCTGTCTCCTTTTCTAGCATCCCAGTGCTTGTATATTAAAACCCATAATACATTCAGTTCATCTTCATACCAATCACCCTTATACCAGGAAGATCCAAACTGTGTCATCTATGAAACATTTAATTTCATGAGATTTCCTTCAGCTTCTGGGAGAAGTGGTAATTAAAATACAGGATGTGGGATTTGGTGGGAGTATATTCAGGTGACTGGCATCATGGGCTTTACTCCAAAGAGATGCTGCTGGGTGAAGACTGGTACTTACCTTCCCGCAATGGCTGATTCTTTGTGGAGATATGGGCCTCAGGAACTGAGTTTCCAGCTGCTTTGACGACAACTAAAATGTACACCCATACTGGGACAATTTAATGCAACTAGAGGGCTAATGTAGCAGAAGACAGGCCTTGTAGTCTAGTTATTGCAGGGGAAATGGATATAAGAGTGTATTTTCCCTCTCCCTTGCTTAAACCTTCCTAATATTTTAGGAGGTGAATTTTAAGTCTTCAAAGTGATAAAGCTCAGAGAAGATTTTGGTTTGGCTTAACAGCCGAAAACTCTATGTTGCTTTCCTTTCTCTGACCTGATTTCTCTTTCCTTTTGCATTTCTTCATCATCATGCTCCTGCTATTCTCTTGATTTCCCCCCTTGATTTTTGAAAATTCAAAGCACAAGGAAATCTAATTCAAAAGCAGGAAAAGAAGTGGTGCCTGGAAATCCAAGTCCTTTTGGTGTGATTCTAAGCTTCATTCTTGATCCCTTGCATATCACTGCTGCCAAGGTGCTTCAGGGTGTAAAGTTAGGATTCCTTCACTTATGGCCCCACTTAGCAGCAGAGGGGTGCAGAATTAAGCCTTTCCATTCACAGAGGTGATTGATAGATGAATTGTTACCACTTCCATCCTCTGACTGGCCCTGCTGGGTCTGGCCTAACAGTGGTAAGGGAATCTATATAGAAAGCTACTAATGTTGCTGCAGGGATGAAATGCAAATACAACCCCCTCCCCCACTTCAGTGTCCGTTATGTATTTCGCATGTCTGGCTGCAGTAGCATTGTGAACTGAAATAGTTACTGAGGAAAGCAAATAATTCAGCATCATCCTGAAGCAGAAGGTTGTTGACAGCGGTTTGGCTTTTAAAGCTTTGACAGACAGATACCTGGGTATCATTACAAAACACCATCTCATACAGTTATTTATGTAGCTGGCTTTAAACTGAGTAGTGAAACACAAGATCTGTTTCACATCTGTTAAGCAGATATATTTCACTGGAGATGATACAAAGTTGTCCTGATGACATCAGAGCTTTGAAATATAGCTGATTTCAAATGTAAAAGAATACAGGAATGTCGCTTTCATGTCATGCTTGGAGAAGTAAAAACACAGCAAGATCAAAGGCAATATCCGAAATAACAGGTAAGAGTTCAAGGCATTTGGGATGGTTTTTTTCAAACAGTAGCATGGAAGGTGGCTTTCAGGCCAACTCAGTGTGCAGCAAAAATGTGCTCAATACTTCACTGGAGCATGTTGTTTATCTGAAATGTACTTAATATTAAGTGTGCCTTTATTATCCATAGCAGAAAGAGTTGAGGGGAGGAAAATAGATGGTCTCTGTGTCAAGGTCTGGTAGTGTAGGGACATGACAGAAAAATGTATGGCAAGTGGGAAGGGGAGAGTATAATGTACATATCCTAACACTGCATTATTTTCTTTTCTGCTTTAAGAATTGAGAGATAAGTTGTAAGCCCAGACTGGAAAGCTCTTCCTTTGTGGAGGCTGAGAGGGAAGTGTTATATGTGAGCACTGTTAAACAAAAGATAAATGTAGTAAAGAACAAAACACCAGGATCATAGTTTCTCTTTTAGAGCTGGATTTTCAAGTCTTAAAAGCTCTGAGTAAACACAATGCCTAGATAAACATGCTTTTAAATAAATCTTGATTTTTGTGAATCCAGTGGGTCGGCAGTGAGTGCTGTGAAGTGCTCCACCTGGTCTTAGTGGTCTCCATGTGGTCTTAGTGGTCACCACGTCAGACTAGCCAACAGCACGAGCTGTGAAAGCAAACATGAAGTGTTGCTGGATGAGACCTTTCAGTTGTTTTTCCTATTTTCATGCTTTCCTGTCAAGCACAATTTTAAAAATACAGAAAGCAGATGTGGGAATTGTAGCTCTTATGTACGCTCTTATCCAAATGGCATTCAGAATTGAGTGTATCTGCTCCGATACTAAAAAATATACAGTTCTAATGCTTCTGTGTGCTTATCTCTGATTTATATAATCTGACTTTACCTCCATCCCTGTGCTTTCTGTTTCCAATTGACTTTGCAACTCTGAGGGTACACTCAGGCAATAGAAAACCTTAAGCATGGGGATTTTTACATTGAATTGAGGACTGGAGCGCAATAACTATTGTCATAAATAGCAACTTTGTTAAGAGCAGTTTCCCTTAGTGTTAAGAATAAAAAGGTTGTAAAATTCTCTAGCAGGCATGACAGTAATATGGGCAGCTAGCTGTCTTATCATGCTTATGTATTCAAATTATTCAGTTCCCTGGTCAAATACTTGTGATGCCAGTAGGCATTTAATAGTCATTTGTTCTGTGTGCATATACTCGGTGTGGTCTGTGTGATTTCTATTTCATAGTTTGGAAATCTGGCTTTTAAATTCTCACAAATGTGTGCATATCCTGAATAAGCATCTTACTCTCTGTGGGCAGGACCTTTTAGATAGGCAAAAGGTGGCATTGAGTGTCCTGAAATTGATATCAGGTGTAAACATAGGTCCCTGAGAGAAACCTGTCTAGAGTCTATGTAGGTGACCTTTATGGATGCTCTGGGATCGTGGGGAGCAGTATGGGACTGCTGGGTGTGCCACAGGACCTGCCAAAGACTGTCATCTGTCTGAAGCAGCAGCATTATTAGTACATTATTTATTTATTTGGTTCTTATTGTTTGTTTGTTTTTCAAGCATGTAAAAAGAAAGGAGTCCACATCCCTCAGCTTGGGTAATGTTAAAAAGTTCAAAAAGTGCAGTATATTTAGGGAAGTTACAGCGCAGAACTTGCAGACCTGGAAAGCTTGGTAATGACACAGTGTGAGGAGCAAAGTGTGTGAGACTCAGCACTGTCTCTTGATAATTTTTGGAAAACCAGGTCTTACATGTGTGCTTATTTTTCTCTTGCACTGCTTCTTATCAGCCTCGTACACAGGTTTAAGATGCAGAAGTAGAAGACTTAGAGCAGCACAGAACATTATCCCCCTACCCACCCTCCAAAAAAGCTAACCATAGGCTCCAATTCAAGAACACATTCTTTAGTAGCAATACTTAAAGAAAACAGATCCAGCAAATAGCCTGCCAAACTTCTTGGAATGTCATAAAATACAGCTGGCCAAGCTAATCCAAAATTGTCCAGATAGTGCTTTTCTTTTTGTTCTTAAAAATATATCCTAATTCTTTCTCGGATGATTTACAGTGCCTAGTTTATATTGCTACCACTGACAATTTATTCCATATTTCAACCCCCTGTTGTCTGAAGAAATTGAGAATTGCATATAGGCTGGTCTTGCCAACTTTAATCCATGACTGACTTCTTGTTTTTTGGGTTTGTAATTGTGTATGTTAATCCCAAGAGTTTTCAAGGAATCAGTCACAAAGATAAATCCATGATAATTTTCCGTTCTTTTTTAGTGCTGTGCACTACACAGTGAATCATTTCAGAGCAGTCCATCTTCCCTGGAAACCAGATTGACTCAGCTATTAAACAGCTGGTTTTGAATTTTTTCCAACCATTTTCCAAATTGATGGAATGAGTACCAGCGTTGCTCTGACTTTTTATGAACACTGCCTTGATTACACTCTACAACCCACACAGCTTGTAATTTTTCAACATTCCAAATACTATAAATGATAAATTAGGTTCCTTAGCATCATCTCAAAATCTCTAGGTGAAACATCTAGGTTCAATATGTGCTGCAGAAGACAACTTCAAGAAGAAATCTATTGTGATATTTTATTGGGCAGATAATAAATTCAGAGTGCCTGGATCCACTTTTTGTGTATATTTATATGCATAAGGAGTGTATGACAGGCACGGTGGATTTTTTTTCTCTGTAAAATAGACATGCTTTATTTGGTGTGAAAAATCTTGATTTCATATTTGGAGGGCTTGTAACAAAGCAATAATAATATTATCTAAATTTGAGCCCATTAAATGTGAAACATTAGCCGTTTCCTGATCAGAGTGTTCATCAAAGCCAAAATCCTGCCATCAGTAAATGGTTTTGCAGTTTAACCATGTTACCAGTGGAAATGCAAGTTGATGTTTAGAAGGGGGATAACCTAATGTGGAGAAGCTTTCAAGTGGGAAGCTAAATCTGTATTATGAAAGTTAGGAAAACCCAAACCTAAGGGCTTTTTTCATGAAATGAAACCAGCTTTGAAATTCAAGAGTTCATCATCCTTGATTTCAACCTCACTTTCTTTCCAAAATCTAAAAGTTTTTTATATAAAGTATAACTCTTATGGCGTTGAATACTGACTTGAGGAACATTGACTCTCTGCCTCAGTAATATTGGATAACCAATTGCTTTAATAATAATAAAGGGGAGCAGATCCTACTTTCACTTAGGCTAATTCAGCACGCGTGGCATTACTTATGGGTACAGAGAAGGCCACATTTCAAATTTGTATCAGTGTTAGAAGAGTGCAAACAAACCTTACCAGGGAATAACTTGTACTTAGCACAATCATGATGAATTTAGGAGTGTGCGCTGTACCGCAACGAAGGGGGTCATTTTGAGAGAGCTTTTTTAAAATCCAGCACTATATGTACATGTGGGCTATACCCCTATAAGTAGTATAGTAGATACACATTAGTAGACATATTCCTGATTTATGTAGGAATAACTGATAGCAGAGTAAGGTCCTCTGTGTATCGTATCTATTAAGAAGGAGGTTTTTGTGTGTTTTGCTTTTTACTAGACATAAGTCATGAGGCTGATGTGTTGAAGGTGTGAGGGTTTCTTTTTCACCTTTTTCAACCTACCTCATTGCTCTGAATAGCTATATTCAAAATGCTTTTCTACAGCAACTTACTTAGCTTTGAGGATGGTAATACAAATGCTTACAAATGAGGCTGCATTTTGCTCAACAGGGCTTGGTGATAGACTAGTGACTGCTTGCAAATCAGAACAGCGAGTTTTAACACTCTGATTTAGAAGCTTTGAGGCACTCATGTTAAAATGACCCTGTAAGCATGCATGCTCTGTAACTTAATGCAACTTGGAAGGCTAGTTTTCCAGGGGAGAGAAAAGCAGAATTACTTTTACCCCGTTAGCTGTATCTGTTGCAGTTAAACTCTGATGTTATCCTAGTATTTAAAAACGCTATTTAGCCTAGGCGTGAGAAGGGATTTGCAGTTCTTTTTGCACAGCTCTTCGTAAAGCAGTTTTAGGTAGTGCCAGAGAGTTTGGAAGTGTTGCAGACAAGGTGTAGTATTGATTCATGAGTCATGCTTTTGTGCAGTTTCACATAATCCTTTGACTTTTTATTTAAGCCCAAAATACTCTGGAATTGGACATGGAGCCCACTTTTGCAAATGTGTGGTGGCTTGTCTGTGACCAGTCCCACTGAGGTCACTGAATAGTAATAGCATTTGCCACTTTCCTGGCAGTTTTTTTGGAATAAAATGAGTATATTTGTTCCAAGCCAGGTGCTGGGATATTGTTTGTTTGTTGTGTGCGTGTGAACAAAAAGTGTGCTGGTCTCTGTGGGCTGAATTTTGCTTGTCTAGACTGAATAGAAGTGCCTGGCCATGAGCCACTTGCCCAGGCGTGAGGTCAGGCTGTACAGCTTGGTGTTTTTTGAGCATGAGTAACTCCATTGTTACACTGAATCATTTTGCTTCGGTATTCAGTTTTATCATCTTGAAGCATTTTACAGTACTTTGCAAAACAGATAACCTTACCTGAGCTCCTGTCCAACACCAATCTCATTGTCAACTTCTTCCTTCTAGTTAAGGGCATTTCTCAGTCATATTTAGAGGCACCACTGGAGTATGTTTCTGACAGCCATGTTTTGTAGTGTGTCCTGTAATACAGATGGATGCAGTTGATGAGTTTGTAATTCCTACTGTCTTAATACTGCTTCACAGACAACCACAAAAACCTTCTGAATGTGGTGTCACCAGATATGTCAAATATAAAATTTCTTTCTTTCCAGTATCTGTATCATGAACTGAGCTGGTCCTGATTATTTTGAGGTTTCTTGGATTTTTAGGATCATGACCCAAAGAAGCTAGGGCAGAGAACAAATTTAACTGAATACAGATTCCATTTTTAAATGCTGCTAGAAAATAATTTTGCCATTTCACTTGGATGAGCACTAATGATAAAAATACCTCTATCCAGTTTCACTAATTAACCACTGGAGATTGTTTTATTCTGGGATTCATAAAAGGCATCTGTAACCTAGTTTAAGATGCATTTTATTTTAAATCCTGTACATGCACTTACGTTTTTGAAGGAAAGGATCTAGGATATAGGTTTGGAGTACTTGTTTGCCCAATTTCAAGGTCTTGAACCAAATTTTTTTAGCACAGCAGGGTCAGAAGTAAGAAATATTCCATATTCTCCATGATCAGTCCAGTCCTCAGTGCAAATCTGAAGCAGCATAGGTGTTGCTTTCAAATGTGCTTTTACAGCCTCTCCTGCTGTAAAACCACTTCAGTGGTTTGGCTATATTTGACCCAAGGGATATCTGCCCTTGGATAGCTGTTAGGAGCTAGAGCTCTGTGGCTGGGGACAGGAGACCGCGAGTTGTTTTCATTCAGTGCTCCTGAGAGGCTCCTTTCCTGTGTGGGAATCCCACATCACTCAATTGAGTCGGCATGAAGATTTGTTGGACTGTGTTATAGCATGCAGCAAGTGTAACAACGCTGAGTAACCTGTCCAAAACAGGCTATTTTTTCATTCTATATTGAAATGCTGAGCCCAATGCAGATAGCTAAGACTATTTATAAGCATTTGGTTATTTATATGCTCTAGACAGCATGTCATTGCCTTTTATATCTTAGTGCATTTTTCAAGAAAATCACTTAGAACATATTAAAATACACTAGGAATAGCAAATAATTCTCTAGTGATAGTTTTGCTTCTGAGTTATACAGTCTGTGTTTCTGAAAAGATGTCAGAAATGTGTCAGTTGTAGCTCCCCTCCCCATCCCGCAGTATTATTTTGCCATTCCATAATGTTTTCCATTAGTTCTCCTCTACCTCACTACATTGCAATGGTTCAAGAAAAAAAAAAACAGGTTCAATTTGAATGTAACTGCTCTGTAGTAAGGGCATCCTGGGCCAATTCTTTTTTGGTATTTAAGAACCAGGATTGGCAGTTCAGTGTAACTGGGCCTGTGTCAGACAGGAGAGGAGAATCAGGAGCAATACTTAAAGGCTGAGACCACGGTAATCTTAACATATGTTAGTGGGTGTACTTGCATGTTGAATACTATTATCAGTAGTCATGAGCGTATGCTAAATCCTCAGATCTATACACCACCAAAGGCAAGGGGCTCATTCTGTGGAAAAGCAAGAGCTAAGTGGTTTTGATTCATGGCTATGTGTATTACAATTCGGTTCTGCCCCATCAAGACAAAGACATGGATAACCACTGATGACTTTATGCTGTCAGAAAAGTGAAGGAGGTCAAAATGTGGTCTGCCAGCTTTTGAACGTGACAATGTTGTTTTGATTTCTTCCTGCTGGATTTCTTTGCATTCATGCAAAAGCAATTAAGGATTTGGAAAATGAGAAGATGGAATATATTAGCCTTAGCTGTATCTAAGTTCTGCAGGGATTCACTGGAAGTATGTATATTTTTGTATAAACTGTGTAAATATGATGTGTGTAAGAAAAGAAATCTAATACAGTATGTTCTCATCCAAAACCAAATAATGCCATCGTTATTAGTACAGGACAGTGCAGATTGGATTTTATTAATGTTAACTGACTGCGATATGCAGATGGCTCGGTAGCAGCAGAAGTGTAAGCCATCAGTAACCAGTAACACCTGAACCTCTCAGTATTATTTGTGATGATGGCTCCTGTCAAGTTCAATTTTGGTAGAAAAGCGAGTCTCCCTATTGGGTTTACTAACGGTGTCTTGACCTTTTATCCCTTTTGTTGCCAAGGAGTGGCAGGTGTCTGGAGCAGCTAAGCAATATGACAGTCAGGCTGTGCTTTGTGTCAGCTGGCATTCATTAGTGTTAAAAATGATATGTGGGTTCGTACTGCTCAGAAGTGTGTTTGTGCCTATTAATACATCCTGATTCATGGACGAGATGGGGATAGACTATTGAATTCCTTTACTTTCCCCTGTTTCTCTTCTGTTTAGTTTTGTGATGGAATACATATGAAATTGAGGAAATTTCAGGATGTGATTTTCATAGTGGCACATTGAATCTGTATTTGCCTGCTGCCGTCTGCTTTGGTGGCACCAGTGTGGTGGTGGGTTCAGCAGCTTTCTGCACTGGGAGCTTTGTGCAGTGCTCGCCTTCAATGTGCCACTTCCCTTAGAAAGTCCAAGTCCCTCCAACTGTGTCAGGCATGCTTCTATGCCTGTCACTGGGCTGTGCTTTCACCATCACTTGAATCCACAACTGGGCTGTGCTTTAGTCTGACATAAATGCACACTGCCATTGAAAAGGACAGCCTGATCTTCATTTGTCCCTAGGAGCATTGTCTTTTTCCCCTTGCTTGCCAAGGTGCTAGTGTTTGCACAGCTGCAGGATGAGCTCTTTAAGGTTAGAGTTCAGCCAGATCACGTTCCTGATATATACAGTTCTTGAATGAGAGGTAGGGTCAGCTCTTCTGATAGCAGCATAGGCTTTTGTCAAGTATACTTAAGTGTACATGATATTTTAATAAGCTAAGGTAGGAGCTTTTACTTGTGTGTCCTGGCATAACTGCCTGGGGACTTATAGTCAACCGATTTTTCCCTTTTGGGCTGTCTGTGTATCTGTTACTCAAAGACATCCCAAACATAGACCTAGGAAAGAGGGAAGGAAGTTGAGAAGTGGTAGTTGATCCCAAAGGCATGTCTAAACAAAAAATCCTTTCCCTGTATCAATCACATGTTGTTCATGTGCACAAGGAAGCTATGATCCCTCAAAAACTGAGAGTACATTGAAGACCATAATTTAAATAGAATATATGCACAATTACTGGATTTTATGGTGTGTGATTTGTGGTACATGGCAGGGAAGGAGGATCCTTAAGAATGTGCATTAGGCCATCTGGGCAGCAAGGAGGAGCTGGCTTGTGCTAAAATACAAGGTATTCCTGCAGTGCAGGAGTGATAAAATGATAGCAGTGAAAACCCTGGCAGACTTTGCTTCTCTGAAAGCAGTTACTACTATTTTTCAAGCAGTTCTTAATTTATGCTGAGTTGAAGTAGAAAGGTGGGAGCAGTAAATCTAGGGGAAGCAGCAGGAATATGTTACCTAAAACCAGGATAGCACTTCAAGGGATGCGAGACATGAGAATTACCATTCTCTTCAAGTTGCCTGATATTGCTGAGAATGCATTCTAGGGAAGGCATGAGAGCAAAACTAGAACATTTTAAAATATGGATTAGGATTGGAAATCTATGTGTTTAGCTTCTGGCTACGTAAAAAGTTACAATTAAACCTGGCAAGCCCTCCATTCATGGGCTTGGTGAAGAAAGGGGGAGTGTATGCTGCTGACCTGTGAAGAGTCTCTGTAGGGTTTGTAAAGCCTACTTTGGGGGAGGGTGGCATTTGGGTAAGCACAAAGGTGTCCCCTTTCTAACTTACCTCTCTCCCTGAGGAGAAGGTCTGTTGTCTCTTCAGCAATGAAGTCATTACCTTGCTTGCATTTTAAAAAGGGTAACACAAGAAATAATGCAACTTTTAGTATGCTGATTTTGATACTCGGGTACATTGCTGGTACCTACATGGTTTCTAATGAATGACACCCACTTCTGTGGCTTGCTTCTGCTTACTGTCAGGATATCTACACTCAATAAGGACTGCTCATGAGCATGAAGGTGTATCAGCCTGGAAGCTGGTTGGGGTTTTTTTTCCCTCAGTCTGACTTTATTCCCTGTAGAGCAGGTTGTCGGATCAGTAAATGACGGTCCCCTGAGAGCTTTGCTGTCAAGAAACTCAGCACAACTCCTCTGGTCATTGCCTGTCACTGTTCATGTAGCTGACTGCATTGTAATGTGATTGTTGGTGACTGATGGATTTTTTGGGAGTGGGAGGTTTCTGATTGTGTTGACTGAGTCTGTCTTCCTACTTATTTTACTGGTGTGTCGGTGGGGAATCATGCTCGTGAGAAGTTTCCAGTGTTCCCTTTAAGCACACTGGTACTCACCTGAGATTCGTCACTAAATTTGTTATTCCTTTCTTATGAGGAAGCAAATTTACAGGTTCCTGTTGCAGACCCAAAGCAGCAGTAGATGATGCAAATGCTGGGTATGATAAACTCCACTTGGGGTTGTGCTTAGGCACTTGGTTACATTTCTCATTTGCAAGGAAAGTTGCTGCTGCATATGCTTCTATAATATAAAATCTAGCAATACTCCCACATCTACTGTCACATTAAAAATAATGAAGATCCATGAAACTTTATCATATTTCACCATTTGGAGGTATAGCTGGAAGCCACTCTGGTGGGCAGGAAATGTGTCTTTTCTTCTGTTGGAACAGAAGTAATTACTATAGAATTCTAGTAAATGGGGAGAAACAGACCTTCACCTGCCAAGCTTTAGTTATTCACCCACTCCACCACTGGCATCAGTCAAGGTAAACTTCTGCAGTGAGTATGTATTCTGTTCCAAAAAGCAATTTTGGCAGATAACTGCCTGCCTAATGGTATATGAGGAATTATAGCCTAAAAAATGGCTTTTGTGTCACATTTGAAATAACTCCTGCTTCCATGGCAAATGTGAAGTTCTCCTGGCCTTTTCTTCTGGAGTTTGGTACTGAGAACAATCGTTTCAGGTGTCATTGTAAAAATAAAATCTGAAAAATACTATCAACTCCTGTCAGCACTCCTGGAGCTGGTGTAAATTTTGAGGGCCGGCCATGTACTGCACTGGCTGCCTGGGTCCTCAGCAGTGTCATCTTTTGGAAGGCATAGGCTCATTCTAAGCTAGCACTATTATGTGTCTGGCTCCTGTGCTGGGAGCTGCAACAGCATATGGGGGGTAACATTCCTTAAATCTTTTTTCCTTAAATCACTGCTTAGACATAAAATACAGATTCCCTCTTTATTCCATGGTTCTTTCTGTCTTGCCACTGAATCTTTCAGCTTTGAAAAATAGTAGCAACAGAAAAGGTAAATATTTATGTGCTGTAGAAACTGTGTGAAATCACATATTTGTTTTAGAAAAGCTTATTAGTTGCAATTGTGCTTTGATATCAGTAAGCAGAGTGGTTATATATCTTACAGGATTTCATGTTCCATTCATTGGGTTGTTGTGGCAGTAGACAAAAAAAATATTCTAGCGGATCAGTTAAATTAGAAGAAAACCATTTAGTAGAGAAAGTAAAAGCATCTTTTTACATTCCAAGTTTTTGTTTGAATATGTTCCCCAAAATAATTAACTATTTGGTTTTGCACAACTATTCTAGAAAATTCCATCCCCAAAAAGTCATTTGGGGTAATAGCAGCATGTTCAATTGCTCTCTGCTGCATCATCTGAGACCAATTGCAACTAAATCAGAGAAGAATTAGAGGTTTTAAGGTATTTTCCTAGAAGTGCACATGTTGTTCTGTAGCACTTGTAGGTTATTTTTCCTTCCAGTCCATGAAAGGCTTTTTTCTGAATTGACTGTGCATGTTTGCATTTGCACCAACTGAAGGTATCTTGCTTTACTATCCATAAAAATGTTTACTGTCTGCTGTAAAGCAGAAAGGGTACCTTTATAAGCTGTTCCACTATGTTTGGGAAGAGTAGGGGGGAAAAAAGGGATAAAAATTGTAGTAGTACCAAAATAAAAACAGACTTCCAGGTTTCTCTTTAGTATTTCAAACAGCTGGAAGTCGAGCACAGTTCCATTGAGAATTAATGGCCTAACATACTCTATTAATGATCAGAGTTCCAGCTATTTCCTGACAAGCATTTTGGCTGGACTCACTTGGATGCACACATTCCCTTGTATCCTTGATGAATTTCTCAAAGAGGAGCTATTTCTATGTTTGCATTTCTCCTTCCTAAACCAGTTTCCCAAACTATTTTGAAATCCCCATTGTATGTTCAGCAGGAGGCTAAATAGTTGCAGTGTGTCAAACTTGGTAATTCCCAGTATCCCTCATGTTTTAAAAGAAATCAGTTGCTGATGAAAATTTAAAAGGAATAGAGTAGAATAAGGGTATTGCAATTAATATTTTCAATATTTGAATTTGTAGTGGTTGTTTCCCAAAACCTGAAAGAAGAATTTAATTCTTTACTAAACTTTGTGGTATGAATAAAATCCTCTGAAAGAATGTCTGTAGCTTTAGGAAAATTAGTGTGAGGGAGCCAAATCAATTGCGTTTGTGATATGAGTGTAAAATGTTCTCACTTGGTGCTGTTGAAAAGAAAGAGTAGAAAATTAAACCATCTTGCTGTTTCCTTTTCCAGAGAATGACAACTTCTTTTGAAGCAACAAGTCATTTGTGGTCGCTTTTCCGATGTATTGATATCTGCTTTATGTAGTAATAAAAAAGTTTAAGGTAAACTGCTGTCACTTCTAAAAGGTCAACAACAGCTTGAAGGTCTTATATTTTGTTTTATCTAGGACATATGTATGTGTGTGAGCTGACTTTACTTGCCTGGGCAGTAGTTCCAGTTGTATTGCCGATGCTGTTTGTTACATGCCATTAATCACACTTTGGCCGTTCCCACTGAATGTACTGAAGACATAGCTATGATTTACTCCCAGACTTTGATTATGCATTCTTAAAGGTTTTTTGCCATGAAAAGCAATGTCTGGCTCTCAGGCAAAGGATGTAGCATGGTTTGTCATGTTACATGTTACATGCTTAGGAGAGACCAGCTATATCCATGATGTCTAGTTCTGTGCTCACATCTCTTCTAGGCATCTAACAAGTCTCACAAATTATTTTTCAGGGTATTTTAACTGTAAAAATATCTGGAATGACTTGATGGCTATGCCACTGTTGTCAGTGTAGTGATTTTACCCTGATGGTACATGTGCTGCATGTAGAAGGGTGAGACGAGGTATATGATGCTGCTGTTGCTGGGTCTGTGTTGCAGGTAACATAACTTGGCATGTTTTTTCCTGCATTATCTATCAAGAGCAATAGCTGAAGCAGGTTCCCCACAGAAATGATACCTGCCTTTTGCTCTAAAGGGATCAAACACTCTTTCCAAAAGTTGAGCTACCCTGTGTAATGTGGATGACTAGGAACCATAGACATTTTGGACTAGGGAGCTGAGATTTTGAGAGTCTGGACTTAGCCCTTGCACATTTACCCAGGCAAATTGACCATGTTACACTCTGGTCTGTTATACTCTGGTCATGGTGATTAGACTATATGGTGGCCTCCTGATGTGTGCTATGTCTCCCTAAAGGAATCCTGAATGGTGTCTGCTTTGGCACAGAATGTACTAAGCTCATTAGACCCATCCTCATGTGGTAATAAAATGTATTTGTTCTGATGTCCTGGAGATGAGCTGCTGTGTATGTAACCCAGCATCCACCCAGGGGTAATAGTATATTCTTGGAAGTTCTTAACAGAGATTTATCTTGGATGGATGGTTGCCTCTGGAAGGCAAGCTAGGTGTCAGTCTTTTTTCTTACTGGGATACAGCTGGCAGTGATATACAGCTGTGAGTATTTGGGTTGTTTTGACAGGATTTTATCAGAAATTGCTAAGCTTCTTAACTTCTGATGTCATACTCTTACTTTCTCAGGTCAATAGCTTGGAACATGAGATGTCAGTGGCCACCACTAATGTGTGGAAACTTCTTTTCCAGCTCTGATCTAGCCCCAAAGCTGTAAACTTGAGTTCCAAATTTAGAAGAATACTCCTTTATATGACAGTCAGACACATCTGCATTCTAGATAAAAGAAAAAATTACCGGGGCTACAACAAACAGCTACAGGATGCTGCTTGCAGCATTGCTCATACTCTGTCCAGAAATATAATAGCCATGTTAAGAAGGAGAACAAGCTAAATCTAGGAGGAAAATACCATCTTTATTGTTTGGGGGAGGATCAGGGCAGTTCTCTACTTCTTCCAAATTGCTGTGCGGTGGTGACATGTTATGTCTCAGAGCTACCTGCCCATCTTTCTGTCCTATTTTTAAATGTTTACCTAAATCTAGTCTCTTCAGCAAAGAATATAAAAACCTAATGCACCTGAATGTAAGAATATCTTTTTCCATGATGTGTTTCAGTGCATTAAAGGATTTAACCAATACTGTTCAAAACTGACAGCTGGAGAATGCCTGGAGGATGACAGATTGTCACCAGGGTGACACAGGATGCTCTTTGTGTGTATTTTTACTTAGAATGAGTCTCTCTAGGGCTCAGGGATCTTAAGTAATGCAGGAAACTTGAGAAGAAACTGTCATCCTGGCTAAAGCTATGGGAAGGGAAGCTTGCTGTCTCATTTGTGGTAGTCTCTATCGTGTTACTCCTGGTCAGAATCAGGAGGATCTCTAACCTTCATAAAGGTGTTTTCAGGAGGTCATGGCTTGTGTAATGATTGTGAACACAATTCATAAGTGTAGCTTATGCATCAGTAGTGTTGGTTACACGTGTCCATCTTTTCTGTATGAAGGAAAGACATCCTTCTGCTGCAGTTGATTATTTTTTTCTAAAGTTATTCTTACTGGCCTGCTATTGGTGATCCTTTTTTCTTCACCTTATTTCTGTGTTTCTGATCTAGATAGGCTTCCCTGCTTGTGTCACTTGCATTTTCTCTGAGAACTTGTTATAAAGTTGATAAGAATTTACATGGTGTCTTGAATCATCTCTTTCTATAAAACACAAGCACTGAAAATGGAAAAGTAATGATCTTAATGTTCT
Source organism: Strigops habroptila (assembly GCF_004027225.2). Taxonomy (NCBI): domain Eukaryota; kingdom Metazoa; phylum Chordata; class Aves; order Psittaciformes; family Psittacidae; genus Strigops; species Strigops habroptila. The sequence goes on from NC_044278.2 coordinate 103,306,921, forward strand.
TCTTTAGTCTTCTGCTGCAATTTCACTGCTGAATTGGAAGGTGAGAGTGAAGTCCTGGTTCTTTCTCTGGCTTGGTCTGTTTGGACCTGAGGGCAGATTTGTGAACTGCCAGCTGACTGGGGGGGTTCTTGTTTCAACAGGCAATTCATAGGTTCAGAAAAGGAAGGTTTGTCACTCCTGCTCAAAGAAAATAAGGAAATCTAAATTATAAAATACTTGAAATGATAAGAATACAGTGAAATTATTCTTACAGCTTGTCAATAGAAATACAGCAAAATCCTTTTTTAAAATAGGTTATAAATGGTGCATATCTTATAAGGTTCTCTTTTGCCTTAATCTACAATTTATGGCATGGCTTTTCAGTAGAAATTGTGTGGTGTGTAATACAATATATATGCTGAAGTTTTAGTTCGAACCTGAATAACCTATATTAAGTTTGATCATATGTGGGTATTAAAGTGGTTTACAGTAAGTAGTAATCAATCATAATAAATTACATATGTTGATACCAAGTTGTAACTCCAGTCAGTGCCCATAGCAGAGTTCTGATTTGAAGTAAGCTATTGCAGTTAAATTGAACACATACATACAATTGGCTGAATTTAATTGCCTGGCTGTTTACTGTTTGGTTTCATGGTACCACACGAGCTCTGAGTCTTTGAAAAAAGATGTGTCCAAAGTTTTCAGCTATTTATCTGTCAGACATGGTGAGGTAAGGTGTAGAAGACCTTTAGAGAAAAGACTGAGAGGAAAAAACCAGCTTTAAATCACTCCAGGGAGACCTTCAGAAAACAGAACCCAAAACAGTGCTTCTGTATTTTCAAAGCGGCATATGCAGGCATAGCTGCATGAGTCTCATTAAGTTCATCTTGAGCCATGCAGCTAACGCCCCATGCAATGTTTTGAAAATGTAGGAAATGGTCTTAAACCAGACATCTGGGCTTCTATCCAGTTTTCCGGTGATAACGTCTGATGCATGCCGTTAATAAAGCATCATCCATGGGCTAAATTATTAAACTATAGAACTCTTTGCAGAAGGCTTATAAATCAGTTTTACTTGAAAAACAAAACAAAGAAAAGAAAGTTCTGTGCACTCTTCAGCAACCATTGCTAAGCACAAGGCCCTTTTCCTTTTGAAGTGTTAACCTTCCCCTCTCCCCCCCACCTCAAACTTTTCAATAGTGTGTTTACTTTTTTGCCAAAGTTCTCACAAGGTACCCATCTGAATTCTGTGTTCTAATTCTTTCTAGTAGAGAGAAAGCACCTTCCTTTTGCTGGTTCCTTTATCCCAAGTGAGGTTCTATAACAATATGGGTGCCAGGATGGAAAAAACACAACTTTTCAGAGGCGAAGATGTTTTGTTGTTCCGCTGTCTTTTGTAATTTTATGCTGACAGGAAGGTAATGATGTTAGTAACTCTTCAGAAGCTTAATATTAAAAAAATTCTGAATAGCGAGGAAGATTATCTAATTAACTGCTTCTATAGATGAAGGTCTTCATGAGTGAGGTTTGATTTTGCCTTCAAATACCAACAATTAAGCTGCTTGTAGTTAGCAGATTATTCTTAGAATTCCAGAAATGTAGTAACTTAGTCATTGCTATCCTGTAGTCTCAAGTATATTACCATTTTGCGTTCTCAGTTTGACGAGGGTTCTGTTTTGCCTAATCTGGTGTGTGTGAGGAATTACTAAGTATGTAATACTGAAAAAAATTAGCTACTTGCTCACCTTTTACACACCTGTCTTCTATGGAACACTAGAATCTCATAACTTGCTTGTAATATCTGTAATTTTGGCAAGCTGATGGCAATGCATTAAGAGCAACCTAAGAGAGACATCTCTGTAAAAGCTATGGGCAAGTAGGAACACTTTCAGCTATGAGAAGTAGCTTGCAGTGTGCTTTGTGACATACTTACATGTTGCTTTTTTAAACTAGCCAAGCTATAAATTATTTTGCAGTACTGGATTTTCTTCAAGGTACATGGTTCATCCTTGTAAGACACTGGAGTTGTTGATTATGGTTCTGAATCTAGTGTTGTCTTAAGAAGCATTGTGCTGGATTAGGAATAACCTTGAAAGGTTTTAAAATTTCCATACAAAGCAGAACTTTTCCATGAGCTGCATATTATGCCTTATCTGAGAGACCTTGACACTAAGTGCAGTTAAAACCTGTAGTTACCAATATTCCTTTTCCTCTTCTGTTAATTTCTGGGGAAAACTAATACAGCAGTTTCAAGTACAGTATTTAGTTATAAATACAATTTAACTGCAGGTTCATCCATAAGAGTCAAAGTGAATTGATTTTTACAGTTCAAGAGTATGCATACCTATGTCATACTGCGAACTTGTCTTGTTCTTTATTTGTTGTGCAGGCGCTTTGTTCTTCATTGGGAACTGGGAGTTCCCAATGCTTCATATGTATTTGAGCAAAGTGCCTTGCTATATGAAAAATTAGCCAACAGTAGTCCTGGCAGCTCCTCATTTCCTTAAATCTTGGGTTGCATCTCTAACACGGGGCAGAAGGTAAAAGCTTTTATAGAATATATTATAGAATTTATTATTATACAATATATATATTATATAATATATTATTATATAATATATAGAATATTATAGAATATTTATAGTATCTGAGCTTGAAGTCTGGAAACCTGTAAACTGGTTGTGCTGTGGTTCTGGTTCTGTGTGGTCATTTCAGCCAAATGTTGAAATAACTTGTGCTCCGTTTCAGGAACGTGAAAAATATTTTGACCCCAGAGAGGGCATGTTGATTGTGGGGTAATTGATGTGATTAAAATCCAGCTGCTGTAGCTTTTACTTTAGGAAACACTTCCTAACTTGTCAAATGCTTTTCTCTTTGAGAAGAAAATATTCAGTCTTCAATTAGGACACTGCAATATCTAAGCAGAAGTAACACGTATTCGTGCTGGAACCTGAGGCTAATAAGACAAACAAGGTAGAGAATAGCTCTCCAGGAAGGACTGAAGGCAGGTAGCTCTGAGACATAACATGTCACCATCGCACAGCAATTTGGAAGAAGTAGAGAACTGCCCTGATCCTCCCCTAAACAATAAAGATGGACCGAGGACCAAAGGTTTGTGTGTCTGCCCCTTACAAGAGACTTCCAGCCTAGTGCAGCCCAAGAATTAGCCATGTCATACACATGACAGTTCTGAGGCTGGAGCAAAAAACTTCAAATGGCAAGATGGCTGCTACGAGTGACCACTTGCCATCTTAAAATTACCTTAAGAGCTAACATTATGGCAGTGAAAATGGATTGGATACTGTTTCTGGGGATTAAGCAAGATTAAAAATTTAGGGTTAAAAGCATTAATTATATTCAATAATTTCACCTGAAAAATGCCTAGGCCACTAAAGGTAGAAGATCTGATATGTCATTTCTGGATGTATTTCCCCCGAAGTGGTTGGATGTGGCTGTATGTGGTGGTACATTCTCTGTTGTTAGAATTTAGCGACTGAGACAGATCCCTATGTAAAGTGGTTTAAGGTTTCTTCTAATATTTGAGTAGTGCAAGCAAAATAATAAGCTTTTTCCCCCACCTTTCAACCTTCAGTGCTGAAATCCCGAAGCAGTGAAATGAAGGCTATTTCTGACATCCTCTTTTTCTTTGCATAGTCATCCAAACTATAAACAAATGTTCCCTTGCCTGACGTATGGGCTTGCCTACATAAGGAAGTTACAGTGGTTTAACTGCAATATGATTGTAAATCCACTTAAATTGGTTCCAAATGTTTCATGAGCACCCTAAGCCTGATTTAAACTGAAATGATAGCCTGGATAGTTTGTCTCACAGACTTAAAACCTGCAGTTTAAATTAATTGAGTTGATTGTTATGCTGCAGTATGGAAGATGTAGTCTTAAATGAAACATTAAGTTGCTGTCGATTGTGATATCCTATTTGGAGTTGAAATGACTCTTTCTGAGAAAGTGCTCCTGAGAGGCTGAAGGCTGGGATGTTTGCCTTGTTTAATTCCAGATGGGTCTCCGGTGTCTTTTGAGGGAGCAATAACTATGCTGTGGGTTGTTTTCAGTTCTTCCAGAGAGCTGACTACCATAGGTAGTTACTACTATAGGTGTGGACTGGCATGCTCAGTGTTAACACCTGGAGAAGTAGGAGGTTGACTGTCACATGGCCCTCTGTACTTGGTCTGAATAGACCAATGGTGTGGGGTTTTTAAAAAAATTTTGAAGTGCCGGACAGAATGAGGTCTGTGTTTATAGCATCAGTGAGGTCTCACGTTGTGGCTATAGGACTAAATAAGAGGATATTTGAGGGTATTAAGCCTGCCAATGTAGCTTAAAGGACTGCATGGATTGAGGGTCCCAGATTTCAGACTAGCTGTGGGCTATATGCAGTGAAAGACAGTTCATAGTGTAAATGCTTTTGCCACTGCAAAAATCTTTCTGATGCCTAGAAAAAGATTAATTCTCTAAACTCCTAGCAGCATTGTTTAGAAGAAGTATTTATTTCCCCATCCTGGCAAAAAATCATCTGTAGGTGATCTGGTTTACCACTTAGTTTCACAGGTCACCAGCTCTATTCTGTAGGTAGAGTTGGTAAAAATCTATTGTTACCAAAGTATTGTTCAATATTGCTCATTAACCAGCTGGTAGAGCTCTTGAAATTTGAGGAGAGTCATTCCCTCTATCTTACTTGACTCACTGGTGTCCTTCTCCTTGCTAGGTAAGTAGGTCCTACAAAATAAACCTGTTAACTTCTGCACTAGCTTTCTGCCTCATATAAAGGCTTGTGCTTGTTTGAACCCTACCTAAACCTCCTTGTCAAAGGATGTTGTGTTGCAGAACGTTTACAGGGGCTTAAAAGGGAGCAGAAGTCCACCAAGAAATAAAGATGTTGCAGGTTACTACATAGGCAAGGCACAGTAGACTTGGAAAATCCACAGATTTGGATATTTGTAGATACCAAACGAGTACCTGGAAATTGCGTGGTCCATGCTCTTCCCTAGGGCTTGGCATGCATGCACTGTTAAAGATAGTCAACTAGGTGGGATGAGCCGTTGGCCTGAATGGGTATGACTGTCCTGATACTCCTATGCAAAGACAGCATCTGTAGTTCCTTCTGGAATTGAGATGCTCCTTCAGAGAGCTGAGCGCTTTCTCCAGTAACCAAGATCTTATGAGGGCTGCTATGTGCTTCCAAGGAGAAAAGAAATGGTAATGTGTATGATTGGAACAGAAGTCTCCTCATACAGCTGATTACTCTTCTGATTTCCTGCTTGCCTTCAATTTGTACAGTGTCCTGTGCTGGTTAAATTGCTACATTCTGAACCAAAGAGAACTACTTTCTTGAAGATGTATGCTGGTCCTATCTAGAATGAGGGGAGAATGCAATGGAGGAAAACCATAACTATGATTTAGTTGGACAAATTTTCATAGAATACATGGCTTCTGTAGAGAACAATGTTTTCTGCAGCCTCTGCTGTGTTCTGACTGTCCCAAGAATGCGTTGAGGGAATAAATATGCATCTCCTCTGCATTCAATTAATTTATCATATCAAACATCTATTTATCTGCTTTTGCACTCTTTAGGTGCTTTTCTGCACCTGAGTCTAGTTCTGAAGCACAACTCCTGTTGGAGGACTAGTAGGGACTTACACAGCAGCTAGAGTCATGCTATTCTACGTAGATCAAGTGAATCATGGTATGGATGTTTTCTGTACATGTTTCCCTGCCTCCCACTGTCAGCTGTATTGCAAGTTAGCAACACTTGTGCTCTTTACTATAGCTAGTTTGTGGAAATTCTACTCAGGATATAAATTCACTTTGTTTCTGAAATAGCTTTGGGGTCTTGTACAGATAGGGTTTTCACAGTTTATATGTATTTGCCTAATTTTCAAGTAAGCTTGTGGTTAGTTTTTCTTTGTGATTTTTTTGTTCCATGTTGCATAAAAGATGGCAAATACATCTTCATTCTCAGAATTGCTGCTTACAGCATTGCCTAAGCTCAAACCTCATTTGTAGACCTTATTCCTGTGAGTATCACCTTGGGTGCCATCTCAGATCTTCCTTGTGCGTAACCACTCAGTCTTACTGTATATTGGTAAGAATCTAACTAAAGCAGACGTATATCCCTGGCCCAAGCTCACAGGCAATTTTGCGGTCATTGGTCATGAAGGGTTTTCCCAGCAGGAAGGTGATGGTACAACTTAACTTGCTCCAATTAAAAACTCATTTTCAAAATGCTGTGAAACTAGGAACTGGTTTGTAGTAAACATCAACAGTCTGCTGTAGTCTCTCCTTTACTACCTAGCCTTTTTAGGAGAGTAATTCATAAAAAGAAACACCCTCTGCTGCTTGCTCAGTGTAGTGAGTGAGCGTGCAATACCCTCCCAAAGGCACATAATGAAATCCTGAACAGAGTTCAGCAACGATGTGAATGCATTGCTCCTGTGTATGAACTTCTAGGTTTTTCCCGTCCAAGGTATTTTTCCCAGCTACTCTGATTTTTCTTTGTACACAGTGCTATCAGAAAATGCAGCAAATGCTTTAAAGGCACACCAAGAATTTCTTTGCATGTATCGCAATGAAAGAAAGCTAATCGCTTACTGAAAGGAGTTCAAACATTATTTCTTTAGTGAGAAGTACATTAATAAGTAATTTGCCAATGAAGTGATTGCATGTGCTTTCAATGTGCTGCATATTTTGGCAAAAGATGTTTAGCATCCAAGTCTTTCAGCTTTTGCCAGCATGTAAAGAAATAAATTTAAACTAAAATTTCCAATATTGTATTTTCCACATCAGAAGTGTGGCAAGGGGAGCGGGGGGGACCTTTTGTGAGCTAGTCTTGGAGCCCTTAGGGAAAGGGTAGCATGTTTAAAAGGAGCTGTGTAGAAAACAAAAAGCATGCTAAGTCCTGTCTGGTTTTAGATTATCCCAATGACCAAGAAAATTACTGTATTAATAAATAAAAATGGAAAAAAAGTAAGATAAATACTAGGGAGCTTTTTAGATTGTGTTGTGTGTCCTGGTAGTTGTGGGCTAGAATGTTGTCTCTGTGCTGCAATGCTAATAGAGTTGTGGGTAATAAGAACCATGGGCTGCTCTTGGGATTATTGCTGTAAAGGTTTACCCTTGTCGGTATAACAGAAGATGAGCTACAGTTTCTGTAGTGGTCTGGCTTTTCTGTTGCTAATTTTGCTCTTTTCCTTGGGTTTTGAGCTGTCACAAAACTTTTTATAAACTTCCTGGATAAAAGTAGCTTAACACAAGGGCTCACAGAGACTGAATTTTATTTCATAGGGAGGAAGGGGAGAAAACAGACTTGCAAAGGCAACCTGGCAGTTCATGTAGCCATAATAGAGAATCCTAAGGGAACTGCAGTTCCAGACCTAAAATGACCTTGCTACAGAACTGCTCCTATTACACTTAATTCAGCAGCTCTGCAGAAGGATTCCTTTATGTGGTGACAAGAAAAGCAAAATCTGTGAACCTGCATTTATAAGTAACGTAAGGGACTTCTGCAAATAAAAGTAAGAAGGGAAAGGATTGAAGTGAAATGTCCTGTAAAATAGGAGCTGAATAGTGATAGGGTCTTGGTCACCATCAGCTTTATTCAGTCGGTACTGGGAATGCATTTAAGATTTCCTTGAAAGTCTTAAAATAGTTTTGATCACTTTAAGACATTGTCTAGGTTCATATCCAAGAACTAAGACTGCACAACTGTGTGTTAGCTACATTAAATGAATATTGATCTCCTTATTACTTTTTGTCCTCGTGCCCTTTGTACCATATGCAGGTATAAGTTAATGTCTTGGTATGTGGATTGGGAACTGCCTGCTTCATTAAGCTACACATAGCTGAAGTGGAAACTGCCAGCTGCACAATGCTATGGAAAGAAGCAAACCAAGAGCAAAAGCAATACCATTTTTTAAATTAATAATAGCATTCTATACAGTCCTATATTTAATTCAATTCTGTCTTCCTTTATCCTGATAGTATTTACTCCTAAAGGGTTAGTGCTTCTAGATTCAAGGAATTCTTTACTACGTGTTCTTCTGTTCTTGCAATGCTATGCCAGGGTACTACATGAATGAGGTCTTGGTTGGGGATTTTTTATTTCAGCTAACTGGATGTGAAAACAGGATACTGTGACTGTAAAGAAAAAGACTGATTGTACTCACTTCAGGGCATGTACGTATGTGTATGTGACAATGTGTGTTACAATAAGGCCAGATCCAGCTTGAGTGGGACCAGGTGTATTCCACCAGTGTCCACAAGGATCAAGGGTCCCAATGTGGGTATTTAGATACTATTTTTTCTCTTTTCCACTCTCCCTTTCCCAAATGCCCACAGTGTTGGGTTTTTGGGTTATTTTGCATTTTGTGTGCTAATTTCTTGGTCCAGGTTTGTGTTAAAGCTTCTGATCTCTGTGTTGTTCTTTAGATATGAGAGGTGTTGAAGTGTTTTGTTGTTACAGGTCTGTGGTGATGGGCTTTATTCAGGCCATGGTGAGCCCTAGTGCACATCCCAGGTGTGAAGAGCCTTGGTGGATTTAGCCTTGCTTTTGACTTGTGGCACTATCAGCATTATCAGTTTTTTTGGTTTTCCTTCTGCTGGTACATCCAATACCAGATTTGCTGGCCGTTGATCTTTTGTGTAGCTATTTCTGTATTTTCCTTTCATTGCCCTTACTTGGGTAACAGTAGTAGCATCCTTTTTCCCCACAGTTCCCTAATCTTCTATTTCAAATATTAATTTTCTTGCTTTCTAACATAATTTTTGTTACTGGATTCTAAATGCTTAGCAAAATTTCAGGTAGATAAGTTACCTGAAATGGTTGATGTTTCCTCACATATTGATATAAATAGTTAAACTTATGTCATCTTTTATGTATTTAATTCAGTGCTAGAGAACAAATTAAGAATAACAACCCCAAAGCACTTCTGTTACTTTATTGTTGATCAGAGATACCACTTAGCTTCAGACAAGCCAGCAGGTCATTTAAAACTGTGTAATAGCATGTCCTTATCTCTTTATGTGAGATGTGGGTCAATTACACAGTTGTGAAAGTTGTATCAAGACCAGTCTGGCATGATTACTTGCTGAGGAGATACCATAAATTCTCATTAATACATGCCAAGCTATTAATAGTCATATTGTACTTTGATTCCACAGTGGTGTGCTTGTGCTCAAGGACGGTTGAAGTTGATTAGGCAAATCTGCTAGGGCAAAAAAAACATACCACCAAAAAATGTTACTGAATGGGCTCCAACACTGCACTTGCTGCTGTTTGCATAAACATGTCTTCCATATCCATGGAAACCTTTCTTTACAGCTACTCTCTTTTTGCTAAAGAAAGGATTGTTAAGAATAGTGTTTGTTTTGTAGAAGAAGAAGGTACTGGGAGTTCATAGCATGAGTTTCCATTGTTCAGCAGCAGACAATGGCCTGGCATGATGTTTCCAACTTGCCAACTAAACAGCTGAACTTGCTTTGCTCCCCCAAGTAGGGATGGGAGGTGGATGTAGCCAACAAGCTCCTGCCTTATTTTGTCTCAGCTGGCATCTTTCAGCCATCTCAGCATCACTTCCAGCCAGAGTGGGACACTCCTGGCTTTGTATGATAATGATGGGAGACTTCCTAGCATCATTGGTCTTAATAGTCTTGCTCTGGCTGTGGTTTGGACCCCCTTGAGCATGCAGCCATGCTGAAACTCTGCATCCTGATGGGGCTTGACTGAACTGTCCTGAGACATGTTGGGTTTCATTTCATTTTTAAAAAGCCAGTATGTGAGTCCTGTCACCTCTGGGGTGTCACATGTATGTGATGAGACAATCCTAGTGTAGCAGTGTCAGCTTTCTTGATACTCTAGAAAACTCAAGGAAGGATGAAAAATAAATTCAGAACAGAGCTGGCTCTATTTGTAAAAGGGAAATGTTCTGAAGAACTGCTGAGTTTAACCACATCTTTGGGCAAGTACATCTGCCCTTTGGCAACACAGGCCATTTCTAATTGCATTATCGTAGGCTTGCTTCTGCAGCAGTTAGTGTCCTGGAAAAATATGAAGTCCCTGGGACACTTCACACCAACAGAACTGGAGAAATAGCCTGCCCTTTCTTTACTTGGTTTTGTAAGATTTAAAAAAGAAAAGGGGGGGGGGGGGGGGAATAAAGTCAGATTACAGCTGTTAAATTTGTTCTAATGAGCTGCATGTTCATTCTACCACTGACATAAATATTCATAATTTGGCATACTAATTAGATGTTCGTGTAACTCAACACAAAGAAAAACACCACTGCACTGTGAAGGAAGAGAGTTTGGATGGCCTACTATGTTTCATTGGTTTTTTTGGGGGGGGGGTTTAAAACATATTAATCTCATATCAAGGCCAAATGTTGCTGGAAAAGGCAATCTTCTTTTATCTTGATGGCTAGGTCCTTTGATGTATACTGCATGGTCATCTGCAGATGTGGTATCTTTCCACAATGCTCAGAACTCCTGGGGCAAGGAATATGATTGTTCTCGAATGGTGACCACTGAGAAAAAAACTCAGAGGTTTGCTAATTCTTGTTTAAGTCTTCAGAATTATTGTAAGGATTTAAACTGTAAGAATTGCTAGTTTGTGTAATTGTGGGGTGATGCTCATCTTGCCCCTCATGTGCTTTCTGTTCTGCACTTGCCTCTCCTATTGAATGTTACATGTGCTTTGGAGGAAAGATGTCAGCTGCTGATCACATAGAGAAGCGCAGAAACAACATGTATAAGGAAGAAATCATATTTCCTGCATATGCCTTTTCTATAAGCAGAGAAAGATGAAGCTGATAAAACTGTGCTCTTCAATATGCTGAAATATAAACTATCTGTAGTCAGCAATAGAAGGAATAACAGCTGTTCAGAGTTATTTAATGAATTCATGTTTAAAGCCAGGAAATCTCTATTGGTTGCTTTGATATCTATTTATCTGACCAGGCTTTGCAATCAGTATATTAGGGGTTTTTTAATGATACAAAAGCAGTACTTTAAAAATAATTAAGAAACTTTAAAAATAATTGTTAACACTGGTGGAGATGAGTGGAGATGAATTTTAAGCTTAAATGGGCACTTGTTTGGGGTGCACAGGCCTAGAGCAAATGCTTTTCAATTGAAAAATACCAATCCGTTTTCAGCAGAGAGTTAATAAATGGTGGGGTGAATAAACGGAGCAAGGGCAATATTCATTGGCAAGTCAAGTGAGTCTCAGGCAGCCATGCCTACCCTGTCAAACCTTATTTAGACGGCTCGTCACCTATATTATAAAATTGGTGCTGTACGTTCTCTAATGAAGGGATTACTTAAAGGCTGTGTGCATTTGGGTAGGACTAGGAGCCTGACATTGAGACAGACATCTGTAATGAGAGATTTTTAGTCAGGATACATTATTAATGAACTGCACAGGAGACACACAAACCGGCTTTATTGGGCAAACTGTAAATGAGCCTATTTGGTAAGAACATGCAAAATGTGTGTGTGCTGAGAGAGGATATTTTGAGAATTTAACTCATTTCTGAATAGTAAAGACATCCAGCCTGGCTATAATTGGTGCCTGTGGCAATTGTTGATACCCTGACTACATTAGCTTTTTGTGCCCTTTAGCAGAATTGGGAAAACATTTCTAGTACTCGTTAAGCTGTCTATTATCAAGACTTCATAAATACACACATTTAGAATAGAGGATTTGCTATCCCAGTGCCTTAGAGCACTTAAATAAATTAGTTCCCACTATTTCAGGCATCAATGTTGCATTATCACTTCATTATGCATGAAGTGATAATGCAATTAAAATTTGCCTTCCAACTTGCTCAAGTGGGACTATTTTTGAAAAGAATAGTTGATCTTTTCTCAAAATACACTCCAGAGCAGGTGGATGTGCTGTGTGGTTCAAAACGGCAGTGCGGAACTGGTTTGCTTCAAGATCCTCAGTTTTCCTGCAGCTGAAGTCAGTATTAACCAAGTATTACCATCTGTTGGCTTTTGTTGACCTCTGAAAGGAGGCAGCAGTCTGATTCCCTCCCCTCCTTCTCTAGTGGCAAAGTGCCCACATCACAGCTGGCATCAAGTGCTTCAGCAGTGGGGTTTCTTATTTAAAGAATGTGGCCACACTTCAAGGCAGGAAACATGGGCTAGTTTTCAGTTTGCAACATCTTCCACTTTCTTTGTGCACAGTACCTACTGGATTCAGATCTTTGCAATATCTGCTATAATAAAGCGCAGCAATATATCAAGCCAGATTTCAGCCTTAGGTCTGAATGTCTTTACATTTAAATTGGACCTCTTTTTCCTTGGGAGAAAAATATGTATTTTGTAGTTGAGTTACAAATAAGCTTTTCCAGCTTTTTGGCAGCCAGGTAATAGTTAAAGTGAAAAGTTTTCTTTTTTCCAGCCAGAAAAGCAGTTTAATAACTTTGAGTCCATTTGTTCATAGCAGTACTGGAGTCGAGCCCTGCAAACCCCTGGAGCTTGCCAAGCCAGACAGACTTGGCAAGTTTTCCTAGCAGCTTACTAAGTCTGAGTCAAGCATGGGTTGTTGCAGCTTCAAATACATTTAGTACATTTTGTTAACAGGAGTGTTGAGTTGGAGGCTTTTTTGCATTGGTTGGTCTTTTTTTCTTTCTTTCTTTGCTGACCTTAAATAATACCATATTCTGTCTACAAGCAGCTGAATGATGGTTTATGGTTTGTATTAAATTTGAAATGAATGTGTATTTTAAAGAATACCTGTTTTACTCTTGGTATTAAGTTATTGAGGGAGGTATATAACATGCTGCTTCTCAATTGGCATTGGAGAACGTGGATCTCTGGAAAAGACAAGCACCACTGTCATTTTTCAGTACATCCTAATTGTAATAGCTTTTGTCCTCTGGAGTGTGTGCTGCTCACAGACCTGTGTAAGCATTGGGAATGTTCTCACTTCTTATTTTCACCTGTATGGATCTTCCCAAAAGAAAAATAGTTCAAATTTGGCTTTTGAAATAACAGAATATTGATGTTTCTGAATGTTAATTCTTGCACATCTAAGTTGTAGCAGCCTTGAAATAAGGAGAAAACTTTCCTATAGGAAAATCTTCCTATGTTGAAAGACACTGCAGAAGACGCCTAGATAGTGACACCTAGATACCTATATACCAGCCAGACACTTCCATCTTGGTATTCTTCTCTAGTAGTTGACTAATGTCAAGGTGGATTTAGCAGTTTCTTTAATGAATTGAGTAGGAAGAATTGAGTTGTTGAGGGGGTATTTTTCGCTTCACTTTGACAGTCTGCTGCTTTGCAAGGCATCTTAACAGCTTTGGTTTTTTCCAAGTTTTATATGATTGTATCTTCACTTCATTACAGCTAATATTTTTGTTGGGAAATTTGAATCTAAGATGTTAGCTTTGCCTGGTTTGAGGCTTTTCTTCTAGCTGTGGGCCAGCTACGGAAAGTCTGTCTGCTTTGTTTTACTCTCTTGATGGAAAATAAGAAATTTGTTTTGCTGGAGGACTGGTTGTAGGAGGCTATGGTTTCAGAAAGCAGTGGTTTCCTAAAGAGCATGAGCCAATGTCATAAAAGGCCTTAACATTTGCTTTGCCCAATGGGATCGAGAAAACTGAGCAGAGCACAGGCTGAGATCGCCAGCTGGGCAGACAGGCTTCTAATTTGTGAGCTATTTATGTTTTCTAGAATTGCTGCTCTCATTCATAGTTGCAATTAATTGCAAGATGCCTAGATCATCAGCGCTAAATATCTGGGAATATGCTTGTTGAAAGTTCTGTTTCTTCCTAGGAGAAGAAACCCTCAAGTTCTTTACCCAACAACCCCAAATTAATTGTACTTGCTTTTTGGGACCTCAGGCTTTGTACCCAAGATCTTTCATTATCTTTCATTTGAAGCGCTGAGGTATATTTGAAGTCTAAGCGTGAGACTGGTCAGTATGCTGCGTTGGGCCATTTGATTCCTTAGAGTGAGATTTGGAGAGCAGTGGTCCTTCAAGGTATCAGTACAGTAGAAGTGATGAAAAAGGGTAGGATGTAGAATGTGTCTTTTTCCTGTCCTTTTACTGGACAGCAGTGCCTATCTGAACATCTGTTTGTTGTTCTTGTCTGTCTTGTAAGTATTGTAAGCTTCCTTTAAGTTCCCGCTGTCCCATGCTGAAGATTCCTAGTCTGTTTGGATATTGCATCTATGAAAACAGTTGTAGGGGCTTGATCCAATCTTGTTGTCTTCTCTTGTCCTCTTTCCTAATTATTCTATATCCATTTTGGATGGGAGCAGAGAATAGATCAGATGACATCCAGTTAAATAATTATCTGAGGTGTTTTGCTAGAACGGTGAGCCAGAGAGTAAATGATACTAGTAGGAGAGTGCTGCTACATGAGTGACAGAAAGGTGTCAGGAAAGATGCCTGGCAGTCAGTGCCGTGGGCTGTTGGGCAGTGAGAAGGGAATAGGCATGGACATCACTTGGCTGCTCTGCAATACCTAGTACATCCAGCGCAATGTGAATTGTAAAGTAAATGCAAGGCAAAACATGTTGAAAGGGGCTGGGAAGGAGAGTGTTCCCACACACAATGTTGAATTAATTTTGAATGAAGTACCATGATGCAGTGTAGATTTTAAAAGGGACTAAGGCGCAAATTCACAATAAATTCTTTATTATTAAGTGCAACAATTCATACGCAGACTGATTAAGGATGCCCTTAAGCTGCTGGTTATTCTTCCAGTTTCCAATTTACTTGGGAAAAGATAATGCTTTCCCTTCTTATATTCTTTCCTGAGCTTCTTTCAGTGCCCATTAATAAACTTTGTTTCAACCCAGTAATGGAGTTCTTGCTGTAAAAACCTGCTTAAACAAGACAAGAAGTAGGCTCAAGGAAGCTAGGTCCAAGGAAATGCTGGAAAGAGTTTAGCTGTGCACTGCAGCTTACAGCAGTTTCCTGGGATTGCGGCATTACAGAATCTCCTTGGTTGAAAGGCGACTTAGAGGCCATCTAGTCCAACCTCTTCTGTAAAGTAGGGTGAACACTAAATTCAAACCAGGTTGTTCAGGGCTTGTCCACATGGGCTTTGTAAACTTGTCAAAGAGTGAAGGCTCCACAGCCTCTTTGAGCAACCTCTTCCAATGTTTAATTATTAAATTGATGGTTTATTACATAGCAGTGTAATGTAGACAATAAAATTGAAACGTAATGATGATTATATTACTGATACATTGGTATCACTGTAATTCTGGGACTGTAAAAATAGCACACGGAAGTCAAGCAGAGCATCCATCAAAATACTCTTGCCTGGAAACTTCTGGTCTTTGCCAACCATGATGCAAATGAGGTTGGGTTCTGGCTTCAAGCATGTTAATTTGCCAGCAATAAGGATGTTGGAATAGTTTGAGGCCATTTATTTTTTTAGAGTAATGATGCAAAATCAGCCTGTTGCTCCATCACCTAAGTATTTTATTTTAAATAAGCAGTGCTCTGGCAGTATTTAAAATGTAAGACTTTAGAAGAGAATAACTGCCTGTCACTGCTGATAATATTTTTTAGAGCATGACAGGCAGCCGTCTCCAGATGGTACTCTGTGTTTCACATCCTTCTCCTCTACTGTAAATGGAATCATGTACTGCAGTAGTAATCTAAGCCTTCTTGTAACTTGTCTTTTTTTCAGCTTTGGTTTGCTTTTGTTAATGGATTTTCTGGGCAGATCTTATTTGAGCGATGGTGCATTGGTCTGTATAACGTGGTAAGTGCTACGTGTTTTGACTTGATAGTGCTTGGGCTTGTATATTACTTTGTGTGCCTTTTCTCACATGTAAGTGTCTTGGATGTATGTCAGGAAAGGTGAGTTCATTTGTGAAAGCCATTTTGACTCTGCTCTAAGGTAGATGAAAAATTAATTTTGGATGGTGGTGTTATCGCAAAATTAAATTTGGGAGAACACCTTAAAAATACATGTTTGGCCTAACGTAGCCTCTATAAAACTCTGCAGTTTTTACATGGAGTTTAATTTCCTCTTTGAAAGTATCTTCAGTCTTTTGTATTAATATTTTGCTGTCTGTTTATGTTCAAAATAGATACAGAGTCTTAATCTTTGGGGGTTTATGTTTTACTCAGACCCTGTACAGTTGATGCTCAGAGAAATGTCAGGCAGATGCTTTGGGTTGACTCATGCTACATTAGGTACAGAACAGGAAGTATCATCACTGAATCACTGGCGTTTCTCAGTTGAACCAAGAGCAGGATGTGTCAGTCCAGAAGTGCTTTCTGGTTTTCACTGTGCTCTGCAGAGTGCCACATGTGCTACATGATTTTGTGACTTTAATCAATAATATTATTTAATCAATAACATTGATTAGAGTCTGGAGGATCTGTGGGACCACATTTGATGGCATGCCATAGATCTGTGCTGGTGTTTCAATGATGTTACCTTTGTAGTGTGATGCCACTGATGAGTGGCCTCATGTCTGGATTTATAAGCCATTAGGACACTTAGTGTTGAAAAATCCTTTGCATTTCTCTTTTGATGGAGGAAATTTAATTTTTTTTTTCTTTAAGAAGACTTATTCCAAAGATATCATAATACAGAAAAAGCCAGCAAATTCTCTGTCACTGAGTAACATTAATGAAAACTCTTAACTTCTGTCACATTAATCTTAAAAATGATGGCACAAGCCCTCATATTCCATGAGGCTTCATATTTGTTGCAGAAGATATTTATTCAGGGATTTTCCACTCCCTTGATTCTTTTCACCCTAATTTCCTGACTGTTGCTCAGTCTGTCATTCATGTTTAGATATTTGCATCTATTATCCTTAAACCTGATTTGGTGGATCTACCTACCATAAATAAAGCTCATGGATGAAACTCATTTTCTAGAATCAGTGAAGTAGAAGTTAACCTTTGTTTTGTAAGGCTGGTATTTTCTAAAATGAGAAGTGGTCACATGGGCTCATGAAGGATCAAGTGCTGGTAGGATATTAGGAACTTCCATCATTTGAAGGATCTAAATATTCAAGTTGTTTTAGCTCTGTCATTCTCTTCTGTGCAGGTTAACCCTTCATTTCGTTAGTAGTCTCATTAAAATATTAAGTGTAGGAAATAATAGTAACATTGTAATTCCTGCTTTTGGACTGATTCACACTGGAGGTATAGCTTCAGAAACAAAAGCACTGAAAGATTTACATCAAGTGAGAATGTAAATGCTCCAATAAACACAGGAAACCTGGGGAGATACCTTAAAGCTGTGCGAGAACATACCCTTTTCTGGAATATATTGGACCAGTGGTCGTGGTTTCAGTTCCCCACCCCAGCCTGCTGCCATTTTAACCATCTGCCTTATCACTTTATGAGCAAAAGAAGCACATCCCCTGTTGGATCTAGGGATGTAATTACTGATTTTCACTAGTCTCTAGACCTCTGTGTTGCCTTTTGTCTACTCCTCCACTGCTAGCTCACTGCTGGTGGGAACCACAGCTCAAGTTTTGCAAACGCATACACAGTTTGTAACTTCAAGCTGATTCTTAACTTCAAGAACACTTCTCAAACTCTTAAAATATATATGTATGTATAGGATTAGAAATTATTTTTCTGACATAAACTGTTAATGTAAGGGGTAATCAATAAAGTTTAGTATTCAGACATGCACACTGGTGGTATTTTCACTCTGTGCCTGCACTGCAGACTGCAAGAAACATGGATACCCAAGCTGGCTTTAAATGAGCTGCCTCAGATCCTGGAAACAGCTTAAGAGCAGTGATGTGGGACTCAGTAGAGGCTAATTTACTCTGCTTCTGGCAAAGTGTCCTTCTGTCTCTCCTGGAAAGCTTCTGAGGCTTGGTCATCTAAGCGTCTGCCCATAGCACAGACACATACTGCAGTTAATTTGTTCCTATCAGTTCATGCCTGCCCAGAGAATCCCCAAAGTACCGTAATACAGAGTGGCCTTTGTTTTGCAGTAGATACTTTTTTTTAATGCGATTTCCACATTTGCTTTGTCTGCAAACTTAGCTCTGGTTAAGCACATTACATATTTAATTATGGCTACAACTGCAGCTATATTTGAACCCATTCCCACAAGGCTTTTTTGAAAAAGCACATTGTCTTTCCTTTGCAGTCTGAGGTGTTTTACCATTTCTAGATTGGGTTTAAGGCAATTGATTGAAAATACAATTTTTCTTTCATGTTTCTTTTGTTCATATGTCAATATTTGAGAGTTATGAATTGCTGAAATTTATGTTTGGATTTGTTTGGACATTTGAAAATGATGTCAAATAACATGCTAATTGGTAATAAGTCTTCACTGAAGTCTGTGGGAATTTTGCTATTGTCTAGATACTGAAATTTTATCTGAGATCCACTTAAAACTAATAGCTGCTTTTAATTAGTATTTGCTTTCCTTGCAGATTTTCACAGCGCTGCCACCCTTCACTCTGGGAATTTTTGAACGGTCGTGTACTCAAGACAGCATGCTTAGATTTCCACAGCTATACAAAATTACTCAAAATGCAGATGGGTTCAACACAAGGGTAAGGGAAAGTCTGTTTCTTTAAGAATAGCCATGAACATTCTTATTTTCCAGGTCTTTCTTGTTAGAAAATAATTTATTCCCTGCTGTTACTTCTGCTTTATGCTAGCCACTGAGATCAGGATTGTTCTGCTTCCCAGTTCTTTTCAGGGGGTTATATTTTTTAATAAAAAAAAAAAAAAAAAAAAAAAAAGCCCTTGTTTTTAAATAAGAGTATGATTTTTTCAGTTCACATCTACTGATAAGTGATGAGTTTACCACTCATAGAACTGGGTAATGTCGCCAGGATTTTAGTACTATGTGAGTTGCCACAATGCTCTCTACTGAGGGCTTTTTCACAATTAGTGCAGCTCTATTCCCATAGTTCTTTGGTAAATTTTGACTTTCTTTATTTGGACTTTGAGTTTTGAAGAGCACATTTTGCTATTTAAATGCTGGAAAATCCCAGCATTTGGAATCCTGTCTTTATAACAGGCACATCTAAATGTACTTTTGAATCAAAGAAGCTGTATGATTGATTTCTTTAGAGAGGAAATTTCAGGGTATTTAAAGCTCCAGCTTGTGCAAAACACATTATCTAGAAGTTAAAAACTGCGGCACAAAGTATTTGCCCAATAGAAGTAAACAGAGTATTTCATAGTAATGAATCAATGTTTTAAAAGTCGTTCTTTGAGGTAATTAAAGAAGGGTGGCTCCATCTGTTTGCTGTATTCTGGCAGAGATCTTAAATTGCCAGCATGCTCGCCTATTATATTTTAAGTTGTTAGAATAAAACCATCCAACTGGACCAGTGTTTTCTTATGAAAGAGCAGAAATTGTAGGAGGAAATAGATCCTGCAGAAGTTTAGGTATTTCACTTCAGGACAAACACTGTCTGACTCTAAACTACACAATGAAGTGTTTGTTAGGAGTTAGAGAGAGGTCAAGAGTTTTGGTCTTTACTGATGACTTGGTTTGTTTTCCCTCAGGTTTTCTGGGGTCACTGCATCAATGCCCTGATCCATTCCATCATTCTTTTCTGGTTTCCACTGAAAGTGCTGGAGCATGGTAAGGGCTTCATTATTTCTTACGTCAGTAACTGATGTTCAGTCTTACAGAGCCAGTATGTTTGGAGAACGGTAGGTCATGACAAGTCCCAAGAAAATAACACTGACAGACAGTTCAATAGGCTGTAGCTGCTGAGCTTGGCTTGTTATCTAGTGGCTTTCAGAACTTACTCTAATTGAACATAATTATTGTTCATATAGTGACTTTAATATGTGAAAAATGAAACTGCTGCTTTGCCAGAAACTCTTACTCAAATACTGAATAATGTTCTATGAAAAGCCTTATATTTTTATTTTTTTTTTTTTTCCTTTTTGGTAGTGGGTTAAGATCTCAATTTTTTTAATGTATAAATGTTCTTACAGCAGCTGCATTACAACCATTTGCTTTATATCTTGTTGGACCTTTCCCATTCCATAACACGGTACTGTAAAATGTAGGATAAAACTACTACTGCTGAAGTCTGTGTTAAAAATGAAATGGCTGGAATGGAAGTAGACTCAGAGCTACTGGGGAAATGAGACTTCTTGTTGTACAAATTAGGCTAATTAAGTCTTGCTTTTCATGAAAGGTAATGCAACTACATGGTATTTCAGGGAACAGTAAATCCCATATGGTTCCTACCAAGCTTTACAATATGGTTATGTGGGCAGGAAAAACCATGGGAATCTCTTTTACTATCGGAAGAAACAAGACTAGATCAGATGAGGAATTTTGGGGCAGCAGAGGGGGGAATAATATTTATCTAAAATAATTAATTTTTCAAAACTGAAACTCCTTCCTGGAAAACCTTAGTTTCAAGACAACCTTTTCAACTCCAGGATGGACTAATTGGAAAGGAGTGAAAGACAATGGAAAGGGAGGGAAGATGAATGCTCACTTCAGAGGCATGATGGTAGAGATAGTTGTGGGAGGGAGGTTCATGTTTCTCTACCTGGCTGAGTAAAATGTCAGTATCGTATCCCCAGTGACAGCTTCACACGCTGTCTGATGGACCATACAGGATAGGAACTTCCCTCTCCTCTGCATGTGGCTGGGAGCTCAGTTCAGGTTGGAGGAGAGGGTTGGTTTTTTTTATGGTTGATTGGGTTTTATTTTGATTTCAGGAGTTTTGTTGTTGTGTTTCACTGTTTTTATGAGAAGTGTTAATCTTTAATTGCTCTTCTTTAAATCCAACTGCTGAAATTTTAGGCTGATGTCTGTAGTGGTTACAGCTAAAGAAAAAGACAATTTTCGTTTTAGTCTTCCTAAATGTTTTTCTAACTAATTCCTAAATAGATAATGTACTTTCAGTTTCAACACTTAAAATGATAAGACTGGAGTACTCGCCCACTCAAATAGTAACTTTCTGAATTGCTTTGAATGGGTTGCTTAGTTTGCTTTCTGAAGAGGAATGAATATTGTCTTTTCAAAGTTTTTTGTATTTCCAAGTGAAAAAGGGATTTCAGTGCCAGAGACAAAAATGTGCCATTCCCATTGGGGTGTTTTTTAACCTCTCAAGTTCCTTAGAATGTGAAGTGCATATAGTCTGTGAATGGGCACTTGTATAGCTTTAGAAATGAATGTTCACTGAGCTGTCCTCATTAACAAAAATATCATTCCTTTCAGGACCACTTAGCCTCCCAAAGAGGAAGGTCATGGAAATCACTGGAAAAAAAAAGAAGGCATTAACTTACTGCATTAAAATGTAACTTTAAAAAATTGAGACTAATACCAAAAATTACTCAGTTAGTTACATGGGCTCTGTGACGTTGCACTAGAGCAATATACTGGCAGAGTCATTAGGTCAGTTTATTTTAGATATATCAAAACTGATGTATATTTAGGCATGCCTTTTTCTTAATAAACCGAGACTTCTACCATCAACAGGATTTACTGGACATGCAAGGCTCAATTTTCTAGTGCTCTTCACATTGTTCAGTGACACTAGAGAAAAGAGCCAAGTGACTGTTAAAACTTAATGTGTATTCGTGAATGATATGGTAAATGCTTGAAGCCACAGAGTACCAGGGGATGAGTTGGGCTGATAGAGATGCCAGTGGCTAGAAACCAAGCCAATTCCTAACCAAGCTGTCTCAGGCTTCAGCTTCTCTTTCAATGTTAGTGGCTAGTCTATCTGCTGCTGTTTCTTTGAAATTGGGGTTCAAAAGAGAAAAGAAAGCAGGGATATAGAACCACAACCTCTAGAAAATATTCATAACCTGTCAGTTCTTCAGAGACAACCACATGCAGCCACTGTGGAAGAAAACCATAACAAGTAGTTTGGGGTAAATGCACTGACTAAATATATAGTCTTCTTATCTATTAGCTGTGAAAAATCTTCACTACAGGGACCAGGGTGTCAGGGGCTCTTCTCTGTAGACTTGAAAAAATTACTGATCCTGGAGACCTATGTTGTAGGAACATGGTTAACTGAATAGATGACCCTAGTTCAAGAATGTCAGATCCAGTTTTGCAAATAAATCTAGCAAAATGGTACCCTCATGGTAGAAGCACTATACTAGGCAATATGTGTTTAGGAACAGGTCCAAGGTTTTATCTTAAGCCTCTTTCAGCCCTGCTGTTTGTGTATTTCTCTAGCAGTTGTCTTAAAACCTGTGAAAACAGTAATACTTACCATGCTTGAGTAATGCTTGAAAGCTCCTGTGAGTACAAGTTCATTTGGCATTAGTGTGGCTGTCCAATGTGCTTTCATGGTGTTCCGGTCTTACTCAACAAGGGCTAAGAAAGACTAAACAGACATTTGAAGTGTTGCCAAGGTTGGCACTTTCAAATGATAGATTAACATGTACTTACCCTTGTGCACACTTGACTGGGGAAAGGGTGTGTGGAGACTGAATGCTGCTCAGTTACTGAATGAACCTTCAGTAACATATTTTAGATGTTACATGTGTCCTTCATAGATGAAACTTTTGCAACTTTTCTTAATTCAGCTCTTTCAGCACAAATCAGCTGGTATTTTACAGGATTTTCTTCACAAGCACAGCAAATGGTGGGATTTGTTAGAGGTCTCAGTATCTAGTTAAGAACAGATAGTGACAGAAGAAGTGACGCTGGCATATTTCAGTGCTCATAGGCAAATCGCATATTAGGGTCTGGCAAAAACTTCTCCTTTTGCTAGGATGGCTTCTGGCAACCAAACCTATGGATATACGCAGTGTCCAAGCATCTTTTCTGAGGCTGGCTTAGCACAACTTCTGCATTGCCTTTATCTCACAGCTTGCAAAACTGCTTTTAGGTGTTCTAAAAGGCAAGGTTGGGGCCAGTTATTTGCTGCTGAAAAATCTCCTTGCTATTTCATCCATTGTGTTGATAAACTGATAACAAATGTGATGATTTTTTTTTTTTCTTTCAGATGCAGTATTCACAAATGGTCAGGGAATTGACTATTTGTTTGTTGGGAACATAGTTTACACTGTAAGTTTGTGTATCCTAGCAGTGTTTGAATGGTAGAATTTCTTTATACTTTTTTTTTATATGTACCATCAGAAAGTGGTGTAAACCAGAAGAAAGTGTACAAGTAAAATAAAAACCAACTTAATGCTGTGTGCATGATTTTCCCCATTTTTGTCATTTCTTTTTATTTTCCAGACATGCTCCAACAATACCTTCTGCTCTGTCATTCCCCCATCCTACACTGCCAAGGTCCTGGGTTGGTACCTAAATGGTAGTAACCTTTTAGGTTTAAAGGGGAGATTGGGCCATGAACACCTTTGAATTTGAGAGTTTTAGTACTGAAGTTGTCTGTCTTTTCTCCTTGCAGTATGTTGTAGTCACTGTTTGTCTGAAAGCCGGCTTGGAAACAACTGCATGGACTAGAGTAAGTACTTTTCAGTATCTTTTATTAGCACACGTTCTTCTTTAATGAGTGTTAATACAGAAAAGAAGTACTAAAAATTATTTGAGGCTTCAGTGTTTTAATTGGGTCTTTCATGTACGAATAAACTGCTAAGCTCTGTAAGTACGGATTGTGAGAGGAGAATGAACTCGTACATTACATGGTATGTGTGATGAAAAAGGGCAGCCTGTCAAAAGTGGGATGAGCACACTAAAAGTACATTGCCAACATCTCTGAATATTTAAAATTGAGAAATCCTACATGAAATTGGCATACTACTGTAATTGCTTAAGGAAATAGATCAAGAACATTATCTTTGTACTCTGTGGCTCCTTTAAAAATTAATGAAATAGGTAATGAGAGGTGTTTGCCCCCAAATAAACAACTGGGCTTTGAAAATGTCTTTGAAGCTCGTAAAAAGCGTTGGGAACTTCACATTGGATGGGCTTTTTTGTTTGGAAACTTAGCGTAATAAGGATGTTAGTCAATCAGTTATGTTGATTCCTAGATTTGAGTCATTCACTTGCAGTGAGTGAGTGCTCTGTTACTGGTAGGTATCTGAATCTGACAGGTCAATGACTTCCAAAGAATATGGGGTGTAGAAGGGTTCCTGTGTTGGTGAACCCTTCAACAGCTTTCTCCCCTTCTTTCCCCCAGCCCCTCTGAAACACTAATCTTTTTATTTTGCTGGAGTCCTTGTTTCTCTACACCTACGAGATACCTTACAGGAATCTAGTTTTCACGATAGACTCACTGCCCTCAAGACCAGGCAGTTTTGAGGACTCTTATTTTACGAGTTTCTAGGAAGGGCTTAGTTTGAATCTCATAACCTTGTTGCTTCTGTTGTAAAATGTTTTGTTTTGTTCCTCACAGAGAAACTGCTAAGATTGATAAGCTTATGACTGTTCTGAATTTTAAAGATGAAATGCCATCTGTACAGGTTATTTAATTATTAGGGAGATGCTAATATTCTCTGCCTCATTCTCTCATCTGAAAATCAAATATGTTCTTTTTTGCTGTTGCTTATGCGTAAATTCTGTGTTGTGTCCCAACATTTTAAAATGCAAAAATACTTAAATTAGTCTCTCATGCACTAGAAGAGGTCCAAGTCTGCATTGGAGGCATGTGAGCCTGTTTAGATCCTGTTATGAATTATTTGATTGTTCCTCCTCTCTCCCTTTCATTGGTAATTGGTATCTTTTCAGTCACTTGAGGTTAATCATGATCCCCTCTTTTCTAAACTTTATTTTAAAAGATGCCATAATGTTTAGTACATCTCAGTGTTCTTTAACACTGGTATTTTGTAGAGAAATTATTGTTATGCACAGAAAAGTAGTTGTGTTTGGAAACAACTTTTTTTTCTCTATACACTTCTAATTCCTGTCCCATTGCTTGGACCAGTAACTCTCCTCACCTTAGAATCTGATGTTGGTTACAATTATTGTTTCAGCTGTGGGTGAGTCAACACACAGAGAATCTTTAGGTTACTTAAAAGTATTAAATATACAACGCTGAGTTAAGCCTCTTCTCCATCATCAAGTGGATTGGTTACATGCAATTTGTTCTTGAGAGTGAGAGGGACACTGCCACTTGGGAGAACATGATGGGTTCAGCTGAAAGCTTTAAATAAATAATGCAGATTCCAAGTGTTTGGGAGCCTGGTATATCCAGTAGGTAATGTGGAAAGGCAGACTTTGGTAAAAGTGGTAACATAATGCATAACTAAATGTGCACATTGGAGTTGTGGGGAGCAGCTTCATGTTATGTGCTACCTATCTGGAACACTACAGTAGGCTTTTTCCCAAACAGAGGCAGCTTTCTTCACTGCTGTACCACACTATTTGAACTATTTCAGATAAATAGGATGCCCAGGATAGCCATCCAGTGTGTCTAGGTTTATATGTGAGAACTTTGATTCCTTTTTTTCTGACTGTCGTTTGTTTAACGCATCTGATGGACTTGCTTCTGCTTTGAACATGAATTCTCCAGGGGTAAAAGACAAAAAGTGTACAAACAGGAGAATCAACAGTGTGAAGGTTAGTGGGGTGAGTGTATAAGGAACATTTTCAAGCAAGGCAAGGAGGGCTTTTCCTGAAAGCAGAAGCTCTTTTAAAGGTAGAGGAGCAATTCAGGCAGGTGTAAGTCTGAGATGAAGAGATAGACAACCACGAGAAGAAGGTAAAGATAAAATAAGCCAAGTCTTTGCTGAGCTGGAAGGGGCAAGGTGAAGAGCTGAAAACTCAAAATGTGTCCTACCAGCAGACTGGAAAGAAAAACAGGATGGGAAATTAAAAACAAAAAATCATTTCACTGCATAAATACACCTTCTAGAAGATAAGACAATGTCTTCTATTAGTTTCCCTTCTTGCTTTTATCTTTACTGCTTTTCATCATGAAGTCTGTAGGAGTTTGTACCTTGGAAGCATCAGTCCAAACTATCCTGAGCCTTCTGTTCGCTTTTCTGGGAGGAAGGCTGTAGCTCAAGAGGAGTCATGTCCTGCTGGGAAAGCAATGCTGGTCCTGTTCTGCCATTGCATGGGACTGGCTTTCTGTAAAAACCAGTTCTTCCAGCAGCCTTGCAGTACTTGTTCCTTAGGGAGCTGAGCACTACATTTGATCACTGTGGCAGGGCTTTATTTTAGTGAGAATCTTGACATGAGTTGTCCCTAGTTTCCAGAAAAGCAAGTAGTCTGAAGGGATAAAATCTCCCCCTTCCTCCAAGTGTTAGAAAAAAATAAAAATCCTTCCCGTCTCTTAGTTTTGTTCACATTGAACTGAATAAAAACCTGTGGGTCTTGTTGGCTTGCTTTTGTTTTTAAATAAAGAAGTTGCTAGTCAGATCTCCTTGGCGAAACAGAGTAAATAGCAAAAATTGAAAACGAGTCTTCCTGCCCACTGTGTCTCTCCAGGAAGGGGCCTATCCCATGTCCTGCTCATTAGCCCAGCAACTTTTAGGGTTGAACAAAATTACAGCTTTCTGAGAGTGCCTACAAGAGTGTTCTTTCCATCGCCTCGCTGTATGAATGCTTCTACTGTGAGGCAGCGTCCAGTTGCTCCCAGCTATCTGCCAGTCTGCACTAGTGCTGCAGACTCCTTGCCTGTTTGTTTTCACTGCCTGTGCTGGAGAAAGCTCTCCTTTCCAAGGATGCTCAGTGCTTCCAGAGGAGGAGCAATCCTCTTCCTTCCAGAAGTATTATCTCACAGTGTAAAGAACACAATACTCACACACTTCTTTGGTTCTCAGACATACTGTTCAAAAAGTCAACAAATACAATCATCACATACAAGGTATGAAGCTGAGAACTAAACAAACACACTGTGTCTACCACAGCAACCAGCATATAAATTCATTCCCATGTTTCTAAACCCATGTGTAATTAGTAATTAAGATTTATGCAGGTACTTCTCTGAATTGGAGCCAAAGTCATCAGCCATGGGAGTTGTTGGCATCCAAAAAAGCTGGAGCCAATAATGAGCTCAGTTGCTTGTTACAACTGAAATTACTGATTCCATCCACTGCAGTGTAAAAGTAAACCAGCTTAAATCATCCTGAATAGCAAAACAGTTTGGGTGTGTAGGAAAAATTACTTTCTTTAATGCAACTTAAATGAAGTCTGTGCTGGACATGTTCGCTTTAATACTACTTGTATTTACTTTTAGTGAGTCTATAGACTAAAGAACCAGTAAAGATTTAAACTGTGTTGCGTATCTGTAAATCACTTAGGGCACCTTTAAAACAAACAAAAAAAAAAAGCAAAGCCAATCAGTAGATGTTGATTGTGGTAGTGTGTTACACAGCACTGAATCTTCCTCCCTGAAAGGTATGTCAGTGGAGCACATGGCTTGTATGCATACACTCTGCCATAATGGATTTGTCCATGTGAACTTTAACCTGAACCTTGGAAAATTTCTACCTTGATGTATGTGTTGAACCTGGCATGTGCACGACGTGAAGCAGGAACTAGATGAGAGAGTTCCAAGGAAAATCTGATGAGTTTTTGGAGCTCCAAGAAAGACAGATTAGCTGAGAAGACTGTGTCTGCCCTTTTGTGAAGCACAGATTAAAGAGAATTGGTTTATGCTGCTAAAACAACCTGTGCTGCTGGCCTGAAACCAAGTGCGGCAGACAGGCCTGAGTGAGACCAACAAAGACCTGAACAGAGCGATACCTATAGGTTAGCTGGATGCAGGAAGTGCCCTGTGTTGACTCTCCTTTCCCTGTTCCTTCACAGTTCAGTCATCTGGCAGTCTGGGGAAGCATGCTGCTCTGGCTGGTGTTCTTTGGTGTCTACTCAGTCATCTGGCCCACGATTCCCATCGCACCAGACATGATGGGGCAGGTCAGTATGAACGCTTGGCTGCATGGTAAGCTGCTCAGTACAGTGCCCTACTATCACCAGCCCTGCTGCTTACTGAACACTCACACAATGCTTGGGAAGGAATTGTGCTGTACTAAGAGTGCTCATACTTCATTTTAATCTTTTTCTAATCCCTGCATTCATATTGCTTAATCTTCCCATGAGAAGAGCTCTTTTTCTCCCCATAAGTGACATCATACATCATTATATGTACTGCGGATAGTATATGACAATTCTCAGTTCACTTGGATAGCAGTGAGACTGGTCTTTCGTTAGTGCTTTCCTAGCAAGACTTAGTGCTTTTTACAAAATGCCCGGTAGAAATTTAGTTTATTTCTTTGGGGGTTTTAGTATTTGGGTTTTTTTTATCATGGGTTCTTTCTCTTTTATATATTTTGCATTCATTTAAAATAAACCAGAGTTTACTTGAGAATAGGATGAGATGGTCAAAAGAGAAGCTGATATGTTACTTTTATAATACTAGAGGAATTTTGGATTTATTCCTTTAGTGTCAGCTGAGTTCCAGGTGGTGAAGTTTTTCCCTTCGGTGTCATTATTTCAGGCCGTGGTGAGAAGATTGAGTCACGAGCCTGTCAGAATCACTCAAGAGCCTTGCGCATATTTAAAATAGGGGTTTGCCATGAACAATGAAGGACTTTAACTCCTTACCATGCATTTATTTTCTGTAGAAGTGGAACTACTGTCAAATGACCAAAAAAGGTATTTTGTAATAAGAGTTATCTTTAATGCAAAAATGCTGGTTATGATATAGAAAAAAGAAAAGCAAACTAATAATTTTAAAAAAGAATCTAAGTATATTTAACTCATACCACCCTAGTGTACTAAAAGTAAGAATAAAAAAGAAGTCAAGTATTGGCAAGCCAATTAGAGATCGTTGAGGTTACTCTCATGTTTGTACTCAACAAGAGCAGTCATGATTTTGTTGCTGTTCTGGCCTAATACATATTTTATTATCTTGTGCTAAAACACTGGGGGTAATGGAGGCTGTGGTAGATTTTCACGGACAGCTTTTTACAGCAGAGTGACAGCTGACAGGCTGGGATCAGCAAGTAAGTGACTGACGGACAAAGCCTCAGTCCTCTGATAGTATTTCATGGGGATCTTTGTTCCACAGCACATACAGCATCAGTAGCTCTAATTTACATTTTTGTATATCAAGCAGAAATTTGATTTGAGTAGCATGCAGAGCTGTGAACTACTTGTCTTGCACAGCAGCTTTCTAAAACACGAACACAGTAAGGTGAGCTGTTTCTTCATACGAAAAGGGTCAGACTATCAGCTTTAGCTTGGTTTTGGTTCGTTTGGGGTTTTTTCCCCCCCACTTTTTTAATGCAACTGCAACGAAATTCATATTATGTTGGTCATCAGCATTTGCTCCAACATAAACCACAAGTCTCAACAAAAGCTTCATGTTAATAAGGTTTTGCTTAAACATGTTTTTATGAAGTGTTTCTATTTAAACTTTGGGTTTATGCTCTCTTTTTCTGGCATTATGACTTGAGAAGTGGTATTAATATATTGCTGAGACTAAAATGATCTAATGTACTCTTTTTTAATGGAGAACACATTTACTTTGACTGATAGAGTGTCTAGTCCAGTTGTGGAGCTGTGTCCCCAGGTCGGTAATCAACAAAGACATGAAGGATTGTTCATAATTCTAGAAATACATTTTTTGAATACAAGCAGTCAGAAACAATCTATTGTGTGGCTTCCAGTGTGTGTGGGGAAAGGGAGATCAATACCTTTCTATCAGTTTTCTTGTATTTTTTGAGAGAAGGAGCAGCAGTGGAAGAGAGTGGATTTTTTGTTTCTTTTATCCTTTTGTAAAATCAAGGAAAGCTCCCAAGGTAAAGGGAACTTGCTTACCACTTGCATTAACTTACACAAAGTCTCCTGAGTAATCAGTTGCTGCCATAAAAGCAGCTCATGGTGAAAGAGCTGGGATTGTGCTAGGCTCTAGTCAGTAAAATGAATTGCCTTGCTGCTTCCTAGACTTAAGCTGTTCCTTTACTCATGCTACCATCTTTTCTGTATTTATAATTAAAGTATCTTAAAAGCTTGGGTTTAGTTTTAAATCTTGCTAGTGTGTTTATCTTCAAATAAACTGAACTCCAGAATATTTTAGATTCTCATACCATGTAAATCCAATAGCACTTGAGGGGAGCTGGTTTTGACTGTAATTCTCATCTAGATCTGTGCCAGCCAGAGCTATGTGCCATGAGTGAAGGCATATGAGGTGCAAAACATTTTATTCTGTCCATTCATCAAATGTCAGCATGGAGACTTGCAGACTTTTAAGTATGTGAAAAGATGATTTTTTTCTACTGGGATTTATTAAACCGTTTTCACTAAGCGTTTCTTTCTCTTGCCCATTATATCTTGATCATTTTCACAGGGAAAATAATACCATTTTTTCCTCCTCAAGGGCAAAGGGAAGTAACTTAGTTATTCTCTGTTGTTAAAGAGTCAGCATATTTCTTCCGTTTCCACTACAGTATACATAATAGAATACATGTAACATAATAAGACAAAGCTGCGATAAAAATCTCAATAGTCCTTAATAGAAGTTTTCCAATAGCATGACATCTGGTACTTTGAAAGTAAACCGTCTGGCTCTTTTGAGGGAGCTTTTTCAGGCACACAAATAATACTTTCCTTTAATAGTATCAAAAGCAATAATGTAAGACCAAAGAAGCCCTCTGGTAGCTCTCTTGGCTTTCCTGGACATTTGTATTTTTTTAATTTGTATTTATTTTTGTATTTTAAAGAAGTTATTTTTGTATTTGCAGAGAATGGTGGCACTGAGAAAAGTCAGTGCCTATTTTTCTGTCTTGTCTTTGGTGCCAGGATGCTTGAATTGGAGCTGACTGTTTTTGAATGAGCACTTCCAGATGACAGTACTTTGTACAATATGTAAATCCTTTCCCACCTTTCAGTAGTTACAACTTACCACCACAGATTTTCGGAAAGAACTAGATACCTGTTTTAAAGTGCTAGCCAGTTTGATGCTCATTAATTAAGAGGTGATACAGAAATGTGCTGGTCTAAGCATGTAGTTGCCTTTTTAATTATCCTTTCTTGAAGTTTTGGGGCTCATGGCTCATAACCCTGTGGTATTTTGCTGACCAGCACATTTGCAGTAGTCCTGCCCTCATGCAATTTTGAGTATTCTGTTTGCCTGGGGGTGGGGATTTGGTGCCCCAAAGGGAACAATAAGCAATAACACTTGTGCTCATTTCTTGCATATTTAATATGGGTGATATGAGTGAAATGCTGCTCATTTTATTTTCTTGTGTGGATTTCTTCATAGGAATTGTAGCATACTTTGGGTTTATGGGAATAATATTACACTGTTTGGGATCAAAGTCTTAGTGCAGGTATTCCCACCCATACACATACATAGACACCTATACCTGAAAACAAGTGTATGTATGCAAGAGGATGTTACAGATGTGTATGGAAGTTGCCATGCTTCGAGTCTTGATCCAGAAATTATCTAAAATGAAGAACAACAGATCTCTTCCCACCCCCCAGCTAAAATACTGTATTTTTAGTGTTTTAAGGGATGGGGGAGTTGCAGGGAAGGGTGTTCCCATCACCCCTCTGAAGTATCTGTTATTGGTTGTGGGCAAAGAAAGGATGACTACTGAGCTATGACTTTGTTTTAATCTATTTCCCTTTATCTAAGTGGTGTGTTTTGTCTCTGTCTCATCACTTGTTGTTACCATTAAGGAAATGTCTTTAGGAAGATTAGTTACCAGTCTCATTCAACCCAGATGAGAAGGGGGTAAAATCTTTTTAAAAGATCCAAGTAATCAAGATGTCTGTTTGATCCCATGTTGGGTGGCAGTAGCAGGACTTGCATAAATGGTTTGTCAAGAAAAACTCTATTCCTCTTTTAGCAGTTTACCATTCTTCTCCATGCCACTAGCAAGACAGGTTAACCTTAGCTATCGCACTATGTTGTTGGCTTCTGAGCGTGGGAGGTTATCTGTAGGGTCTGATGGACTCTGGTTACATGGCCAGTTTTGTAGTTGGCCTTTGGTCTGAAGCTCTTTCAAATCTTGCTGATTCAGTTCCTGCCAAAGCACGCGAGAACCTCATGGTTTAGAAGACTTGGAAACAACACAAAACAAAAGTCCTGGAGGTAAGATAATAATCGTTATTACAACATAATAAACAGGTTTCACATTACTGCTCTTTCAAATCCACACTGAAAAACTGACAGCTTAATGTACATATTTGTGTTTTCCAGAATAGTTCTGCCATTCTCCCTACATTTGAATCTTTTTTCCAGAGGTCTCAGTAGTTGTTCTTTCTGGCTTCTCATATTTCCGCAATTTGGTGCTAGTTAGAAAATTGGCCGTTCTGATTGTGGTTTGTTTGTCTGCAGTCGGTTGCACATTACATTGTGGTGTCAGTGTTTTGGTTGGTGGAAATGCTTCATCCAGCTGTTAGGCAGAAATCAGACCTTGCCTGCAGATTGAGGTCCTTAATGCCTGCTGATCGTGTTTGTTTTTATTATTATGCACAGCGGTCTCCATGGCACTTGACGTGGTTTTGGAACTTTTTTTGAAGTTTTGGACTAGGCTCTGAGCAGACAAATTAGGCTAATGAAGCATGCCTATATTTTTAAGTAACTGTTGAAGGAGTGGATTTGTTGTTTTTACGAGCCACATGTGGCTCTCAGAAATGAATCTCTCACTTGTAGATCCCTAGCATTGTGTTGTTCCGTGTCATACATCAGAAAGATTAAAAAATTGAGATAAAATAAATATTTTAACAACTCTTGAATGTGAAACTAATAGATGAAACATGCCTGTTTTCTGGAACCTAACCCGCAAACCATGCCACGTTACCTATTTGGCAACTCTGCAGCAAAACTGTCCTAAATATTTCTAAAAGATGTTCCAGACTGATTTCTCCTTTGGAAGTATTTCATGAAGGCTTTAAAGCAGGAGTGTATATGCAGGTGTGCCCAGCACTGTGCTGGCATTTCCTATATAAAGCTGTGTGAAAATAGTGCTAAGCCACAAGTATAAGAACTCATTCTGGTTTGGGAACTGGCAGTGCGGAGTGGGGCAGTCAGCTGGCCCTCAACTGTGGCTAGCAGGCTGGTGTTTTAGATGGGGGAGCAATAGGAAAGTGAGTGGAGATAGATGGTTACCTGCAGGTTGTACAGCTGGTGCATAGGGTGTCAGCTGGTTTTCCTTCGGTGTGGCTGTGTAACCTGGATGCTAGCCATGCTGTCTGGCCAATGTCTGTTTGGAGGTCAAGTAGCCTTAATAAGTTTAAATGCTGCTCAGTAGCTTAAATCGAAATACAGTGCTCACAGAGAACATTTACACTTCTGTGTAATTGGCGGATTATCCAGATTTATTGCTTTTGGAGTGGGGTTATAGCAGTGTCCAGGAACAACCTCCTTCACTCAGGATAGAATTATCATTCCCTGGTAATGGACAGCTTCAAAAATGGCATCTTTTTTCAATTTGGACCCCAGAGTTACTCAGTGTCCTTCAGAATTTCCCAAAATCACTTTCTCATATATTGAAAAGTAGCAAAGCCTCATTGCATGCTCGAGGAAAGATGTTTGGAAAATATCCTATTCAGTATTTGCTTAATTAGAAACATCTGGCTTTTAAGTATAGAAAAGCAGCTACTGTATTGTACCAGAGGCAGTGTGTACTAATACTCACGTCTACAAAAAAGGCTGTGTTTTGAGCCTAGCTGGCGAGCAGGGACAAACTAAGAATTTACGACTTGCCGTACGGGATCAGAGCATTTCTGGTATAGGCTGCATTCTGCATTAGAAACCTGGGGAGGAAAACTCAAGAGCTGTGCAGTGTGGGTTTGTCAGGTACGACAAGGGTTGATGTGCATCTCAGTAAAGGAAGAAAAACACCTTTTTTGAGGGTAGTGTAACTGGAGGGTAGCCAGACAGTTTTTATGCCTCTTGCAAAGTGCTCAGCCTCTGCAGCATCTTCTGCAGATCAGCTTTGTAGAGTAGCAGTGTGCTACATGGTGGGTGGGTAGAGTGGGCTGGTGGAGGGCAAGGCAAGAGGCTTCGTAGCCAAGAGATCTTAGTCTGCCTCTGCAGGTGTTCACTATCACTTCTGTTTGTGGTTGTCACACATGGGAGCCAGCCACATTTGCAGGCAGTGTGAAGGCATCGAGCGATATCCTCTTCCATTGTGGAGTTTGTTGCCTAATTGGTCTGGCATGATGAGGATGGGCAGGAGAGAGAGGACATGAAAGTAGAGAGATCAATATGCTGTTGTTCCTACAATCTCTAGGACACAAAGAAATGAAAGTGGTAGGGTAACTGTTTATGTAAGATATTTCTTGAAAGAGCATTTAAGCCCGTAGCAATGAAGCTGTGGCTCCTTGGGAAAATGAGAGGAGCAGCAGATGGGATCTATTCTGGGGCAGGAGATGACTGTGAGTTAGAATTAGTGGTTTTATCGCTTGCTTTGGTCACACTTAAGTCACTTTGGTTTCTGATGGATGCAGGAAGGCCCAGATAGCAAATATTTGGGGTTTGGTTAGGATGTTGTTTTTCCCTTCATTCCTTGGGGACAGGAGGGTCATATTATGTTTTTATTTAAATGTAGGTATTATGAAGGGGGCTTGTTTGTGAGGCATTTTTTTTGTTTGTTTAACTGAATTTGTGTTCCATGACACTGTTTCTTTCCTGTGCTGGTTGGTTTGCATATTTGCAATTGGAGACAAACATAACTATTTCATATGGGAAAATATTTCCAGATCAATTTGAAACATACCTTTATTCCCTGTCCTTCCTACGGTATATATTTCATGAGGTCATTTTTTTCCCAATTGTATTATGTCAAAACTTGATCCAAAAAGCCCTGAGGAGTGGAAATGATCTCTCTTATATTGTTCTAAGGCAAACATGGGTGCACAGGCTTCAGGGATAGCGAGGCTAGAACAAACGCAGCCCTCTCAAGTACCCTGCCCACTGCTGTGGGTCAGGCAGTGCAGTCTGTTCCCTATAGCTTTCCTCTTAACTCAGCAGCTGGTGGCCACGATGGTATCTTGTGCCGCTTCTCTACTAGTGGATGTGGCTGACAAAAAGCTTTATGTTTTGGGAGTGCCTTTGGCTGGCTGTGCAGGGAGAGCAAACTGCACCTATTTGGCTTGTAGAGTGTAATTTCTCATTTGGGTCTGTGTATCGCTTGAGCTGGTATTTTTGCTAGATGGCATAGGAAGGAGATTGTGGAAAAGAGTAGCAGTGTTGTAACAGTGGTGGTGAGCAGGTACACACAAAGACTTCCAGAAAGCTGTATTGTCTTCAGAGTAGTATGTGATTCAGTAGGGTCAATTTAGGGGTGGGGGGGATGACACAGAGAGTAACACAGGTGTTATCTATAATGCAGTGCCTTAAGTGTGATCAGATGTGCCACAATTGGTCTCTGTAGCATAAAACCTGACAACAGCACCTCTCAGTAGCTTGATGTTAGGAATCAACTTTCTTCCATTGCTAAGACCTGTAGTCTTTTGACAAGCATCTTGCAAGGCTCCATCTTGCAGCTGTGGACACATCTGCCTTTTCCAGTATATAATTGAAGGCAATTTGGTGCTTACTGTAGAAACAACAGGCCAATGCAAAGAAAGCTTGGACAATGAGAATGTCTTTAATAGTGTTATGCACTTGACTTTCATTGTGCTGTTATAAAATTGGATGCCAGTATAAAAACACATTTTAAAAAAAGGAGGAGGGAGAGGTGAGCATATGGAGTTACAAGATGGGTATGGCAGGGAGCAGAACAAAAAGTAAGGCTCTGTAAAACAGTTTTCCTTGGGTGCTTATAAAAAGTGTTGTTGTAATTTGTGTTAGGCAAAATCTCATAGAATTGATGGGTATCAAAACTACTGTTCATTCAGAATATACATGAAGAGCAGCTGAACTCCAGAATCACTGTCATCTGCACGTAGGCCAAAAGATGTAAGCAAGGCAGCCAGAAAATCCAAGGTGATGTTTCCTATCTCTTTATTCATCAGGGGATTCAGGACATGCTGCTTCTGTTAGTCCAAATGTTACCAAAATTTACAACCAGCCTTTACCAGTTGCAGCTAGAGGAGCTTCTGCCCGAGAGTTCACAATTTCAATTTTGGATGTTCAAAGATACACACACACCCCCTCCCCCAGTTCCTTGCTGCCTTCATGCTGTAAGCTACTTGCTGCAATGGGGTGTCAATCAGTTTTGTATGTATTGGCTTCTGATGTATAAGCAGAAGAGGATTGACAAGTGCCTCAATCAGTCTTACGCACTCCAGCAGGAGTAAGTTTTTCAGGAGAAGCTCATCCTGGGATGATTCATTGAACTCTTCTGTCCCAGAGTGCCCACTTGCTCTGTGATTGTGGTGAGTAACTGTGTGTCTCTGTCAGTCCAACCAATTTTACTGGAACTACCTGAATAGTTTCTATTTGCAGGGGTTGCAAGCTCAGAATTGTTGTGGAAAGTCCTAGAATATATCGATTTCTTGTTGAAATACTCTTAAGGATCTTATTAGTCTTGTTTAGGGGAAGGAAAATCCTCTCCATGAATCAGCCTAACTGGATAGATACAGTATTGTGGGAACTTGACAAGAGAATACTCTGCTCAGAAAGCCAAACAGCTGTGTGCCAAGCAATCTCTTTTTTTCCCCTGTGGATCTAAGGGTTTAAGGTGTGGCTGAAATCATAGAACTAGGTTGGGAAAGATCATTGAGTCCAACCGTTAACCCAGCACTGCCAAGTCTACGACTAAACCATGTCTTAAGTGCTACATTTACACATCTTTTAGATGCCTTCAGGAATAGTGACTCAACCAGTCTCTGGACAGTTTGTTCTAGCGCTTGACAACCCCTTCAGTGAACATATTTTTCCTCATATCTAATATAAACCTTACCTGGCGCAACTTGAGACAGTTTCATCTTGTCCTATTGCTTGTTACTTGGGAGAAGAGACTGATGCCCGCCTCGATCAGAGGTTCATAAACTCTCCTTTTTTTCCTGAGTTCCAGCCAAAGCTCTCTATTTAGCCGGGCTGGTCATCTTCCCTGCTGGCTCATCTTTTGGCACATGGGGACAGCTTGCCCCTGTGCCTTGAAGATTTCCTTCTTGAAGAATGTTCAGCCCTTCTGGACTCCTCTGCACTTCAGGACTGCTCCCACAGGAGGACTCTGTCAACCAGGACCCCAAAGAGGCCCAAGTCTGCCTTCCAGAAGTCCAAGGTAGCAGTTCTGCTGATCCTCTCTCCTTCTCCAAGAATCAAAATACTCTATTCTTTCTCGATCACTATGCCCAAGATGGCCTCCAACCACCACATCACCAACAAAGTCCTTCTCTGTTTGCGAACAACAGGTCCAGTGGGATGCCTCCCCTAGTTGGCTCACTCACCAGCTGTGTCAGGAAGTTATCTTCCACACATTGCAGGAACCTCCTAGACTGTTTCCTCTCTGCTGTATTGTATTTCCAGCAGACTTCTGATAAGTTGGAGTCCCCCATGAGAAAAAGGGCTGGTGACTGTGAGACTTCTCCCCGCCGCTTATAGAGTATTTTGGCTGCCTCTTCATTGTGGTTGGGTGGTCTGCAACAGACTTCCACCGCGATATCTGCCTTCTTGGCCTTCCCCCTGATTCTTACCCATAAACACTCATCCCTACCATCACCATCATAAAGTTCTAGACAATCTCCCTAACATTTAGGGCTGCCCCACTGCCTCTCCTTCCTTGCATATCCCTTTTGAAGAGTTTATAGCCATCCATTGCAGCACTCCAGTTGTGCAGGTCATCCCACCATGTTCCCATGATGGCAACTATGTCATAATTTTCCTGCTACACAATGGCTTTCATCTCTTGTTTGTTGCCTGTGCTGCACGCAGTGGTGTAGATGCACCTCAGCGGAGCTATTGATCCCACCACCCTTATGGAGGGAGAAGCCCTAATTTCCTACATTACCATTCTCAGGTGCTTCTGTGGTTTCTAACAGGTCAATAACCCTTGCATCCTTTCTAGTGCATGGATCTCTACCCACTACTTCCACTGAGACAGCACATTGAAGGACCTCACTAGCACACCATCCCTCAAACACTGGCGTGCTGCCCCCAGGCTTCTCTCCAGCCTGGTTTTATTGCTTCCCCCTTCAAATCTAGTTTAAAGCTCTTTCAGTGAGCCCTGCTAATTCTTGTGTGAAGATCCTTTTCCTGCTTTGAGACAGGTGTAACTCATCTGTTGTCAGCAATGTTCTTGTCCAAGATGCTTGTGGAGTGCTAATGTAGCTAATGTATTTATCATTAAAAGGTTTAGCTCCTTTCATCCCACACTCTTCTAGTAGAAGTAAATGGCTCTTGTTCTAAGTCTTTCAAGCCTTATGTACTATACACAATGAGTGAGAGATACAGTGTACAGAGTGATAATAGAGAATGGGGTTTCTTAATCACATGGGTGTGAACATTTAGAGAAATATTTTTGTGCTCCGTCTCTGACATAACACAAGGGAAATGCTGCATTGGTCTGGTTGGTGGCATAACAGGAGTTTCCTGTATGTGAGGTGTCTGTACAGTGCCCACAGGGCTTGTTAATGGGGCACCCCTTAAGCTGTGGGTGCAGAATTTCAGATTTCTGAGTGCAGAAGTGGGCTGCAGATCTATGTAGAAAGTATTTACTAAATATAGTGCTTGAACATTAACAGCTATAGGTATGTTGTAGTATCAGCTGCTCTCATCTGTTGCGTCAGGGCTCTTTCCAAGTTTGAGTCTTTTCATAGTGATTAAACTGTGGAAGCTTGTTGCTAAACTGACAAACTTGGATTGAACAGAACAAGTAAGTTCAAGTTAACCTTCTGGATACTCATTAAGGGGATCCTGGGCTTTCCATAAAGTAGGATGTAAGCAGATATGTACGAGTTGATCAGCGCAAATGCGTCTGCAGTTACTTTTTACACCAGAATCACTTTAGATGCTGCGTTAAGACAGACTACAAGAGGGGTTGTGTGAGAGAAAGAAATATCAAGAGGGGCAGAGAGAAACAAGAGCTGTGGAGGACATTGCCTGAGTTACATTATGCTCATTAATTCAATTTGAGGCAGGAATGTGTGTAAATAAACCCTGGCAGCTGCAGCAGCTCTCATTTCTGCAGGGCTTTGGCAGGAATGCAGGGGCCAATGGACACGAAATCCTGGCGCTCTTTTGAGAAATTGCAGGCAGACGGCTCTGCAGCCGGGAGAAAGAACAATCCAAGATTTACTGAAAAGACGTAATCACTTTAAGCAGACTTGAAGAGTGTGGAGTTTGACATGCAGATTTGGAGGTAAAATTAATGCAGACAAAAACTAAGTCATTGAAAAACCATGTGGCTTACCTATTCTCCTGGGTTAATGGCATTATTCATGTTCCAAATGTCTCAAAATGGAGTCTGAGAGTTGTAGCTGTACCATTCAGTGTCTTCAGAGTAACCTGAGTGTGTTTTCACAAGCAATTGTCTATACATAGTATAGCTGTTTGTGCTATGTACAGGAAGTCAGACATACTGGCTACATGAAGTAAACTGGCTTGTGTCCCGAGGAGTTTAGTCTTTGGTCCTCTTCTGATACTGGATCTCTACAAGTGCCTCTGAGATCATTCCCATCACTTCATATGGTCCTAGAATTTGCACCACCACCACCAACCCCCTGCCTTCTCAAATATTCAGAGGACATGATATCTTAATGAGTGCTACAGAGCTGAGGATGGGAGAGGGGCAGTTCTGCAACAGTTAGTGATGAATGGATTCTCAGATTGGTGGATTTTTCAGTTATTTCTTGAGTAGTAGCAGTTCCTATTTGTCTGAAACTGATTTATGCTTGATATATCAATGTTGTATAAAAAAACCCCAGAAAACAAAATGAAAATTCCCTGACTAAAGAAGAATCTTTGGTTTTGTTGGCTTTAATCTAGAATTTTAAATAACAATGTCACCTAGAGCTAAAACAGTTTGCATTTTCAAGGCAGCTAGATGAACATTTTGAGAACGGTATTTGAGGTAATTATTAATCGATTATATTTTACCAAAGACTTGAAATCTGATAGTTACTTTACTGACATAGGAAAAAGTAAGGTTTGTGGAGTTTTTTCCCCTCAAATGAAAACTAACTTGGGAATAGGTCTTGTTTTTATCTCAATTCCATTGTCTTCAAGTATTTGCATATCTGAAAAATTTCTTACAAGTGTGCTGGCAAGGGAGCCTGTGTGGAAACGAAGTCTGGTGAGGTCAAAACCATAGAGCAAAAGCTTCAAATGGAAGAATTTCATCTTAGTAGTAGTAATAATGCTTAGTATTTGGATGTTCATTGGATTTTGGAGTACTTTCTTTGCTTTGCACGAGATAAATTAGTGCATACAAAAGTGTGTTTGTATTGTAACTTTCTAAATTTTGTCAATAGCACTTCCAAACTTCAAAATAGGTTTCCTAAATAGCACTTTGAAATATGTATGTACTCAGACTTTACCACTAGCTTTTTTTGTTGGATATAGTACAGGCACCTGTGCATGGCTGATGATAAAGCAGGAATCACCTAGAGTTTCACAAATGAGCAGATTTATTGTTCAAATTCTGATCTGGTTGCTATTCTGTTCAATAGCTGTACTGCATTAAATACATTGATCTTAAGTTTTTCTTACTGCTTTGCAAGAGAACCCATGAACAGACCAGTGATTTTTCTGCCGTTGTATTTGGAGGAAGTTTGGAAACATAGGTCATAAAAACAGGGAACCGGGAAAAGGCAGCCCAGCAGTGAAGCAAGGATAGAGCCAGTCACGCACATAACACTGGCATTCATTTTGTTGAAAGTGGCATAAAAACAACAGCATGCAGAAGTTTACTGGTCCTTCAGACAGTTTAATTACAAGCTGGTCATAAATCTGTTTCTTTTAGTATGGAAAGTATCTGCCTGAGCAGTGGTGGTCAAAACTCAGGGCAAACTGCTGGGACTTCTAGTACGTTATTTTATGTCCCCTTTCCCCCGTCCCCCCCCCTTTTCTTTTTTTTAAGCTATTGTTTACATCCAGTGTTATTTTTGCCTCTTCAGCCCAGCTCACTCTCGACACTACTAGCTTCAAACATCATCTAATGTGAGATTTAGCAACAGAAGAGCAGCAAGATCTGCTCACACCTACTATCAATAGCTGCCTCTGGGTCAGTAGCCTCTGGCTGGCTCTGCTATTCTTGAGAAACTTGAATTTTAATCATTTGCTCCCGTCAGGAGCAGCATAAGGAATGCTCCTTCCTCAGTTTCAGTACAGTGAGTCTGAACACATGTGTGCAAGTCCCCTGGAAATCTCTGCTTGCTGCTAGCTTTGGCTGGAATAAATCAGCTGTGGTTTGTATTCTGCCTCTTGTGGGCTTCCCCGTTGGCATATAGGGTGGCATCCAGGGTTTGAAGCCTGCATACAGCACACCCTCATTGGTGTGATTACTTTCCTCCAGCTTCTTTACCCACTGCTGCCCAGACAGGTACAGCCAGCACCCTGGCACATATCTCTGCATAGGTGCGCCTGCGTGCGGCCTCATACATTCTGCTTCTCAATGGCTGCTGCCTGCACCACAGGCTTTTTGTGTATGCGCAGAGGCATATAGTGCTTCAAAACCTAATTTCCACTCATGTATCTCATATTTTGTAGATAAGATTTTTCTGTTTATTTCTCATATGCCTTCGCTTTACACTGTTTCCTCTCTGGCTGCACAGGGACAGCTGAGGAGCAGCTCTTGCAGCTTCAAGTTTGGCTCCTTTTCAGCTGGCTCCTTGCAGGGCCCCTGGTAGCCACAGTGCTGCTCCCCAGGTCCCTGTGCCTGCCCCGTTAACCACCTCAAGGAAGGTCCCATCAGTGAAAGCTGCTCCCTCACCCAGACAGTGCAGTGTGTATCCCAGCAGGGCTTCAAAAGAGCAGGAAGGACCTGAGGGAGAAATTCTGTGAGCAGTCACAGCAGGGGATTGAAGGACATTTTCCGAAGTACCTTCAATTAATTAGTGTTTCTGTGGCTAAAAACTTTAGGAGTTGAAGTGCCCAGGTACAGCTTTGAGTGCAACCACTGCAGGGAAAGCCCTGAGGAGTCATTTCAGCGAGTTCTTTGCTTTATATTTGATTCCTTCCATTTTCCTTTTCCTTCCAAAGGGACTCAACTCTAGGACAGGAGTCACAGCCTCACTGAAAGGGAATTTATCACAGTAGAGTTACAGCCCTTTCTCCTTGTTTGGGTACTGCTGGCTGTTTGTGTAATCTGTTAAACAGTTTGGAAAGTTTGAAACATCTGTGCCAGAACACAGCTATGAAGCATAAAAAGCAGCTAGTGCCATCTTAAGCTGAAAAATTAATTTGGTGGTCTAAAATGCAGCTGCATTGCTGTGCTGTGGTCATCACAGTGACTTGCAGAGCCCTTTTTTGCCACACCTGCACTCTGCAGGTAGGATTGAGCATTCCAAAGCCTAATCAGCCTCCTATGGTCTGCCTGTTTGGGGGATTTTTTATTTAGTAAATCAGACATCCAGATGTTTCTCTGTGCAATTTTTATTTTTATTTCCAAAAATGTGGAACTTCTTCCTTCCAATCTATACTGGCCAGTGTCTCAAATGAAGTGATTTTTTTAGCCTTGAGCCAGTGATGGATTTGAAATCTCTCTTAAGGTCATAAAGCAAGAAGGTGAATTTTAGAGCAATAGAGAAGGAAGAGATTGACAGATTATTTTACACATGGGCCAATATATGCTTTCTGCCATGTAGTGTTATCAAATATGCTGTTTAAAATGCTTGATAGGGATGTTTTTAATCAAATTAATTCAATGAAGAATAGTTCTCATGTCTACCAGGGAAGGCGGATGCTTTTGTTGTTGGAGCCTGAGGCTGGAGGGCTGAGAGGATGGGAATGTCAGTATGTTAAAGTAATTATTGCTGTGATTTTACAGACTAATAGGTTGTGACCTTTATCTGCCTCTCACTAGAAAGCTGGGGATTTCCTCCTCTGCGGTAATCTAAATCTGCTATTGTTGAATTCGTATGGTGAAAAGATCCCAAATGGCCATCAGCTTTCTCACAGAATCTTGCTGTGGTTTTGAGCAGTGTCCCTGTAAGGCTCGGGTGAGTTTTAATGTGACTTTAATTCTGCCGCCGTCTGTGTGCTTTACAATATGACTATGACTATAATTGCATATTTGTCTTCAAACAACAGCTTGCAGTGCTGTGTAATTTCTTTCATGACTTGGGTACATGTGTCATGTTTGATAGTGCTCCTTACTGTGCTGTGTGCAAGATGATACACT
This sequence comes from Strigops habroptila, assembly GCF_004027225.2. Lineage (NCBI taxonomy): Eukaryota > Metazoa > Chordata > Aves > Psittaciformes > Psittacidae > Strigops > Strigops habroptila. The sequence continues at coordinate 103,349,984 of NC_044278.2, forward strand.
CCTTGAAACCTCTTATGGGGAGGAAAAATACACTAACTATTCATACATACCAAATATGCCAAACTGAATACTAGAACATTGGATAATCATGGAAATGTGGTAGTTTAAAGCCCATCTAAATTAGCTTTCTAGCCCACTGCATCATCCCCTGAAGTCAAAGAAATGATGCAGTACAGAGCTGCCCTCTAAATTATTAAAATGTGTTCCTTGGAGAAGAGATATGTTGATATGTAAGTCTAACTCAAAGATTTATTGGATTTTCTGATAGTGGGAACTAAGTAAATAGACAAGGTGTAGGGGGGGGAATTACAAGGGGTTATATACCAATATCAGGTGGTTAAAAAGAAACCTTTGTGATGAATAACATTTCTATTTAAGAAATATGTATGAAACATTTTAATGACAGTATTGAAATACTGTCATTCAGCTGTATAATGCTATTCCTGTAGAGGAACTTCAGCAGCGCTGGTTCAAGGTCAGTTTTTTCCCAGGCGGGGCCACTTCCCAGCCTTGAACTATTGCTGCAATTCCTGGTTATTTTTCCATCCATCTGATGTCTACCTGTTTGTCAGTGTTGATTTCCATGTATTCCCTTCCATGTTATGCAAGATCTTTAAGGGAAGGAGAAATCAAGATCTGATGTAGCCTCTCTATCTTCTTTTGTGCCATCAGCAGCATTGTTCTTTTCTGCTTATTTTCTGCTTCTCCCCCTGCCTCCCAAAGACATCATTTGCTGCATCTCAAATTGTTTTGCATCCATTCATCTTCTTTTATTCAGTAGCTGTTGGTTCCCTCCAACATCTCGAAACCACGCTGGTTTTCCTACCTGCCTCACAAAATACTCACATGCTTTTTTCCCGTTGTTTCTTTAGTCACTGTAATGTCGGTAACCCTTTGTGCAGTTTCCATTTCTCTTCAACCAAGACTCTTTTCAGTCCAGCTTCACCATCTCCTTTTCACAGACTGGCGCCTTCTTGACCAATTCTCAAGCCACTGGCTTTTCTTTTTTGTCTGCTTTCTTACAATGCTGGTGTCATCTTCTTTGTAGAAGCCACCTCTTGTCCCAAGCTATGATCTTGCCATCTCAGTCCCTATGGGGAAATAGCCTGATCGTACCCAGCAAATTATAGTTATCTTTTAATTATACAAGACACCACTGAAAGGAAGCAAAGTTTGTCCTCACCAGAGTGTCCTAGCAAAATAGGGGCAGAGCAGTGGACAGAGTGGAAGTCTGCTGACAGCTTTTGATTTGAGTCTTTTTAAGCAGTGGTGGTATTTTGTCCTGTGTGGAAAACACATGGCAGATACTACTGTCATACAGGGCACTATTTGTATTAGTAGTCTCCATGGTCATGGGTATCATGCAGCATTGGGCTGACATTTTCCAGAAAAGCACTGAAATAGATTTTTAAATATAATTTCTCTGTACTTAATTTCATAAAAAAAAAAAAAAAGCCTAGGCAGTTCTTCATGCAAATGCATGATTGACAAGTACTTACAAGTAATGTTCAAAATAGATGTGCAACTGTGACATCTTACTAATAGTTTTCACTCATATTTTGGTATAAAAATCTGTGTGTAAAACTTTGTCAAGGGGAGAAGTACATCAAAAGGGTTAAGAATCCATAGAAGTGATTAAGGATCAAATAGCTCCACTGAGGAAGAGGGAATTCAAGACTGAATAATGCCGTGAGCTTTCTTGGAACAGAGCACTGCCAGCTGCTGTTATAATCCCATCACTCTCAACAGGCACACAGCAAGCCTGGGACAATTGTCTCTGAGTTCAGTATGAAATGAGCTACTTTCGAAGCTGGCATGCAGGGTTATGTCATCCTCTTGATGAAGTGGCCGTAGTGTGCATCCTTTACACGTTTGTAACCACTTAGGAATGCCCCTAAAGTTTTCCAAAATGTTAAAAACCACAGGATGAACAAAAGTAGAGAAAGGATAGGGAGGGGGAGCTCTGGAGTTTATAATGAAGAAGCTTCCAGTCCAGAAGATGGTAACTCTGGAGGAAAGACTTATGCTCTGAATAAGCACTTTGCTTTCTTTTTTTTGGAAGCTAATCTCTTTAATACAGTGTCACTGGACATCCCTTTGCATAGCTTGTACTAAGCAGACGTCTGGACTTACACCTCTTACAGACAGCATGCAGACTCTGCACAATAGTGGTAGATGCAGAATACAATGTTCGAACAATTGTTGACCTTCTCACAGTTATACTGGGCTAAGCTGAGCGATGTAGGTAGAGTGAACACCTGAAGGGTTTACACCTTCTTTTTGAAAATTACTTCTCCCCCACTTGATTTTATCCTTCTCCAACCCTCAGCTTCCCCCTGTCCATCCCAGTGACCATGGGATGGGAAATGGCATTCGGAACAGATCAGGAAACAGGTTGCTATTTCCCATAACACTTGAATTACAGTAGCTGGTGTAACTAGTATAAGATAGGTCAGCCCATTATTCAATCCTGTAGCCCCACTTGAACTTCTGTGGGGATCATGGTCCACTTCTTAGTGCAGCAAAGTGTAATGTGGGAAGCACTAGTTCAGACAGAAGAGTTTAAGAGCAAGTTTGTGCTTTTAGGCATGCCCTGATAGTTTTACTGAATCTTGCTAGTGTGCATGATAGATCTGACTGTAACACTGACTAGCTCTCATGGATTGAGCCCAGCTGGTAACTCGGAACCACGCAGCCGCCTGCTCACTCCCCTGCTTCTTCCTCCCCCCGCTCCCAGAGGGATGGGGAGGAGAATCAGAAGAATGTAACTCCCACAGGTTGAGATAAGAGCAGTCCCGTAAATAAGGTATAATACAAAACCACTACTGCTACCACCAATAATAATAATGATAAGGGAAATAACAAGGGGAGAGGATACAATTGCTCACCACCTGCCGACCGATACCCAGCCCGACCCGAGCAGCGATCTGGGCCTTCCGGGTAACTCCCCCCGGTTTATATACTGGGCATGATGTGCCATGGTATGGAATACGCCTTTGGCCAAATTGGGTCAGGAACTGACCCAATTGGGTTTATGTCAGGAACTGCTAGCGAGTTGAGGGGCCGTCAACAGAGCTGTGAAAGGGGATCTGGCACTCACACCATCCTCCTCTTCTGTAAAACCACAGTCCCTGCTTCCATCCGAGGTGCCAGCCTCCTCCTGAGGTGTCCCTGACAGAGTGTCCCCTTCCCTTTCCAGTACAGGTGCATGCAACTTGCTGATCGGACTGGAGCCATCCTGGGTCTCTGCATATGTGGGCTGAAATCTGCCAGCGTCCTGTGTGCCAAAATTTCTCTCATTCAGACTTGCAGTCAGCCAAGAGCAAGGACACAGTCTAGCACACAGTTTTCCCGTCTGCTCTAACTAACTTCCTATACCTATTATTTTTAAAAGAGTGGAATGGAAGGGGTTAATTTTAAACAGGGATTCAGGGCATTATTCCCTGAGGAAAACCACAGTTTTAACTCAGACTTGCAAATGCATCTTAAGAGTTAACAAGCATTTTTTTATGCCCTTGTGTCTGTTGCTAAAAGCTGTGCTCTTTCTATGCTAATTTTCTCCTTCCTTGATTACTCCAAACTTCTCTGTTTTGATGTCCTTAATTCCCAAATCATACTTTCAATCTTTCCAGGCTTCAGCAGCTACAGTTCTCTTTCTAGCCCATTAATCAGACCCTGCATCATTTCAAATTCCTCCTTGAGCTCCTCATGCACTGTTTCTAGTGTTGCTAACACTTGCCAACTTATTACAAGCAACGTGAGCGTGGCCTTTGCTCAGGTGGCCGTAGGAAGAAGAGAAAACTTGCAGTATACCCCTTCTGCTTTCATATGCTTTGAAAATTGAGTAGATCTCCACCTGATGTACTGTAGCATGAAGGAAATGGCTCTGTTCGACAGGCAAGGATCCCATATCGTCATAGTTGTTAGCGATAGTCATTGAATATACATGCTGCTTTCAACTTTTTCTATTACTTGGTGTTACTTTGGACTGGTAACCCATTTAATACATAAGACAAGCTTTTAAGGGTGGCTTCAAGCCATGCTATGAACAAAACCTGTTTGTATAGACATAGACAAAAGATGTTCTTTGCCATGCTGCCTATAATGAAGAAACAGCCTGTAGGCTTAGTTAACCCACACTGGTATCATCATGCTTTGCATTCGCCCAACAAATAAGATGGTTTAAAGTTAGTGCTGGTGTCTCAGTACTAGTATAGAAGCTCACATTACCTCTCTAATATCCCACTCTCTAGTAATGTTAGTACAGAATGCCCTGCTGGTGCACGCAGTGGTGATAGTTGCCAGTATACCTTAGATGTGACATTAAGCAACTGAAACTGTGGAGGAAGATACTTGAAGCTTATTGGCATCTACATTTAGCAACATAGATGAAACTTTCTCATCTGCTCCTGCCTTCTGTGGCAGGCCTATTAGCGTGCTAGGTTTCCAGTTTCTTTTTCTTAAGCTTCCTTTTGAGTTACAGAAGGCTGACAGTTCTTCAAAGCATAGGATGTTAGGTGTTAACCTACTGGCACTTTGGAGTCCTGACTCTGGTTAGGTCTTCTCCTAAGCAGTTCTGCAGCAGGGCACAGGATGTTGCTCTATGTCATAAATTTTGTCGTTGTTTGTGCTTCTCCGGGACAGTGTCTAAAATGAGAACACAGACTTTGCTCATTTTATTTATCTTTGAACTCACTCATGATTTTAAGCTGATCTTTCAGTATTGCTACCCTTTTATTTCTTGCTACTTACCACCAAGGTCATAAGTATTTTATGTTTAGTTTTATATCTTGTGAAGCTGACTAGTCAGTCCATCCTAGTCCATCCTTCTTATCCTTTCTGGGGCTTAATTTTGCATTAAGAATGATTTTCTAAGGAGGAAAAAACTTACTGTGCAGAGCATATGTCATAGAATCTACCACTCCTTTCTTTCAAGATGGTTGTAATAAACAGTTGAACATTTGGTGGCCCCAGCCTGGCAGCGGAAACTGCGGTGGTTGCGCGTGCCCACCTATATAAGATGACTTCCTGCGTTGTTCTAAGGAAGCTTGTCTTTGCCAGATGCTGCACTAAAACTGTGTTGGAAAGGGAAGCATCAAAGCAGGCTTGTGATTCTCTGTTCTTACTGTGTTCAGGGGAAATGAGACTTTGTGAAGAGTCCAGAGATGTCTAATTACACTGATTTCTTTCATTAATATCACCCTAGATCTTTCCAACTTTCCAACTGAAACACATTTTAATAAAATAAAGCCATGAATGTGGATTTCTACTGGTTAGGTTTTTTCTTTGCTCTTTTCTCCTTATGAGATACCCAGTGTAAATTTACATGAGGCAGTTGAAAGTCTGACAGTAGCTGAAATGATGTTGAATCAGGGACAATTTTAATTCAGAAAGAAATATCTTTGAGTGTCAATAATCAGGAGTCAGCTCCTGTGAAGCTGAAACCAAGATGACATCTGACATTTTATTTGAAGGAAGAAAAGGCTAATGCATGTTCTCACTATGTTGCCAATTCTTAAATGCTTTTAAGACAGATAATCCGCACTACAAAGATTTTCTTTTCAAAGGGGTATTTTGGGAGTCTGAAGGAACTCTGGTAGCCAAGGTTTATGCTATAGTGCACAATATATATCAGGTGTTTTGAAATAGTCATGTCCTGAAGTAATTTACTTGTGGAATGGGATTCCTCTTCTTGTTTTCTAAATGACGTTTTAGAACATTTTCCTTGAATTTACCATGGAGAACATGATACCTCGTCCTGAGTGACCAGATAATGGAGCTGAGAGAGTGCAAGAAGCCTTTCTCTAAGCCCAAATCATCATTTTGCAAAGACCAACAGAAGTTCCCAGCAGCACTGGTTTTTTAAAGGCACCAAATCAGAGCACAAGGAGAGAACACCCAGGCTAGCTGTTTGCCAAAGGCAGAAGGGCAGTAGAGTGTTCACATATGAAGGAACTATTACCACACTGTGGTCAAACCCCTGGTTTGTACCTGCATCACTCTCCTGTGGTTTATTTGTCCAACACATGAACATACCCTGCAGCTTTTCCCTTCTCAAGGCTCTTCTGGGGGCCCTTGGAACATCTTTTTGCTATCCACATTCTTAGCTCAGTGAAATTTGAGTGTATGTAAAGTGCCACTGAGATGGGATCTTCAGCCAAACTTCTTTGAATTTAGCCAATATATTCCAAAGTTTAAGAAGAGTCAGATGAAACAAGGCATGATAACTTGATCATAATTCTTAACACAGAAGCTAAAAAGACACTTCCATTACTCGCTTAGCACAGAATTCTGCTGTTAGGATTTGGAGCTATGATGATAAAGCAGTTTGAGTCACTTTGTTATGTGACGGTATTATGTATGGTGAGGAGTCTGCCATGAGAACAGTGCTGCATCCCTGAAAATGAATCATCTTTCATCCCCTGCTAGGATATGCTGCTGACCTCAGCATGCCTCGTTGTTACTCTTTTCGTCATGTTTTTAGAGTATGGTTTGCAAAGGAGATAAATACCTGACTTTTGCACATCCCAGAGCCTTTTGCTGATGCTTTTGATAGGTTCAGAAGCACAGTTGCACTGAGTTATATGTGCCTTTAGGGGTTCTTGGCTTCTTGTGTTTTGGTCTTCCTGCCAATCTTCGTATTGTTTACCGATATGTTGGCAAGAAGTTAGGCCAAGTTAACAGCCCTCTGAAGAGGGACAAGTCACTATCTGAGCATGAGCTCACGCTGTTACATAGACTCTGGATCAGACTGAATGTATTGCAGCCCAGACTCCTGGGAAGTACATGAAAGCTCTGAGTTCCAGCATGGTCCAGAGGAGAAGCTTAAAGACAGCTTAAATCAGTAGCCTGTGGGTGCAGAAGGAGAGCAAGCAGGTCGTCAAATTTAACAAACCCACACAAATTGCTGAGCCTGTTCTTCCTGTACAGCCTAGACACAGACATTACCTCTAAATAGGAGGCTCTCTTGAAGGTCACAGGCTATCTTTGACTGATACTGTATTTTCAGTTTGACAGAGTAATTCTACCTGTTCCTTTCCATATATTTCACTTAGTCCAGTTGCTCCTCAAGTAGAGGTGTTCATCCCTCTATATTATAGACTGAGTGATATGGTAGAATTTAATTACTGAATCTGCTAACAGTGCCCCAAGTTGGGGAAGCACTTCTTTCTCAACAGTTGTAACAGCAGTACAGTACAAAAAGGAGTACATGATACGTGCAACCAGATCTCTGGAGCACTTCTACAACCACAGTGTTGGATCTTACTCCAGTAGCAACAGGATCAATTTGCTTCTGCACTGCTCTGTACAGGGTAGTATGTCTTTCTGTTAATGACTGGTATTTATCTTAATCTTGAGTTGTATCTTGCCATTTGATTTTTTTTTTTATGTAAGGTTTTCATTGACAATTGTTAGGTGCAGTGGAACTGTTTCTTCAAGAGGCTTTGCTTTAGCTGCAGCTGTCTCTCTTGAGCTATATTTAACCATAAGATAATCTATGTTAATTTTGAGAATCTTTTTGGGAAAAAGCATCTTATGCTTAGTTTTATTATACTATCCCCATACATGGGAATACTTTCGAATGTGCTAAGCAAGTGATAACACTCCTGCTTCAGAAATTAAAACTCTCAGGACCTTATTTCTGCCTAATGCTTCTGCAGGCAAGATATCATTCAAGTTATCTAAAGATTCTTGATTAAAAAAAAAGAATCCTCTGTATAAATGCAGAGAACTGAGAATGAAAGGGTTTAACTGGCTTATTGTGAAAGGACACAGACCTATTGAGTGTGAAGTTGGTAACCCTTTCAGCTTTGTACTCTATGCTTTAGGTAACTTCCTGAAGATTCCATATCATCTAGCTGACATCTTGCCCTGGAAGAGGAGGGGAGTAGACCAAGATCAGAGGTGGGATGAGGAGAGCAGGCAATAGCTGAATGTCTCTGCCATCGCAAGCAGGCTTCTGCACAGAAAGTTTCCTGAACCCTCCCTGACGGGTGGCGTTAAATAAAAGGAGGATGGTTTTGGGGGTTGGTTGGTTTGGTTCTCCCGTTGGTTTTGTTTGGTTTTTTTTTTCCTGGGAAATTAACTTCTGAGTCTTATAAAGTTGGTTTACAGTGAACTTTGATATAGGGAATCCACTTCCAAATTGCACATTGTGCAGTGTTGATTGTGGCTTGATACAAGCCTTCAGTTATTCACAAAGTGCTTCAATTGATAGTCTAATTGCATGTCCCCCATCGGCATAAGGCCCTGGATGGTGGACCACTTAGCTTTTCTCTTTCATGGCCTACTGTATTTAGAGTCAGAGCTAAAAAAGACTAGTGCCTGATTGACTTGATGCTGCAGCCTCTCTAGGACGGAGGAATTTCAGCCCTTTGTGCAGGGCTGAGCAGTTCTTCAGTGGTGCAGTGGTGGATGAGTGCACCTGTAGCCTGCAGGTGGTTCTGTGCTACTGTGGCCCAGGGGTTTGCGGCGTTAGGTGTAATGCTGCCTCACCTCAGTTTATTGACATTGTAACTGTTAACCTTGATCTCCTCCTCCAGAGAGACTTGGGGACAGTCGTGACATTCATCTAGTTGACACGTTGACATTGCGTACAGTTGTATAGGCCTTCTGCAGCAGGGCTGGTTGTATCCATAAATGCACTTAACACTAAGGGAGAAAAAAATCTCTATTGTCAGAGAACCCAGTCAATTTTTGACAGGTTTACTTAAATACTGTAGTGGGTTTAACTTGCAAATCTATTTATATTGTGCTTTTCATAGCATAGAGAAAAATCTCTTACCTCTTTTACTCTATACTTGTTCTTGGAGTGTCTGTCATTGTTTCTGGCTAGACTTAACATGTAAAACCTCAGGAAACATAGGAAAGAGTTAACAGGTAAAATCTCAGGAAACAAGTACTTCAACATTTCCAGAAGTGAAAGAAATAATTATTTGGATGCCAAAGAAAATAACTTCTTATTCCTGTGAAAAATAAGGGTTTCTAATAGAAATAGAGTCCCATGGCAAATCTGAATTATTCAATCAGGTTTGTTTAATTTGATCTTTAAAACCATTTCCCTTCCTATTTGCCAACTGTCAGATACAGAAATGCTGATGATTTTAAAGGAAAAATGAATAAGACCCTAGCTCAGGACAAATGGAGCAAAATGGTCTGGAGAACTAAATTTAACATTGTAATGTTTTAAATTCCCTTGAATACTTTATTTTATTTTTGCTATTGTTTATCAGAAGAAAAAGTGTAAACAGAAAATTAGGAATCTTGAGAAATAAGCACATTCTGTGCTCTGACTCCTGGCTTTCCAGATGCATTATGATAAGATTCTGGTTTTCCATGTTATGAGGAAAATAATACTGTGAAAATTCAAATTGTGAATTAATGACACTTTAACAAATCATAAGGTTTCATAAAGGAGCTTACTAGTTAAACCACAGAGTCGTGGTCTGAGGAGAAAAAATAGCCTGTTGGCTTGAAAAATGTTTCAAAATCGGTGACATACAGTGTCTGCAAATGATAATTTCTCTAGCTGGAAATAGGTTACTAGTGGCATACTCCAGGGGACTGATCTTTTTAATAATACATATATAAATAATTTGAATGAGAATATCAGATGTAAGATCATAGTAAATATTAGCTGATGATACCAAATTTAGAGGAAGGGAATAGCAAACACTTCAGAATTTATGCAGCCCTATTCAGAGGGATTTGGGATCTTTTAAGTGTCTGAGTCATTCAGTGGAAAATGCACTTTAATGCAAACAGATGTAAAACAATGAGTCTAGTGGCAACCACACAAAACAGAGTATGTATTAAACAGAACAGTCATGAAGTGCACTGACTAGACATGAAATTGAGGTTTGCTGTGCAATGTAGCTGGAAATAAAAGACCGGTATAGCTGTGCAGGAGAAAGTAAGATGGGGGATTAATACTAAGAATGAGAGAAAGGGGAAAATGCACCACAAATCCAAAGAGGAGTAATGTGATTGTACAATGTGTTGCTGGATCACAGAAATGGGTGAGACTGGCTGTGGGGTTCCATGGGACAGATTTCAGTCAGATAACACCAAGGAACTAAAAAATCTCCACTTACATAGTAGTGAAGTCACAGGATTTGTCTCCAAGGTGCTTTTCAGTAGGGATTTCAGTGTGGTAGAGCTGAAGGAACAGCTGGAAGCAAAGTCATCCATTTTTGTTAATGAGGGCATAGAAGCTCTAGGCGGTTGGGTTTGGGGGGAGGTGTGTTGTGGTGTGGGTTTTTGGTTTTGTTGTTGGTTTTTTTTTTTTTTTTCCTTTCCCCAATTTTGAACCTTTGGCTTAGTAGTTCTGAACCATGAAAATAACTCCAGGAGACCTCTAAAAATGAGAGACTGAAATGTCTGCAATACCAAGAGATGTTTCCTTAAGGTGATAGGGTGACTGAAATACAGTGAGTCTAGAAGAATGCTTAGAAAAGCAATGGAAGCAGCAGAAAGCTCAACAGTAAGGACTAGAAGAGATGATTCAGACTCAAGTGCAGAAGGTTCAAAGAGCTGCTCTTCATTGTTATCATTTTTAACATGATTTCCAACTACAAGACTTTGTCTTAAAGAACTGGGATCTTAGATAAGATCACAAGCATCAAGGAGTAAGAGTTGAAAGTGTGAAGCAAATACGCAATTGGACAAATCTGTAAGAAGGAACCTAGTCTCAGTTTTAAGATGGTGAACCTAAGATGGAAGACTGTGGTTTTGGCATCTAAAATGTGTTTATTAATACCGAATGAGTATTTAATACACTATTTCAGTGGTCTGTGACAGAGAAGGAAGATACAGTTGGCTCAGCCATCTTAGAAACAGAGCCATCTGTTTCCAGATGTGCCCAAAGTAGGCAGTATTTGTTTGGATGGTAGATGACCAATATGTACTCCAGTTGATGAAAAAGGGGTTTTGATTCATGCCCCCTTTGCTCTGAGATGACCTACCTGCCTCAGAACAGAGGTAAGCATAATAGTTCCCGAAAGGACTTTCCAAGAGGGAGAGGGATTTTTGTGTTGGGATTGTCTCTAGCTACAGGTAAATCATCTTGAGGTGGAGAGCAAAGCCAAGCTCTGGAGCAGAACTCGTTATTGTCTGTGGCTTGTAGATGTTTGTGTCTTGATGCATGCAAGTTAGGATTGCTTTGTCCTTTATCCTCAACCTTGTTGTAGCAAATACTACTGTTGTGTCTGTCTGGCCGTGTTTACTCTGTATTAGTCCATTAGTCTCATCTTCCTTTGATACTTCTTTCTTTCTCACTCCCTTAGATATTGGTCTGGGGCTTCAGTTTCTCACTCCACCTGAAAGCATAGGTTATTCATGATCTTAAGAAAGCAGGGCTGCTAACCCACAGTGTCCCACTAGAGAGCGTATCTCAGGATATAAACCCTAGACTGGAACATCGGTAGAGGGTGGGATTGTGTGATGCTGAGAATCATAGCCCATAGGAACAGCAGTGGAAGGAAATTTGGCCAACCAAAATCCTGAAGGCAGGTGTGAGAGGGTAGGGAATGGGATTTCATCCACACAGCCAAATAACAAGTTGTGGTTTAGTTAAAATAAGCATGTACAACTCAGTGTTGAGCTTCGGCTGAAGTGGGGCTGATGGTCTGTTGCAATTGTAACAGTGTTCATGTAGGCATAAAAGTGTTTAGAGGCAAGCATTTCCTGTCTGGTTACAGGTTTCTTTAATCTTCGCAATATAGAGTTTAGAGAGAGGTTTTGATGTGTCAAACTTTATCAAGATACAGTACCTGCCTTTGCTGGAAGAGGTTGGTTGCAGAGCCTGGCAGGTCTTTGGGTCACCTGAGTGAGCACAGGAGAGAGCAGAGGCTGGGAGAGGGAGGTGTCCATGGAAAAGTGCACCTTCTGATGACACTGGGCTTTGACCAGGGCTGTGCATTTGTGAAAATGAAGCTGTCTTTTCTGGAAGTCATCACAGTTGTATGGTGGGCAGACACTAGTCTGATTTATGGACACAGTTCAGCCGCAGGTACAAACTTTGCACATGCAGAATGCATTTGTAAAGAAGAGTCTTTCCTCTGATTGTTTCCTCTTTGTATTCCACATTTGGTCTGTATTGAGTGTCTAGTGAAACCAGTGGGAAATCTACCAGTGACTCTGATGGGAGCTCAGACCCTTGAGTCTTTATGCTTCTGGTTATTTCCACTCTTTTGTTTAGCTAATAAGAATTACACAAATGCTTCTCTTAGAAAAATATTCTTTCTGGCAGTAATAAGATATATTTCCCCTGAGAGCTATTTTTGCTGTATTGCTATTGCTTTCTGATCCCTAACAGCCCAATCCTGGTTGAGCCCCTCGTGAAACTAGACTACAGGCTTATAGGCTATATAGTCAATCAGAGTGTAAGGGAAGCACAGCATGGCCCCCAAACTGTCTTATTGCTTTTACTAAAGCATGTGGGGAACAGGGTATGTGGAAATGTAGATTTGTAAAATGCATGTTTTTAAAATAAGCATACAGATGTGTTGCACTAAGTTCATTTTATAAGTGATTTAACCCTGTGCACAATTAATGGCATGAAAAAGGAACAGAAGCCTTACATATTTCTGCTTTACTGAGTGGAGTATTCTGTACCCTTGTATTGTGTAACTTTACACCTAGAGATGGGAGCAGGGTAGCAGCAAAAGCTGTTCATATCAGGTTGTAGATAAGGGTGTCACTGGAACCTTTTGCCCCTCTAGGTGTCTCGTAACAGCCTTTCACGGCAGCTGTTCCATTTTAAGGATGAGTGCACACAACAAATTCCAGACATCCCATGGCCAGCGCAGTTGCTGAATGGTGAATTTAGGCTTCATTTGGTACAGGCCTCAAGAGGGCTGAGACGGAGATGTCAGGGCTTATTGTTCAGCCTGCAAGATCTAAATAAAGAAAACATTTCAAATTCCAGTTGACACTGTTGGTTTACCAGAGAGGAATAAACAGAGAGCATAGGTTTTTAAACTAGTCATATCCCTGTTGCATTTGGTTTATGTTTTAACTGTGTGCCTAATAACATGAAGATCTTGGTTTAATATCTTTATAACCTCCGACAGTTAAATAAAGGAATTAGAAAAGCAGCTTTACCCAGTGACCAGAAATAAATGAATATTCATTGTTGAGGATAAATTGACCTGTATGCTTTTCTTCCTAAATTGTCTTCAATCTCTTAATTCCATTTGAGAGCTCTAAGCATAACTAATGCTGCTTTTCTGAAGTATGCATTTAGTAAGTCAGCTTTTGCTCATATTAGTAGTTTATATGTTTATTACTACAAAATTACTACTACAGCTAGTGGGATGTTAGCTTTTCATCGCTATTTAAAATAAGGTGTTTTGGAGAAGAATAAAAGAAACCTACTATTCAGTTCAGATAAAACGAGTAAAACTCCAGAAAATCAAAGGACAGCCGAAGTCTAAGACTTGTTAGAAAATTGGACTGGCACCTACTAGTGCTTTTTCCTGTAACTTCTTACTCTGTTAAGCAGCTGTATTTATTCTTTCAGAAACACTTGTGTAGATTTTTACTCCACGGTTGTGGGAGCTTTTTAAAATAGGATTTATTTTTTTTCTTACAACTGACACAAAAGCCTTCTAATTGTTCCCCAAGATAACAAAAAGCTGCGTAAGGAATGTCTGGAATGACTGTCACACATGCTGGTAGTGAAGCAGCGGTCAATACTTCCAGTGGTATTACATATTGCAGCAAAGCAACATGTTCATTTATGACATGAAGATTAATTTATGAAAGAAATGTAGTAGTTGAATTTCCCCATCTCCTTGCACAGCAGAACTGGTCAGAAAACTGCATCTGTGACTTTGTCCATGATGATTCACCTATGGATGGATTTCAGTGTTTTCCAGGGAATTGCACCCCTGCCTCAGTCCCTCTCCAACCATAAATCTTCATGACACATGCAGCTACTTTAAAAGTGAGTCCAGAATGTGTTGCTGTCTGACCAAATGGTAGTGTAGCTTTCCCAAGAGAAGGAACACATTGTTTTTGCAGTTTTAAATAGAGCTGAAAGTGTAGTTGCAGTTAGCTGAGCTATTGAATTACTTTCTCAAGTGTGTTAGGAAATATACTTGATGGTAGGGAATACAGAGGGAGAGTATGAATGTTGGAGCTAGACAGGGCTATTTACAAATGTCAGCACCAAAGTGTACATTAAAGAAAAGAGTTGTAATTTTTATATCAGAATTATTCTCTATACAGTACTAAGGGGAACGGGACATTTTTTATCAGCACAAGAAGATACTTGTGTGTATGCATAAGACTGCAAAGGTACAAAGAAATAGTATACATTGAGGTTAACTGCACATGCATTTAATGGTGTCAACTATTATATCTGAAGGTCTCCCAAGAGATAATAAGCAAACATGCTGTAGATGAATGGTCTAATTTTTTTTCCTCTGCTCCCTTGTGAAGCAGTCTAGGGTTATAAATGTTTTGATGATTTATTTCCTTCTCCATCTTTCTTCTCCTGCTGTTCCTGATGTTCTCTCATCCTCACATCATCCTCATCTTCCTTGCCCCCTTCTTGCACACATTGAGTTAAGAAAGAAGAACTTGAGTCTGAAGTAATGTTCATGTTGTTCTGAAATCAATAGTTCCCGATTTATTTCAAAGCACCCCATCCATACCCATTTCAGCTTTTGCTTCATGGTGGGACTGTTTCTTCCCCTAGCTGTTTAAGCTTTATTTTTATGGTGCTAAAGTTCCTTTCACTTTCAAGAGCTTTGTTCCAGGTATGGGTGGTTTGTTTTAGGAATAACCTATGGCAAGTAAGTAGCATGCTCTGATAAACAGATATAAATAGATCTAGATGTAATGCGCATACAAATCATCACCTATGTCATCATTGTTCCTTGACCTAATTAACTTGAGCATACTCCTATAGAATATAGAGTAGATTTTTCCTTAAGTGATCCCCTGGGAGGTGGTGGACTTGTGCAGTTATTCGGATAAGACACTGGAGTTCCCTTTCCAAAGTTATGGTCTTTCCCATTGTACTGCAGCAAGTCCTGCAAACTGTAGATGGTGGCTGGTCTGTCTTTAAGAATTTCTAATTTCCTGGTTTATACTGGATACTGCTTCTTGGAGGGAGGACAATACATTCCCTTGTGGCATTAGCATTTCTGTACAGAGATATAATGTTCCCAAGGTAGGATGTTGTTTCCCCTGTCATCTGCCTTAGACAGAACTAGAGAAGATTTTGGGCTGTAGCTCTATTGATCTGTGATACTGGGATTCTCTGATACTTAATGGTGCTGAGGAGCATGTTTCTGTGTGTTTGGGGTTTTTTTTCTCCTTTGTAATGTTTTAGGGCTGAGGAATTGGGAAGGAAAGGGATAGCGCACTTGAGTGTTGTCAGGTCAGTAAGAGTGGCCAGATATGTGACTGCAGCAT
This sequence comes from Strigops habroptila, assembly GCF_004027225.2. Taxonomy (NCBI): domain Eukaryota; kingdom Metazoa; phylum Chordata; class Aves; order Psittaciformes; family Psittacidae; genus Strigops; species Strigops habroptila. Next base: position 103,365,410 of record NC_044278.2, read on the forward strand.
GTTGGCGATCTTGTGAATCCAGAACAATTCGTGTTTGCAATTGTGCAGTTCAACCAAGTCAGCTCTCTGAGAATGAACAATGGTGGCTGAGTCCTTGCCTCATTTGTCAGTCTCTGTTCTGTAGTGACCATAAGGGAGTCATAAGTTAGTCTCTATCTCTGCAACAAGCATCTTGTTTGTGATATGCTAAGCAAGAGGTAAAAGGAATCTCGTGGTTCCCCAGTCCACAGAGCACAAAATGAGAAACATTGATCTAACAAATGACCTGTATGTAGGGCTTCAAACTGACTTTGGCCTTTCGTTTACAAATAAAGTGGACATTCCAAGTAGAAAATACTTTTTTAGTTTGTGTGGAATTGAGATTGTCATTCCAGCTCAGCACTCTGTCTTGTGAAGGATAGGCATGCATCAGTTGCATCTAGGGACATAAAGTATGCTAGGCACCATCTCTAGAGTCTTTAACAGCTCTCAGTAGAACACCAGTTTGTCAATGGTGAGTTCAGTTCTAGTACTGAGCCTCATTAGCCTGAAAAAAAGTTTAGTAGCTGGGCTGAGCATGCTGAAATGCCTAATGATGATTTTTTGTTTGTTTGTTTTTCTGTGGCCAAGTTGGCCTCCCTGATGTCTTATTCTCTCATTAGTAAGAGGTTGAAGAGGAGTGGTTTTGGAGAGGCTGTATTTGAATGCAGTTGTCCTCAGTTCAGCTTAAACCATGACAGCAGTATAGTGAAATGTGAAATATCCAGGGAACAATATAATTGCTTAACCTCTGTGATGACTTGCTGTGTCCTCTCACAGACCTTGTACAGAGATCAGGTTTTTGAATCTTGAATTAAAACCGAAAAAATGTGCTCACGTTACTCTGCATCTTCTCCCCTGTTGTTTTTCTCCTCCTTTGCTGTTGTGGGGTTACCCAAAGCACAATAGTTTTCCAAGAATAAAAATCTTGCATTCTGCATGGAGGTGACTAGCTTGCCCGTAATACACAGCAGGTCATTGTGAAGCTAAAGTACATGTTTTCCTTACTCTTCACCTTGTGCCCTATGACCTCTGTAGCTTTAGTTTTGGTTTCCAGACTGAAAGAGAACTTTCCATTTTATTCTTTTTTTTCCCTCTGAAGCAGTCAGAGGTGATTTGCTTCTCTGACAATAGTGATGGTTGTAACTCTTAACAGCCTTGGGGAACACAAGAGGTGGATATAATAAGGTACATAATGTTACTTGTGTGTCAGAGGTTGAGCCTGCAGTTGTGAGCAAGAGCTCTCTTCCTGGGGTGCATTTTGGGAAATAAAGTGCCAGCGGTACTTTTGCAGAATTTGGTGTGGGTTGGGTGGGGGTTATTTACACAACATTTGTAGGACTGGGGTTCCTACTGTTGTTAAAGCTGATGTCAGTACCCCCTGTTACCTTTGAGAAGTGGATGTTCGTAGTTCTCATGTAAAGGCAGCATTAAAAGGGTAGTCTTAAACACTGATATCCCCAAATATTATACATTAGCATTAAATGAGCTTATAATAATAATGGGAAAACCTTTAGGAATCGCGACCTTTAGAATCATTTGAACCGTCTGCTTTCTGTCAATTTTTGCCTTTTAGAAAGTGCTAATTCTTGTTAAGTCCGCATGAGAGACTTGTTTAATGAGCAGATTAAATGGGTGATTATATGTCTTTTTAAAATGGTTTTTGTGGACGGGCTTCATGATGCCACTCTCTCATTTGGCACAGCAACACAGAGCAGTCTTTTTAATTACCCCTGCAGGGTCACTGGGACCCAAGCTGTTTGCTTTATTAAACCCTGATGGTGCCTTTGGAACAGCTCCTTTTAAACTCTGCTGTCACAATTGTATCTAAATTAGCATCTGAGTGACCCTCTTTTCAGGCTTTCCAAACCCCAGCTGACAGGGATTGCCGAAAGATGCTAATTGCTTGGGCCGGGCTAGGAACAAGGGCTTGCCAAGATAACAAAAGGACTAATGTTTCTTTCAATATGCATCCAGATTCACATAAGTACCTCTTTTAATTACCAAGAATTATTGTAATGCCCAGTCAATGGAATAATTGACCCTCAACAGGGAGAGCTTATTATGTAATAAATAATGGCGTCAGCCTTGTCAGAGTAGCAGGTACCAAGGTGATTTGCTGGACTGAAAAGAGCTTTTCTCAGCAAGGGCTCTGGGATAGACCAAGGCATCCCAGTAGGAGTCCAGCAGAGAGAACTAATTTGAGTTTAACTGAGAGGAAATGCACTGAAAGCTTTTAGACTTATCCGTATGATGACAAAGGAAGAAATAAAAAGGATTGGGTTGGTAGTTTGGCAGCTTACATGGAGGGAATCTCTCACTGATGAGCCAGACAGTCAAATGTTGTGCAGCTACTTCTAGTCTATGGGGTTTTCAAGAGCATATTTTCGTCATACTGGGGGATAACGAGAGAGGGGGTTTACTGTCTTATCCTAAGTTATGTCTCCGTCTTGGCACTGCATATATTCACCGTGCTTGCACAAGAATAACATCACATTGTTAGAGACAAGCAATTGATACATGTAAAATATCTAATGTGGTTTTATGTGAAGAAACAAATCTGATGTGGTTTTGCCTGCTCTCCTGTTCTTACCTTCCATTTCAACTCCTAAATCCCAGGAGCTGCTGCAGACTGGAGGAGTTAGATCTGTTCTCAATGCCACTGAAGTAAAACCAGGGTTCATTTATTTTGTTGGTGTGCCCAGAATAACTCAGAAATTGAGATCTGGCCTTCTATTCTGAAGTCTCCATGTTCATAAAGAAAATACAGTCTACTGTACAGCAGTTATCCTGGTGTTCAAAGTAGGCTCTGGGGATAATCTAGCAACTGTTGGCAAATATATATGGAAAACACACATAGACATGGAAAATCCCTTCCCATCCCCCTTGCAAACATGGAAAGAGGCTGTGCACACAGCATGGTCCTAGGGGAAATGTTTGTAGTCTCATTTATGACAGTGCTCTTGTCCTTTTAGGTCAGACTATTCACGTTTGGCTTGAAACATGTTGGCAGAACTACTTGAGGAAACCTGCATAGTGCCTGCCAAAACAAGTTTTGGACCAAACCGTGCGGTTTTGTGCCTTGCTTTTTGTGATTAAGATTACTCCTGCAAAGCATGCATAAAGCAAGAAAGTAAATATTGACTTGGCTAGGCGATGTATGAATAGCACTTTTTGTTGTGTTTATAAGGTCACCAGAAAGATGTGATGGAATTGCCTCTGTGTGCTGAACTGAATTTCAGTTTATCCACTGTGTTGTCCTTTGGGAATAGTTTTTGTGATGCATGGTACATCAGTATTCTGAAAAAAACATACTCTAGTTCAAAGCTGTTTCCAATGTGATGCTCCTTTAAGTAGACACTTCTTGCTTTGCATGCTCCTTAGCTAAGAGCATGGATGTCCAGTGAGGTTTAGCATAACAGAGGAAATATTTCAGTCAAAGGCTGATAAGCTGAGTATGAATGGAAAATGAATGTTGTAGATTAATTACACGTAAGTCATATTAAGCTCTTTCCATTTCAATGTGCTCTTCACTGTTCTTTCTAATCTGTCCTTACATGTCACTCAGACTCAGCATTTTCAGATTGCCAAAGCAGGAGAGAGGAGCAGGCTTGAGAATAAATTTTATCTGATAAATCCAACTGTATCCTTCCAGAGAGCTCAGCCTCCCCTGAAGAGGCATTCAGGTCAGGGTGGGATGGCAGCACAGCAGTGGTAGTGGTACTGGGAGCTGGTTGTACTGGGAGCTGGTTGTGCTTCATCATGTAATCACCAGGGACAAATATTGTTTGAACTGTGAACCAAATTTAAGCTGTACATCTAGGATGTATTTAACTCCTACTGAGACTGCATATTCTCATAGAGTATGTGTGCACAGGAGTGTTTGATACAGCACACCTGAGAAATCTTGAGAGCATCCTGTCCCTTTCACCCTTTCTTTTTCTCTCTGAATTATGCACTTACTTGTACTGCTGAAATTCCTGAGAGCCATCATGGTCTTGCTATTAGGCTTGTTAAGGAAAAGTCTCTATCTGTGTATTCAGCACCAGAGAAAGGGGAGAATCAAAGAGAACGTGCAATACTGCACAGCATGAGAGTCATCTATACGTTACTGAAGTGAGTACACAGATTTGGCAGGAAAGGGGAGTTCTGAGGTGGGATAGTGCAGGGAGAGTGAAATAGCTTTGATGGCTTTTTCCAAGGAACAGCTTCAAAGAAACTGAGGACGCTTGGCTGAAAGTGGCAAGTCTGTGATGGGCAACAGCTTCAGATACTGTGGAAATCTTTGTTTGAAGTTAAGCCTTAATTTTCACCCTTTTCTACCATGGTTTCTTTGCTGCTTTGATTTGTTTCCTCCCCATGCCCCTCGCAAGCTCCTTTTTTTTTCTTTCTTTCTTTCCCTTTCAGTGGGGCTTGAAGCAATGAGAGACTGGGATGTGCGCACTGATGTTTGAATGAGGTGGCAGTCATGATGAGTTAAGGAGATCAGTATTATAAAGCTTTATCTTCCTTCCTATGTGCTCCATAGGCAGAAGTATCAGCTGATCATTGTCCTCCTTTTATCTGTGACTGTAGGGCTAGTCACTCTAAAGCACCAAGGCTTGAGTGATAGCTAAAGTAGATGATGAGGTGGCAGGGCAGTTATGAATTATTTTACATCTATTTTCAATGTAGAAGATGAAGGGGAAATTATTATTCCAAGAGCATTTTTTATGGAAATCAGTGTGTGACCTTAGCAAATCTTGATGTTTTAGGAGAAAGTTAGGAGATCTATTGAAAATTAAAGTGCAGTAACTCACTCAAATGCTACAGTGGAGATAATGACAAGATAGAACAATAAGTGTGTACCCCATGAATTGCTTGATAGAACAGTTATTGCATGAATGGAACATAGTAAGCACTTCCAAAATTCCTTCGTGTTCTTTTTTAACAAGTGCTCCTGAAAACCTTTAAGGTGTGCAAATGAAGTCTGTCTTCAAGGGGGAGCCTAAGAATTAAATAGAACTTAATCAATTATCTTTTGAATTTTTCTTGATACGGTTTTATGTAAGTGAATATGGAGTTTGGCCCACAGATTTCATCCATGAAGAGCATAAGGGGAAAATTAGGTTAATGTAACTTAAGTCAAAATGACATGGCTTTGCTGAGGAAATTGTAGTTCTTTCAATTATCAGCATTATTGAAAAAGTTGATGGAAGATAAAGGCAACCTGGATAAGACAAATTACTTGGGTTTCCTAAAAGCTTTCCAAAATGCCCCTCCTAGGATTCTGTTGAGAAAAATAAATAGCCATGTAATCCAGGGCAAAGTGCTAGTGTGGATTAAAAACTGCTCAGGCAGGTGTGTGCCTAGGAAGCAGGTTTGAGAGAAGGTCAGTGAAGTGACCTAAACATAGTAGAGCTTTAAGGCAAAGATGATGGAGAATAGAAAAGGAAGGGAGGAAGCTTCTGTCAAGTTTATTCCGTGGGAGGCTAATGAAGGAGATCCTAGAATAGAAATCACCTGCTCTTGAGGCTGATGCAGAGGCAGAAGAAATTAGTGTGAACTTGACTTGTGTGTCAGGGGACAGGAATATTTCACAGGGCTTATGAGCTTCTATGGCAGAGAAACTGAGGAATGGGAGAGAAGAGTGAGCAGCAATTTGTCAAGGGCTGCTCAGGAGGAACTATCAGACTAGCAGATGTGTGGTAAGAAGTAGCAGGTAGATTTACCTTGAGTATTGAAACATAAAATAATCAGTAATTGCTCAGAGGGTTGAGATAATTTGACTTAGAAGGAAACTTTTAAGAGCATTTGGCAAATAAGTACCACACTTGGTGTAGCATGAGGAAGACTCAACAGTCTTCTGCCTATCTTACCCTGAAAAAATATGGGGGTGTTTGGTGAGGTTAAAATGCTAGTAAAAGATCCCTTTCCTGTGGAGTGATGAAACTACCTCAAATCACGTGCTGCACTGAGAGGAGTTATAAATAAAATACACCAGTCTTCAGTAATAGGGATGTAAGCAGTACTGTAATGTAAACTGTGAAAATACGTGTAGTTCATGCCTGCTCAGAGTAACATTTCAGTTCTGTTCAGACTTCTACAAGAATTACCAGTGTCTCTCTTCTTGTAATTGTACAGTGCCAACAGCTGCTCTGCTCTGTCTGGGTCACTGGATTTCTGCCACAGCAAGGCCTAATGCTGTCCATCACTGTGAATGACGATTCACACTGAGATGGGTGACCCAACTGTAGCATCAAAGGTTAAAACAAATACTAGTTGAACACTATTAGGATTCTGTGAACGCACATAGTTCTTGCTGCTTTTTAGATTTCTAATCAACATGGATGCTAGGCCATAGCTCTACAGTTGTCCCACTTAGCTGTTGGGGAAACATAATTTTTTAGGGGGTTTTTTGGTTCATTAGAACTTACTCCTAGTGCAATGAAGTTTCTAGTGAATTGGTATTAACTCAGTAAAATGGCATATTTACTAACCCTGGCTGAGAAAGCATGGCCAGTATGTAAACTCTTGTGCGGATGAGTATTTGTAAAAAAAGACTTTCAGGAATGTATTTAATCATTTAGCAAAGGAGCTTACAATTTCTTCTTGTTGCTTCCTTTGTAAGAAAAGCTAACTAAGCTGTAGCTATGCTATGACAATTATGGTAACACATATTATGTTCAAGTTTACAGAAATCCAGGACTATTGCTGGCTTTCAGTTACACTAGCCTAAGCAAGCAGAGGAATTCTCCAGCCATCAGTCCTTTCAGTCTTTGACATTTCCAGACAGCAGTTATCTCAGTCTTTCATTCTCCTTCCATACAAGTTGCACAAATAGAATCATAGAATCAAAGAATGGTTTGTGTTGGAAGGGACCTTAAAGATCATCGAATTCCAACCCTCCTGCCATTGGCAGGGACACCTTCCACTAGACTGGGTTGCTCAAAACCATGTCCAACCTGGCCTTGGACACTTCTAGGGATGGGGCAGCCACAACTTCTCTAGTAATTATTTTAGACAATATCCTGTACAGACTTCAAACTTCAACCGTTTTTGTGGTAGCTGTTATCAGAAAAGTATGATTAGAATTTTTTTAAACACAGGGTAAGTAGTTCTTACTAAATCATAACTTTGCAAAGTGTGGGAGATGTTGCTTCAGCTTGGTTGGTGGGTTTTTTTTCCTTTAAATGCTAATTTCATTACTTGGCTACCTTGGTAGGCATGTTGGCTTCTGAAGTCTTGGCAATACAGAAGAGCTCTGAAAGTAGGAATGGATAGGGTTTTTTACTCATACTATTCTAATTTTTTAATTATCATTTGTTAACACCAGTTTTATTATGTTGCCTGGCTAACTGAATCTTTAATGTTTTGGAGATAGCCAATTAATTTCTAAAACTAGGGCAACGTGCATGTACGCCTAGTATTTCTCAGATTAAAAACCAATAAAATTCAAAAAAGGAAACCCACAAATTGATGGGTTTGATTAAAATTTAACTAAACACTTTAGAGAAAGGATCTCTGTTAAAAATTCATTAAAAATATCTTTGAGATACTCAGTCGTTTATCAAAAGTAAAGGAGGCTGCACGTAGCAATAGTTGGATACCTAGGATGACAGAGGGGCATTCTTTAATGAGATAAATCAAGATCTTTGTGATAATAAAATATAATGAATAATAATATACAGAATGAAATGAAAAGGCCAACTGTTTTTTTTGCGAGCCACCTTTTGTACTAATATTCCATCTCACTAATTCTGTGCATCAGATGTTCAGATGATATTGAGAAAGCAGGCGAAGTTGCTGCTTTTGTCACAGGAACTCCTTTAGAAGAGGAGTGCACTGCTTGCTAGTTGAAGCTGTTAATACTAGTTATGTTTTTTTAATGGAGCAAGTTCTGTGTACAAGAGAAGTACAAACTGAAAGGTAAGTAAACTGTCTGCAAATTTTTTTTAACTTGTTTAGTTGCCTGCTAAGCTGTACCATGAAAACCTTAGTTGCAAAAGCTGGCTTCTGGATTAAGTGATGTATCACTGAACATTAGAAATATGTGCTATATTTACAGTGTGGAAAATATTTATTTCATAGCTTATTTGGGCAGATGTGAGCAAGTGTGAGAAGTATGTTAATATATGGAAACGCATAACTCTTTGAGTCAAATATTTCCACAGTTGGTAATATCCCCAGCACGGATTAAATTTCCACCTAAAGCACAGCAATGTTCTTCACCTCTCTTCTCAACCTTGCCAAGTGAAGGCATGTCTCTTCAGCAGGCAGGGATTTGGTTTGCTCAGGAGTGATTTGCTCTGGTCACTTCCATAACAGGCCAGGCGGGCTGAGGGTCACTGACTGTCCAGCTTTAAGCAAGAGGATAGTGTTTAAACAGGATTTATGGCAAGCCAAGCCATATAAATTGTTGCTGTATCAGGTCACTAATCCAGTTAGTCCTCTGTCTTCTCTCAGGTTACGCATAGTAGTAGTATTTTTCAAAAAAAGGAATTGGACCATCAAGGATTGACTGAAACATGAAAAGCTGCTGATTAACCGTAGTAATCTGGATGGCAGTGGGGAGCACCTTATGCCCTGATCCATGAGGATTTATACACTAAAAACTGTAATCCCTGACTTGGTCCTTTTTGTCATGTCTTAGAGGGCTCATGACTGGTTGGTAGAGCATATGTTACTGGTCCATACACAGGTCAGCTCAATCACACAGTGTTGGCTCTCTTTGAATCCAGCTGCTACACTATAATAAAAGAAAGCTAAAAATATATCAAATATTTTCCTAATACTATGCTGCTGAGAAAGCAAGTGGGTAGTCGTAGGAAGTCGTCACTGAGTTGCGAATGGGAGGAGCTGCCCCCTTTAAGCAGTCCCTCCAATTACACAGTGCATTCCAGTAGGAAATCTGAGGGTTCACTCTTGCTACACGGTCTCATACCAGAAGAGCCAGTGGGGGGAGGATGGCTCCTCCATGGTTCAGTAGGTTGTTGGCTTCAGAGAGATCTTGTTGCATTGCATTCTTCAGGCTCTGGGGCAAGGATTTCCGCTTTAAAATCTGCTCTCTCCTTGACTTGGAGTATACCCTTGTCCTTTCTCCCACCAAGGGTGATTAGTGATGGGGAAACACAAGGCAGGCTGGTGATCTTGCTGGCTGGTGATGAGCTTGTTCTGGTTTCAGACACCCTAGAAGTGTTTGCAAAGTACAAATATGCTGCTTGTGTTCTCAGACCCTTTCATGATGATGAATTCACATCCAAGTCCGTTACTTGAGCCTCATCTCCATTTATGTTGTGATACAGTTAACAGCTATATGGCTGTCAAGATAGAAAGTTCCAGGATTTTAGTCAGTCAAGAATATTCAAATTAGTAGCTGAAAGGGCTCTACTGGGTACACTTATGCAGCTGAGTGGGCTGGATTTTCATACTGCATTTTATTTCACACCTTTCACTGGAGTTAGAGGGTTTTTTCTCAGTTAAGCTAAGAGTGCAGCTAGTGGCTGTGTCTGCATCTACATAGAGGAAGGTCTCTGTTTTCTGCCAGCCTGCCAGATTGGTGTGTACTGAGCCCCTAACCATTTCTTCTTCTTCTCTGTGAGATCTTAACCCAGTCCTAATATCCCTGATACGCTCTTCTGAACACCACCTCTTGCTTTCTCTTTAACCTTTCTGTGGAAGTGGTACTTTTGATGGTTTTCTATGAAGATGACAGGGGAAACACAGCGAGTAAATCTGCTTTTGGAACTGTAGATTTCCACCAAAGGACATGATTGCTTTTGCTATAAATTTATTCCTTTATGATAAAACAAACTGTCCAATAAGTGCCTCTCTCACCTTTGAATGACAATGTCACATCTGACACTGTTGTCGTGCACTCTAAGTTTGAAAAATCAGACAAAAACCTTTTCCAGAAGAAAGTATCAACTTTTGTGCTTTATAATACTGTTCCTGGTTCTGGGCAGTCTCATGAAAGAAGAGTTAATTCAAAGGCTGCAAAGGGTTACTGCTCATTCTCAGGGAAAGCAGAAGAGACTAAGAATTTGCCTTGCACATTGCAAAAGAGCAAAATTGGGGGTGAAATGCTACTTAAAATATAGGTCTACTGTTATTACTTCTACTTAAAACATACTTATCTGGAGATGGAGCACCAAATAAGGAAACATGTTATTAATGCTGATGGATGGTGGTGTTGAAGCAAAGGGATCTAAACAAGCTCTGTATAAACTTCAGCTGAAGAGTACTTGTGAAGAGCTGCTTTCTAGGATTATGAAATTCCAGGACAGCTTTCCAGTAATAGTAGCAGTAGTACAGCAAGAGAGGAAAAAACAAATTGCTTTGGAAGCAAGAGATCAATATTGTCATGAGTTGACAAATGGACAGTAATTTCATCTTGGAAAAAAAAAGAAAATGTGTGCACATGAAGTGGTGCACCAGGAGCCACAGGAGTCAGAGCAGAGCACTTTGCAGCTCTTAGAGAAACTATTCTAAATGTGTACTTGTAATGACACTTTACTGCCAACATGAGTTCAGTAACTGGCAAGATAGCTTCCAGTTGGAAATTCCCACTAGTCTGTCATAAATTTTCATTTCTAGATAAGCCAGTTTGGCATTTTAATATTATGATATCTTTGGTATTCATTTTTAATCTTTTCAGAAGAGTTGGTTTAGGGGTCTACACTTTCCCCTGTGCATTATATGCCTAAATAGCGTGAGAAGAGTGAGGTCTCCTAGATTTGGTAGACCTAAGACATGTCTCTTCTTTACAAGATCCCACATGTGAAGGATGTGTATTTCCCTGGTAATTCCCTTTTTGTGTCAACTCAGATGCTATGAAATATGTGTGTTTGTATATCCTATAGTTCAACCTTTGCTTCAAAACTCAGGGTCAGCCAGATTCCCAGGAGATGGTAATCAAAGTTGTGCCAGCCAGTTGCCTATTGGTAGGTGTTGTTATCCTGTCTCTCCAATGGAAGCTATCAGGAGCTGTAATTGGTTCTTAGGAGTTTATTTGCTGTTAGAGCAGAATCTTAAAGGTCTTTTCCAACCTAAATGATTCTATGGTTTTGAGCAATGTGTAGAATGTTTTTTGGTAACTGTTGATATATGCCAAATCAGAAGAGCAATTTTTAGCAATCCTTTTGCTTTAACCACTACTGTAGTGCATAGCCAAGAAAAATGTAGGCTTTTTTTTATCCTACAAATCTTTTCAAAATAATAAAAGGAAAACTTATTTCATATAGCTGACTGAGGTTAGGAGCAGTACATACTTGATCAGTTCAGACCACACAAACTGTAGTGTGTCTTGGAGCTGTTTAATTATAGATTCTTTCAACCTTGAACTTAAAATTATAGTAGAACTGGAAACCTTACAATGTAACGTGTTACTAAAATTCACCCATGTTTTTCATAATACCAGTCAGAAGGTGTTTAACATGAGTATCAGATTATGTGAATAGAGCAGAAGTTTATGTTCTATTTCATTAGTTGTACATTCTGTTACATTGGAGCTGTTTTGGGGGAGTTGAACAGGAATTCATTTAAGGTGAATAACAAGACGAAATCAAGGGCACCTGTGTCTTCCTCATCTTTGTACTGCTGTGGAGTTCACTCTGCTAATTTGGGGGCATGGAGGTGTTGGGTGTCTAGTATAGTTATGCAAATCTTTATTCCTTCTAAACCCATCTTCAAGAACAGAGTTTTTCGGGAAAGCTCTCTCTGTAAGCATCAAAAAGCCTTTGACAGCAGCTACCTGTTGTCATCACCATGGTTTGTGCAATGTCCTTACTTACTATGTGTGGTAAGTAGAGGTTGGGTAGAGCAGTTGTGGGTTCAACAGCTAAATGTAGGGTTAGAAGCCAGCACCAGTCTGGAAGCAGACCAGATGTGTTAGTATATTTGATTCCACACTACACGTGCTTTGCTACCAGTTTGTGTCTGTGCCTACATAGCTTCTGGCTGCCCATGCCTGAGCCTCAATGGTTTTTTTCATTGAAAGCCTCTTTACTTAAACCATATAGACTGAGATTTTTTTCTCCTTCAGAGACAAGACTGGCTTATGCAAGACCACTAACAGTTTGTTTATTTTTGTGCTGCTAGACTGGCCTTGCTTTTGGTTTTGGGAACCTCTGCACTTTCTAGATACATCAGATAGAGTGGGTAGAGATTATGTTCCTTGTGTGCTGGGTCTGCTACTATAAAGCTCTACTGAAAACCTGTGTGGTCTTGGGGCTTTTTGTGTTTGCATTAGTTTAATTGCCTCTCTGACCCCTCTTCCTCTGTTGGCCTTTCAAGCTCTTTGGGCTCTTAGCCTCACTGGTATCTCTCCACAGGATCTTTGTACCAGGAAGCATCCAGGCTTGCCTGGAACTCCCCCAGCCCTGCTGACCAGTTATATCCAGCAATTTCTCTGGCTTTTATACTGAACTTCTGGTTTTGCATTTTTAATACCTGTGTAATTCACTTCTTTCTGTTCCATAAAACTGTAGATGAGGAGTTTATTAGTTTTTGCTCTCTTCATAATACATCTGTTTCAGCATCTGACTGCTTTTTCACTTCTTTCAGAAGCATGGTATTTAGTTTCCCTCTGAGAAAGGAGAGTAATTTATAAATATCCTTCTAGAGCAGTTCTTTTATGCAGCACTTCCAGTTATTTGGTTGCCTGTGTTAATTTCTTTTATTGTTTCCTTTTTTTTTCCCCCCCTCTGGGTTACCAAGATTAATTTTTCATACCGTAATACTTCTATGTATCCTAGACAGTGTTTTTAAATTTCAGTTTATATCATTACAGTTAGAATGTATTTACTGCCTTAACAGCTTCCAATTTAACTTTAATCCTATATTGGGAAATTTTTCAGTCTCAGTTTATCTGTTATGCAAAATCCAAAGTGGTGATGCATGAATTAGGGCAGCAAGAGCTACTGCAGTTTGAACAGGGTGCAGCCCCGTGACTTTCCACTATTCTTTGCTTTCTGTGTGTCTAAACAGACTCTTGGTGTGCTCTGCAGGGAACCCTGACTGTCCAGGTCAGGAACATGTTGAAATAAACTGTGGGTCCATTCCAGCCCATGCCCCAGCATTTCTTTTCCGTGAAAATTAGACTGCAGGAAATGTCACCTGAATATTCATGTCTTGTCCCTGTTTGGACTTGGAACATGGCCCAGACACACCCTCAAACTTAATGGTACCCCTTCATCAGCATTCAAATGCATGCACTGATTCTCACTTGCGCTTTTATTTGTAGAAGTCTACTTCTTTCTATTCAATCTGAATTTCCAGCCCTAATTTTCCTATATGTATACCTCCTTTGGACCTGATGTATTTCAAGGGTAATCCGTTATAAACTCTCATTGATACCTGCGTTACCTCTTTCTAAAAACTGAGGGTAATGTTTACTGTTCTATGAACTCTCTGGTGGCTCGAGGCTGCCGGGGTCGGTAACATTTCTAAGGATATGAAAATCTACAGTGGTTCAGATCTTCCCATTATTTGTCTCAAATGTTCTGATGTTGACTGTAATATTGCTGGGCTGTTTTATCTCTTGGTCTGGATTCTTTGTGGGTTTGATGAAAAAGATCTACAAGTTCTTGTGGTGTCTGGAGTCAGAAAGGGATAATACTCTTAGCTGAAAACAGAGCTATTCTGTTTGGTGTTTGGTTTTCCATTTATAGCAAGTTTATTTCCAGGTTTTTTTGGTCTTGTTTTTTTTTTTTTTTAAATCTTAATTCCCATACATATGTGAAGTTGTCGGTCTGTGAAAGTTCTAAGAGTTAAGGTAGTCCTGGGGGAATAAGGGCGTGTATGTCATCAGTGGTCATCAGTCATCGCTCTGGAGAAAGCCTTGCTTCTAGGTTGCTGAACCGTTAATATGGCAGAAAAGAGCTTAGGCAGCCTGGCTTTCCTAGGCAGTGATTTCTTGGGATTTCTCCTACTTTCACATACATCAAACTTGCTGGACATATAAACACTTAGTTGATCAGCTTCTACTACTGGAATGTGCTAATTTAGATCTTGTTAGAGCCTTTCTATGCAACGCTAATAATTGTGTTGTAGACAGGCCTAACCAGGAAGCCTACCAGGGTCAAGCTGACATCTAAGCAAGTGCTGGAGTCTGCCTCAAGTAAGGAAAATGTAAGAACACCTGGGTTCTGTCAGCGGGACTGCACTCAAGACTGATTCTTTCAACAGCAGAAGCTTTGCCAGGGATTGAGAGTAGTGGTGTCTGTGAAGGAGGTTAAAGCTGCTGTCTTCTGGACATTTCGTATTTGTTTTAGCCTTGAAGAGCTCCAGATTTGCTTCCCTTTCATTTGCCAGTTTCTTGCAGTACATGAGCTCCCATACGTTACACTTTCCTGTTTGTTCTCTAAGGAACATTACTATTGTAATAGCAATGATGTGATGATACTATCCTACCTTCTTCTGACCTGAGAGTGAGTCCTCTCATTTGCACTTGACTAATGCTATCAGTTGAGTGAAAGGCACTGAGTCATGTTACGAGATTATTTTCCCAGAGTTGATTGATGTCTGTATTAATTATTGTGATGCTTCAATTCTTTTTTTGCTTATTTTCAGTGCTTTCTCTTCTGATGACCAGTTATGCTTCATAATTGATGGGGGGAAGAAGGGGTGTGTATGTATGTATGTACGTCTTTATTCTGTTGTTTTGAATCCACTTTGCAGAGAATAATTTCTTTGTAAGCACCTGTTTTGTTTTGATTCTCCAGACTTATGAGTATTAAATGTCTAGAACTTGCAGTTTCAGACAGTGTCAGTCCTGAAATATCACACTTGAGCAGCTTTTTTGCTGCTTAGTAAAATAGTTTGGATATGGTCTTTTCAGCCTTATAGGAAACACCTTGTTCGTATGAGCATGCCCTGGAACTTGATTGCTAAATGTCACATGAGGTCAGGTTATATTGTTTAGTTTGCCAATTTGCATTTGGGCTTGATTTCCTGTCTTTAAAACTGTGTCAGGTAAAATGCAGGATGTATGGACTGGAAAGTTAATGGAAGGCATCTAACTCCTGAAAATGCATAATCAATATTGGCATGCTAATAGCTGTCTTAGACTGTAACCATGTTAGTCAAGGCAACTGGATGTGGAAAGACTCTGAATCCATCAAAACAGACATAGCAGCTGACAGTTATGCAATCAATCACTTGATCTCTTCTCTCAAGTGATGTGTGAATTGTGCATTTTAATAACAGTAGACATGAACTCCTGAACTAAGATATGTGACCATATAAAAATTAAAAATACAACAGACTGCCCTTTACTAATAACTTTAACAACTACTTTTGTTAATGAAATGACAGTGACAATTTTAATCCCCTAAGTTTAAGAATTTCTGGCTCTCTACCAGAGCAGAATACAGTAGTAGCAGAAATAATTGTTTCTGTAGCATGCTTTATCATTGCATCTGAAATAATTTAGAGGCAAACGAATATCTTCATGATCATTGTATCACAATTTCCATTCTGCAGATAAGGAAACAAAATGACAGATGGGCAGAGTGGACAGGGTGAAGTATAGCTAGTAGTATGGCTTTTCAGTAAAGATTGTGGAGGAATCGACAATACTGCAGGTAACTGTATGGGTGTTGTAGCATCTTTCAAATCAGCATAAAAGCCTGAAGTTTACAGTGAAATTTTTCCTAGCTACATTTTGAAAAGTTTGGAAAAGGACCACAAAATGCACACTTATCAAAGTGGTGGGGGTGGGTGTCTGTAGTGGGAATTGCAAACAGAAACTGCAGTAATTTGGCTTTTGTTTTTCTCCCAAGACTGTTGTTCTGCTGAGACACATGAATCAGACACTGAACCTGACTAAAGCATAAGTGAAGGGGGATAGTGAGCTTCCTGTACCAAAAAAGAACATAAATTAGGAAGGCTAAATACGGGTTAGGAAAATCAACCCAAATGTAAATATACACACAAGCTGCTGTCAGTAACACAGAAGAGGTTAAAAAAAGAAAAAGGAAAGATTGTTGTGTGAGGAAGCGCTGCTGTCATGTTAAACTGGGGAGGTATTTGGCTCATTATACCTAATGTCACATCACTTATTTAGAGCCCTAAAAATAGTGTTTATAATAAACCCCTGACACAGCCGTGACTAGCCTGATTCAGATGGCCCCTTTCCTTTTTTAATTTGTGAACAAAGCTTCTCCTTTGAAGAATTTGTTTACAGTTGTTTATCAGAGCAGGAAATGGATCAATTAGATGTAACTTTTTAAGTTAGTTGACTGCCACTACTAAAACCACCTGACATGGTGCTGGTGCCAGCAATGCCAGATGAGCAATCTCATCATTGTTGCTGTGGGAAAAGCAGGGACATGATGGGAAATGTTATTCTTGGCACTCGAAAGATTAAATTTTTAAATATTTATAGAGTCTTATCTAAAATACTGATTGGTTATTAGTGCCTTGAATTGAGGCAGAGATGTGTGAATCCCTAGAGCTTTATGACCATATCCCATCTGAATTAATCTGAAGCATTAACAGGGAATTGACGCTCTAAATCTTCCTCTAGCTATATTTCCCTTTCCACACTGTGCTGTCTTTATATTTATTTTTTGCTTGGGTTGTTTCGTTAATGATCTAGAATATAACAACAGCACCAAAAAAAAAAAAATTATAGGTTCTCCCCTCTTTAAAATACTTAGCTTGAGAGCTATATTTGTGTCTTTTTTCCTGCTGCACAGGTTTATAATCGTTTTTCCCTGTGCAAAGCAGAATGACTTCATTAGTGTGGTGCTACCATGCTGCTATACCAAGTTTAGCATTCTTTTCTGCTTCAACAATACTGCCCTGCTGACTTACGGGTTTTTTGGAAGGCGACAAGGGGAGGTTTAACATAAATATTCTGGATTTTTTTTTTTTTTTTTTTTTTTATTCTGACAAATTCCTGGCCTGTTTGGAGACTCGAGAAACTATTGGATGCATTTGTTGTTGTTGCAAACCTACATTTTTCCTGTCAGTTGTAGAGTAGCTCCAGCTTTTGATGACTGTAATGATGTCTTTGATAATGCTTCTGCTGCCTGTAGCAGATGGGCTTATTGTGGGAGCCAAGAGCCCTTTCTGAAAGCCGCGATTTCAGAGCTGAGAGAGAAACAGGAGAGTGCAACCTTTAAGTAAAGGCTCCTATCTCACCTAATCTTGAACCTCACAGGAGGGCTCCTTGAGTCTGTAAGTGAGGCTGAAACTATTTGGTGTGGCTAATGTTTATCAGGTTGTTAAAAAAAGAAAGAAGACTTCCTCTATGATTTTCCACATTGCTGTCAAGCCTGTGGTAAAACACTAAAACAGAGTGAACGAACTTGGGGCATACTTTTAAGGGCAGAGTAGGTAGGATATCTCTTCAGGTCAGTTATCCTAAAAATAAGTCTCAAATTCAGTAGGCTTCTGAGCCTAAAGCAAGCTTAATTAAACTTAAAGGAAAGCCAAAATAAGCATTTAAAATGCTGGTTTGGTTCACATAAACCTGAGTAAGCCAAAATCTGGATTACTCTATTATGTATGGTTGTGGGGTTTGTTTTGTGAGCATTTTCCTGCACAGCTCAGATTCTCAGCATCCTTCTCTGTGTGTGGCTGTCTCTGAAAGAGGAGAGGAAGACACTTGAGGTTTTAATATGGGTGCTCAGAATATGCTTCAAGTCACCCTTTTTCATATCAGGCTGTGCTAGATGTATGTTTGTAGGGAGGAGGTGATACAATGATACTCTTTTGAGTATTTACTCAGGACTACACCTCTGCAGCTGTGTTCATGTCTGTGCCTTGGAAAAGGGCATAGTTCCCTGGGAGGGATTATAAAGCCTCACTTTGCAGAGCACATTTAATAGCAAGGCACAAGCCAGCCACATGTGGTTTTGTGGACCGAAAGCTTGTCATTTTTGAGGGAACTGAACCCTAGAGCCTGGCACTCTGGTGTTGGTTTTCGTCTGCTAAAATGTTAAGAAGCTCTACGTAACACATGTCTACATTGAGTTACCTTTCTCCCTTTCACTTCTTGATCAAAATGCTCGTTGCTTTACTTGTCTGTTAAGAAATGCTAAAAGCTTTGAAGAACTCTTGTGATGGATTTAAGTATCACTGAGACTAGTGGCTACCATGCCTTGCTGTGAGAGGAGTTATGCTCTCCAGCAGTCTGGGGCTCACTGAGTGTCATCACCTGAAGGTTGAACACAAATTTATCAGACTACAAAATTTAATGTGAGAGCAAGGGAAGAGTGGGTTTTAGAAGGTAGAGGAAGCAGAGTGGACCTGGGGTATATGAGTAAGACGATGAGTTAGGGGTCAGTGCAGTGTCAAGGGGATTGGGCCGCTCACTGTTACAGATCCTCTCAGTCTTGCCCAATTGATTTTATTTAATGATAGATAAAAAATGTTTTATACCTGGTTCTCTCAGTATCTCCTTTATCTGCAACCTCCAGCTGATGCAATCCCAAATAACGCATATTTGGTTCCAGTAGAGGTATCTAGCCTATTGTCTTGGCTGTGACAGTGCCCAGTGGCAGATGATTAGGAAGAGTATAAGAACAGAAAAAGTGACATATCATGTTGGTACTGTGGTGTAGTCAGTCTCCCAGCTCTAAGCAGCTCAGGGATTTCAACACCCAGAAACAATTCCTTTGTATTTATTGAACCTCAGTGGTGGTTTTTTGGTTTGTTTTAGGTTTCTCCCCCCCCCCCCCCCCCCCCCCAGAAGGAGTGTAATTTTATGTTCAATTTAAGGTTTTCAAGTAATATGATCACTCTGGTCCACAACAACCTGCACGAATCCTATGCTATATATGTGAAAGCATATTACCTCTAACTGGTTTTGAACCTGCCACTCACTGTCTGTCTGATCTGGTGTCCCCAGTCGTTGTACTGGAAGAAGAAAGGAGCAATAATTCTCTTTACCTGCTTTCTGCCATTCTTGTCTTTACAGGCCTTTATATAGTATCTCTCTTCTCCATGTTCCTAAACAGGAAAGTCATCACATTAGTCATTACTCATAGTGAAGCCAGGCCATACTCTGATTATTTTTGTTGCTTTTCCTCTCAACCTTTTCTAATTCTCCAGTGTCCTCTTTGGAATGAAAGGAGCATGTAGATAAAGCACAGGGTTATTAGTTGTTTGTTGTTTCGTTAGTTTTGGTGGGGTTTTTTTTTAATAGCAGCAAAATGTTCAGGCTGCTTTTATCCCATTCCTAGTAAGTGCTAACACTCAGTTTGCTGCGCTGGGCTGCTGGTTAGCAGGATTTCATCCTTAGGCCTTCAGTTGACTATCACTACTATAATTTTCCCCATGTCTATTGCTTTTCACTTAGACATCGAATTTCATTTTAATGTTAAGAAGTCCTTTTGGCATTCTTTTATCCTTGCAAACCATTGCCTTACTATTTAGCTTTTTCTTAGACCATCTATGAATATCTTGGTTGGCACAAATCATAGCACAGTTGTCTGTAGAATTCCCCTGATGATCTTATTAGATCTTATTATCTTATTATGATCTTTATAGTAGGAGGAAATTCTTCACTATGAGGGTGGCGAAGCACTGGAACAGATTGCCCAGGGAAGCTGTGGATGTGTCAGCCCTGGCAGTGTTCTAGGCCAGGTTGGACATGGCTTCAAACCTGATCTAGTGGAGGGTGTTCCTGCCCATGGCAGGGAAGTTGGAACTAGATGATTGTTAAAGGTCTCTTCCAGCCCAAACCATTCTATGATTCTGTGATCTTTCTCCATTAAGAACACTGCATTTGTAGTCCTGCTGTTGGCTTTGTTTTATCTAACTGGTTACTCTCCTGTGCAAGGACCTTTCCCGCTTACCCTGTGATACCTTGTTTTCAGAAGCTCTGATAAAGGACTCAATTAAGCCGGACCAAGCAGAATTTGGAAATCTGAGTAAACGGAGGTTATTTGGTGAGAAAGTCTGTTTGACTCAGACAAAGAGATAGTTTGTACATACTGCTATGCCATGCCTGGAGTTTTTTGTGTTCTTCTCTGGTGTAGGCACAGCAACAGGGTGGTGGGTGTCCCCTGGCATTCTTCCTCCCAAGAAAATTGCTGGTGGAGCTGGCTTCACCTGCCCTTGGCCCAAAACTGCTGTGTGATGTAGGGAAAGCTGCCTTAACTGCTATGAATGTTGGCTTTCCATACCTACAATATGAGAAATAAAATTTCCTACCTCACAGGTAAGGTGTAGTGCTCAAATTAGTAAGCAGCACAGTTCTGACTGGAGAGCCCTGGATGGAAAGAAACTGGGAAATGCAAAATATTGCAAATATTTGATCTAGTTCTACTTGAACATTAGTGTGACCCATGCTCCAAATTCACTTAAGTGTTCTTGAAAATACCACAACCGTTAGTAAACAGCCTGCATGGGGCTGGTTGCTGTGGTTGCTGGTCAGATGTCTGCATGGGGAGAAGGGGGCATCCCCACCATCAGCCTAGGTAAACCTCCAGAGTCCCTAAAGGAGGAAAACAGTGGCTTAAATGAAAAGATGGGTGGCAAACTTGCCAAACTAGCAACAATGCCAGTTGTCTGATACTCAAAGACGTGAAAGACTTTGGTGTTTGTGTCCAGTGTCACTGATACAGCTCTGGAAAATCTCAATGCTCTACTATTTTAAGGTTAATTCTAAAACTACTGATTTTCATTTACTGTACCTTGCAGGATTTAAGTAGAATATCACCATCCACATTTTTCACTAGCCAGGCAGAAACTATTTTAAAACTGTTCATGATGATATGCTGCTGACATGATTTTAAAAAGCCAACCGTATGGGAGCATTCCTTTTAAAACTAGACACAACATGGCATTGTAGGTTTTTTGCACACAGAAGAAAATAAACCTGGTCAAAATAGGTCAAACTTCATCCTTCCAGTGTGGAGAGCATCTATTTTAAGTGGAAGATGAGAAAGGAAATAGTAACTGTTACCCTGAAATGAAAAATGGGGCTGTTTATGTATTTAATTGGTCGGGGTTTGTAATGGGGCTTTGAATTCTGCTGCTGTCGGATCTTGTACTGCTGCTGTCAATCACGGGTTTTTCTCTTTCTTAAAAGACTCATGGTAAATTTATCTTGGATAGTTTCTTAGCAGGTGTTTCCTTGACGTTACGAATGTTCTAAATGAGAACCGTGCTCCACGTCCGGAGTTCTCAGCTGAAATCACACGGCAGCCTGACACGGGTGCTGGTGTGTTTACCCATCTGCGGCCACGCTGACAGGCGCTGGCGGGTCCCCGCCGCAGCCCGGCCTGGAAGCAGAACAGATGTTGGGGATTAGGGGGAAGGATTCGGGGAGGCCTTTGGCCTATGGGATCGCGGAAGTAATTCATTGTGGAGATGCAGACAAGGCCTGCTGGACCTGCGCTGAGGAGTCAGCTGAAATGGGTCTCGGCAGGCTTGAGTATCCGAATCAAAACCAAATGTTCTCCTGGTACCTTTTAATTAAAGGGAAAACATAAATCAGTGTAATAAAATAAAGTCAGTGCGCCAAATGGTAACAGTGTTCTTCCCAGCAAAGAAGCTGGCAATATGGGTGTCTTTAAAATAGTGCTACCTCATCTGCTATGGGTGGAAAGGCTTCCTGGTCTGCCTTGCTGGGAAGAGGTGTGGAAGCAGGAGGCAGCTGGGTTTACTGCCCTGGGACTGGGCATCCATCAGAGCCTCTTCCCCTTGGACTAGTGCTTGCGGTCGCTTTGTCATTTGTTGGTGTTTTATGATAAAGAGAATGTTTCCTGGGGGACTATCTGTCTTAACCTGTTAGGTGTGTCTCTGACTCATGTTTTTTAAATATCTTATGCTCAGAGATCAGTCATCTATGGGAAAATAGGGCTGGCACAAGTTGGCCAAGACTGAGTGGTGTAGAACTGCCATAGCATTAGGTGTCCCCTGCACACATCAAATACTGCACCACATATCCACGAGGCCTGTCAGGCATCTTTGTGGGCCAGGAAGCAAACTTTTGGCTGCAACTAATTTATTTATAGATTCAGAGCAGGCATCTGTAGCTGTGATTTGTGATGGGATGTGGAAAAGAGAATTTATGTGAATAGATACTATACTGTGCTGCTGTTGTGAAGATTTTGGTAAAAGGTAAAAAGGAAGAAGGAAGGGGCAGGGTGCACTCCAGGATTTGGCAAAAGGGTGTGGTGGGAATCATTGCAGATGTACTTTGTACATGATAGATCAAGGCACAAACACATGATGGCTGTATGAAGAGGTCATATGTGCTCAAGCAATGAAATAAACTGCTCTGGGAATGAAAATGAAGGAAAGAACCAAGGGTTTATGGGGGGGAAGTACTCATTTGTGGTAAGACTCCATTGATCTGAGTTGAAATGTAGTCATGTTAAAATAACCTGAAGTCTTTCAGGCCTTCAAGAGAGATAGTATGACAGTAAAGAAGACCTTGAGCTAACCGCATGCAGAATATGCTTTAAAACATAACCATGGAGTGAAGATAAAGCCCCAGGTGAATACGTAGTGGCTGAGCTAGTAAACTCCTCTTCCTGAAGAAATACAGCAAGGGGAAGTAATGACTGTTATCTGATGCAACTCAACCATTGCTATAACAGATTAAGAACAGATGAAGATCTATAAAATCGAGTTTACAGGACACAGTTTTGCAGAATGCAGAGCCCTCTCTGTGGAAATAATGTACTTTCAGCTGCTATTGACTTCAGTAAGAATTCAACCTGCTCATTGAGTTATAAGCCCATAGCCCAATTTGAAAAACTGGAAAATATCTACTTCTCTGAGCCTTGCAGTTACTACATCTAATTCATGCTATGTGGTTATCAGCCATTTTCTGGAATTCTTGAGCTGTTAAGGAATCTACAAAATATAAGACACAGCAAATAGTGTTATCTCAGTGTCTCAGATTATATCAGGAAATAAGTTAAAAACAAAGTATCTAAACCCAAAGCCATTTCCATTTGTGGGTTTCAGCTCAGCATCTCACTGAAAGCAGCAAACCATGTGCAGAGTCGCAGTACTTTGACAAGCTACCTGCAAGTGCAGGTGTCTACATGCCCCATCTAAATCACTAGCGCAGGGCTCTGGAGAACAGCAGTCTTGCTAAGGTCAACTTGTTTGCCAGATGTGGGGACAACATGCAGAATCTGAACTATTGACGAAAGTTTTGCCACTGGCCACTCCAGGTCTTTGTGTGTGCTGTAGAACCTGAGTTTTGATCAACAGCTTCAATTAGAGAACAAAATTGTTTAAATGGCTTAGGTGAGAGAATTAGATACCAAATTATGCTTACCTGAAGTATTTAATAATGCAGCTTTGTTAATATGGTTGCTGTTTTCTTTTTGTAATCCACTTTCTTAAAATGGGTCATGTGACATGAGGGAAGTGTTACATAATACTAACATTAAAAAAAAAAAAAAAGCTATTTTTTAATATACTACTTAAATGGCGGTTTAAAAAATTATTTTCAAAACACTCCAGTGAGGTTGACTGTGTTTTCTTTGTGTTCTGTGAGTTTAGGACACACGCCCAAATTCATACCGTGAAACCATGGCAGAGCTTGGAATAAGACCATGGTTCCTGAATGTGATTCTTCTGCTCGTTTTTAGAGCAGCTTTTTACTCAGGGATGCTTTTTTGCTAATACTGGGGAGGAGGGAGTACCCTGAAAACAAATGCAGTTTATGTGAGGAAGCCAGTGCTGCTGCAGCAGCACAGTTGGAAAATTTCAGCACACAAAGCCAGGAAATTCGAAGGTCTGACTCTTTTGTAGGTGTAACTTGGCAGGTTGTGCAAATATCTTATGTCTTTGCTGGCAAGGAATGGCTTCTGCTAAACACAGTTATTCACTTCGAGTTTTAAATTCAAAGGTGGGTTCTGTAAAGTTTAATTTTTTTCCCTTGCAGCTTTCATGATAGAGGCACAGTTATTAAATAAGGGCACAGCTACTATACAAGAGTGGTTACTATTAAAACCTGCACAGAAAAAGTTATAGGCACCAAACAAGTGTGGTTACATGCTTAACATGACTTCACAAGGAGACACATAATGTAAAGTATAAATTTCTTTTTATACGCAGAGTAGAAGTTTATACTGAAGTGCATGAAACAGTGAACAAGACAAACTGTTTCACTGCCGGTCTATCCAAGTCACTGTTTCAGATTTGCTTTGTTCTTTCTGTTCATGCCTGTGTTAGCTTAATTTGAGGGGGAAGAAGGGGAAAACTGCAAAGATTTAAAGAAAAAAATAGTCTGTAGGAGTGACTTTGCTTTCATACTGGGAAGCACACTCTGATATAGATTTTACTTGTGCTCAGGGAAGTTACAGCACCCTGGCAGGTTACCACCCATCAGCAGAGTAGACCCATGGGCCTCCTCTTCCACATCCTCAAATGTGAGTTCATCTTAAACTGAAGTACAGAAGAAGATTATATTGTGTTGTACAACTGTCTAACTGGAGACATCTCAGAAAACTCAAACTATCTTATGATTCAGAGTAGTATCAGGCTGGACTCAGGTGAGGCAAAATAAATCTTGGCTACCATCAGCAGTGTCCTCTGCTTCAGGTTTTTTTCCGAGATGTTCATGGTCCACAAGTGTAAAGGAAGGAATTTCTTTTATTCAATAATTTTAATTTATGCTGGGGGAGCTCAGAGTAATACAGAATTATATTTTTAGATTTTTTTTTTAACCAGGAAGAATAATTAGCACCTGGTACCGTTTACATAAAGATTTATGGAGGCATTTCATGCACTTAAAGGAGAAGGTTCTTTGGTTAATGAGATCTGTGCTTTCTAACAAAATTTCAGGAATCCACTTAGGTCCACCTGGAACATGATCTTACTATTAATTTTTAACCAACAGTCTTCTCCAGATGACTTTTACGTTCATTTACGTTTGTTGTCGAGCTTCATGTAACCAATAATGAAAAAGAAATTATAGGCTGCATGAAATTGCTTCAGAGTTTACACTGCTAGTGAACCATAAAATCAAATTAAAACATCATCTGATTAATTTTCTTAATTCTCTGCTATGAGACTAATAATGGAGAGTAAGATAGGCAGGCTCCTTGTTTAATTGGTAGTGTTGTATACTAATTAAGTAATGAGATACAGTATTTTTTTCTCAGGCAAGGATGCATATATAGAATATATTTTTAGTTAACATAAAACAGAGCTTATTAACACCCTTTGGGACACATTTGGCCGCAGATATATTGACTTATGTATCAAATATTAATTTCTGTAAATTACATTAAGAACTAGAATAAAAATAGGTTGCTAATTTGCTGTGTTACTCCATTATGGAAAACAAGTTCCTAAGAAGAAAATAAAAGGAAATAGAAAATATGAGGATTTCACTATGCTCCTGTGGAGTTACAGCTCTTAACTAGTTTCTCCAAAATTACAGTAGTGTATGTGAATTTGGATTGGGGGGTGGTTATTTGTTGGTTTAGTTTCTCCCCCCAGTACTAATTTTGCGGTTTATAGCTTTGGATTGCAAATTCCTGGATTTTTCTGGAAGAACTTCAGGTGATTTATCTTTTTCAAGTTACTATTATATTTTTCTGGGGTGTTTTGTGCTTTAGTTTGTATTTTCATGCTTTCTTTTAACCATCGCAACTAGCAGCTTCTGTAACGTAAAGCTTCTTGTTGGAGACCCATATCTTAAAATAACTTGGGTTTTACTAGGAATATGAGTATATATCTTACTGTGTTGGCCTTTTCTTTTCCTTGCTCAAAGTCCTGTTCCTGTTTTCCCTTCCTATGTTTAAATCCAGGTATTATGTTAAAATGAGCAATAGGCTTGATAACTATGTCATGGAAGCTAGACAGTGGATAGATTTCTTACTCTAGACTTCCGTATGGTTTTAAGTATGACTGACAAAATTAAGGAAAATGGGTAAAGTATCTGAGAGAGGTATCTGATTTTTTTTTTTTTTTTCTTTCCTCCTTCTACTGCTCTCAAGGGAATATGGTTGTATGAGTGGAGACTGGGAGAGGGAGGAAATAGGTTTGAGACTGGACCAATGTGTCATTGTGTTAAATCCAGCCAGCCAGTGAGGTCATTGTTTTCATCTGAGTCATTTTTTAATGAAAACTCTTACATTATGGAAAACATTGCACATCTTTATTTCAGACATGGAAATATCCAGCCAACCTTTCAGTGGTAGAGCTCCACTGATTTCATTTGAGGTACTCCTGACTCCCAGTGGTGTAAGCAGGAGGGGGAATCAAATGCTTCTGCCTCATTCTTTAACACTGTGCCAATAACCCAAAGGGGTTATTCTTTAGGCACATTTCCAGCCAAGATGCTTGTTGAAGGGGGAACTGGTAAACCTGTTGATCACACCTGTCAGCCCTGAATCTAGTAAATCTGTCAGCCTGGAGCTGGTACAGTTATATTGGGGGAAAAAGTTCTTAAGCTTTTTCATAAAATACCCTCCACTCATGTGGAGGTTAGATTATGTTCCACTGTGCACAGGGAATCCAATGCATTCTTGGATATTGATTATATTTCATACTTGGGCTCTAGTAGGCTCAGTCTGTGTCATATGATTTGATTGAGGGACTTGGGCAATCTTCCCAGCTCTGCAATTGATTTGTGTGACCATGAACAAGCCCTATCATCTGTTTGCACTGGGATTTTAATGTAGATGATGTTTAAGGTGGGTTTGGTACTTGTAGCACTTTAAGGGTCTTGTATAATACAGTAATTATAACAGAATTTGTGTATTTTGTACAGTAGAACAGCATGGAGTGGAGATACTGATCATTCCACATAAGCTAATAGAAGTAGTAGGAGGTTTTGACTGAATCTAGCAAATGCTGTTTTATCATGTAAAGTGGGAGAAAGCCATTGCTAGTTGATGCTTTCAGAATAATTTAAGAAAAACTCATTGGTCTATGACACAAAATCTTCCTGCTGTTGCATGGCATGTTCTCACACTGTTAGTATGTGGCAAGTCCTATGTCTCCTTAAGATCTATTCAGCCACTTGGTTTATAAGGATTTAATACTTTTGCCCTTTCAAGATTAAACTTCCAGGTCTTTTGAAAGAAGAAAACTACCCAGTGCACTGAAACATTCAGTCTTCAGATGCCCCAGCACATGCAGAGGGTGCACGGAGCACCCCTCTAAGGGAAAACAGGGCTCGGTAATGGTCTGCAGACTGTGTAAATGTATCACATATTTGCTGGGGAGTTTGCTCGGTGATATTGTTTATCTATGATAACTTTTTCATGCATGGAACCTGTTCCTCTTGCTACTCAAGTTAGGCTTCAAATTCAAACTCATGAACAGCATGAAAAATAAAACTGTAGCAAAGATGTCTAAGCTGTAATATCACTAAAAGTGCAATAATTTCAAGATTGGGGTAGAGTGTGTTTTACTTTCTACTGAAAATATTTCCTAGACCTTCAAAGCAGTTTCTGAATCAGCCCTATTGGATCTACAGAGCAGATGAAGGGCAATTTTTCTCAGGAATCTGGTAGTTTCCAGAGTAGGAACGTTGCTGTAATGTGTCCCAGTGTTGATGCCTGAGCTTCTCGTGGTGAATAATATATATTTGTCCATATCCCACGCCATCAGGTGAGGCACTGGGACTTCAAGATAAATGGAGTGGGATTGTTTGCCCAAGCTAGCAACACCCTGTTATCAGTAGGGGAATGGCTGAGACCAAGACCCTAGGAGTAGCACCTCAGAGTGATGGACTGAGGAAGGCTTTGAGGAAAACTGTCCTCACTGAGTAACATACATGCTTCTAAGTGACTTGCCTAACATGGGATGGGAGCAGTGACCAAAAGGAATTCCTTTGCCCCAGCTTTAGCCCTTCTCAAGTGGTGGGCTCAGACCAAGCCACTGGTCTAGAATTGAGGGAGGAGAGGTACTGGCAGAGATTTCTACCTAGTGCTCCTTGGTTGACCTTAAGGTGAGGTTAACTGCCTGCTGGTGATGCACTGGTTTCTGCTTTGGTTATTGAGGCAGTGCAGGTGGAGCAGCAGGGCCAAGGCTCCTACAGTCACTCTTGCAGTGTCATAAGTGTCTAGATCAATAGTATTTCAGTGCTGGCAGTGAACATTTTTTGTGCTGTTACCATATGTGAATCACAATAATCATGTGCCATCTCCTCTCTCTCTTTCCTTTTCTCTCTCTCCCCGCCTCTCTCTGTCTCCTCCTTTCCCAAGTGTTACCAAAGGTAGTGCCATACTATCACCCATGGGGTTTGATTAGTAGGGACTAAAGTGATCTGACTGTGCTCACCTGAGTGCAGGTTGGACTTGGATCCTCAGTGTATAAAGCTGGAATTGAATTAATGTGAAACCATGACTGAGCAGCTTACTGGGTCCTTTATGTATGCTTTGTGGAGAAAGCGCTGATAAGGATCCAGGCACACTTCCAGTAATCATTTTTGTTGCACTGTAAATATAAAGCCAGCTGTTTCTGTCGTGATCTTACACTTTTGCTGACCAATTTTTATCAGAGTTAGGATATTTGAGAAAATGAAGAAAACTTTTAGCATTCAAAATAGAAATTTAAACTTTGTCTTGCCTTTCTTGAATTGGATGATTGAGACACTTGTTTGGCTTGTTTGAATCATTTACTGGTCCCCAGTTGCTGTCTAACCATGCTGTGGTAAGAGTACCAAAAGAGTTTGGATGTCTGACTTCCCACCCCTGCACACCTCTGGCCTTGTTCTTCTGGGAAGTTGTTATTGAAAATGGTGGCACCACCTGTTGGTGGAACAGTAGAGCTATGAGTGATGCTTATTTGCATACTAAGAATAGTAAAATAGAGAAAAGAGGTTGAAATGTGTTCTATATTGCAATTTCAGGAGTTTTTTTAAACAGTCTATTCTCTATTTGATATGCTTTTGTAGAGCATGTCCTTGATTTAAAACAAACAAAAAACATGCCTCCCAAAAACCAAACCAAGCATAAACCCCAAAGACACAAAACCTTAACCTTGGCTTTCTAAACTAATAGTACAGAGCAGATCTTCCTAGTCATTCTGACTGGCCAGTACTATCGCTTTTTCAATGTTTAAAAGAATAAAAGTACCCACCCTTACAAAAGCAGTCTACAGGAGGTTAAAGGTATTGGGACCAAAAGTGTTTGCTCCTCAGTTGCGAAATAATTGGAGCAAAGTTTTTTCTTTCTTTTCTTGTTCCCCTTCTTTCCTTTTAACAAATATTATCACTCCTTTAAAATGAGTGATTGTACTGTGGTAACCTCATCAGTGCTTGCAAGGGGATCTACTGATGGCAGCAGTTTAAGCTGCAATGTCTTCAGCAGGAAGACTTGCTTTAGTCTCAAGTGGTTTTGGGGTGCCATGTGATTAATGGTTTCTGGTAGTTAGCTTTGGATGTGCTAGTCACTAATGTTTACATCAGCAGACAGAAGAAAAATTACTCAGTTGCATATTGTGGGCCTGTGTGATGACAGAGCTGGTCAAATTTTGAATTTGTTTAAAAAACAAACTATTTCTACTCCTCCTTTCTGTGACCTTCTTAAAAAGGAAAAATAAATATGGTGGTGATTCCTGTTTAGTAGTTCTGCTTTTCTTATCTGGGAAAGATAGCTGATAGCTGAAGGTTTTTATTCATTGAGACTGGGTATGGAAATGCTGTGTTTCACTGTAGATGCAGTACTGTCTTCACTGTTGTCATGAGTAGCTGAACAACTGGAATGGAGCACAGCAACAGCCATGAAGCCTGACAAAGGCTTTGTTGTGATATATAGGTATTCTTACTATAAATTCTGTTCATAACCTAACCCTCTATCCCATGGGTTGGGAATACCCTGAAAATACCATCTTAGGTGTCACCAGAACAATGTTGGGTGGGTTCCAGTGAATCCTCTGCTGAGGATCTCCCATCCTGTGAGCAGATGGCGTAACCCTGCCAGAGAGGAGGCAGAGTTCGGAGGCAGAGTTCAGAGGCAGAGCTGTGCATGCAAGACAAACCATCATGCAGCACAGCAGTCTTATCACTCCGAGAGGAAACTAGAGAGGAGCAGGGAAGAAACCTTCCATATGAGCTTAGGAATGGAGTGAAATCTTAGGGAGGGTTGTGTAGAAAAAGGCTTGCCAGTAGTAAAGTTAGTATCTGGCAGGGTTCAGATGAGATTAATAGTTTTAATGGTGCAGGTTTTGGACAGAATAATACTTGAATAAAATGCATAATTACAGGCAAAAAGGATGTGGTTTGAGGAAGGTTTTTTTGGTGTCGAGCTTAACATTTGGGATGTCCAAATTCACAGCTGTTGAGATGTCAACGTTTCTAACAACAACAATAGCATTTAAACTTCTATTGAGCACATAATCTGTTCTGAATTTTCCAAGTGTGTCAAGTTGCTTTCAGCTACAAAAGCAAAAAGTGGAACATAAAATATTTGAAGCAAAAATAGCAAAAAATGCATATAGAATCTTACAGCTCCTTTTAGCCTTTATTAGCACAGGCAATGGAAGGATGGTCAGTGGAAATGCTGATGTGATTAGACTCCTAGCGCTTGCAGGGTCACAGCCAAAGAAAAGCAAAGCATGAGGATAAATCTCATTATGTTTTGCCACTGTGTTATTACAGTTCAGCTTTTTGGCTAACAATAAAGTTATAATTTCCCTCTTATTCCTGTACATCCTTTTCCTTAAATAAGCATAGATCAAAACTGCCCATATGCTTCTGGCATTCTCATGTGAAAGTAGGCATAAAGGCTCACAAATAACTGAGAGCTGATTCTGGGGCTGGAATGTGTTTGCTTACTGTCTGTGTGGGTGGCAAAGTATTCATAAATGTTTTAGCACAGTCTAGCTTGCTCTTGGTTTCAGAACAAGATTTATCAGTGATCAGTCGGTCCAGCAACAGTGTGGAGGATTTAACATTCAAAAGTGAAAAATGCTTTTGGAAGTACTCACTACTTGGCAATCCAAGGGCAAGTTGCTGCTAAATATGTCTGAGTTGTGAGGTGGACAACTTTAGACAGAGATCAACACTGGGAAAAGGTGTTGGGTGCTACTGGTGGGCATCCTGACCATGCAATGTGACAGTTTTTCTCAGTTTTAAAGCTTTGCTGTAGTGAGTAGTGGAAGTTCCTTCTGTTGTGATCAACCATAGAAGGGCATAATTAGAAATTTGTGTTCTTGCAGTGTATTTCAAAGGCTAGTAGATGTTTTGTTTGGTTCCATGTTCTGCAGCTCAACTCTGTCTGTGAAATATCCCGACACTTCAGCCTTGTAGGCTGCTGCTTTCTTGTGTGATACAATAGAGGCACAGCTGAGCCAGTCAAGCCTGCGTTACGCTGGGGAGACAGCTGCTGTAGTGTGGTGTCCATGAGTATAGTCCTCCCTGACTTCAGCAACGCCGCACATGAACATTCATAGATATACATGTGTATTGTATGTGGCATACAAAATATTGAGAAGTAAAGGGTTTGGGAAAGGAATATGGCAGGGATATGGCAAGAGAGATAGGTGGTGAAGTTGTCTCAAGTCTTCCATGTAGCAAACCTGGGCCTTACTCACCATTAATTTATCTGTAAAAGATTCCGATGACCTAAAATAGAATTTCTGCAAATGGTGCTATATTTCAACTTACTTGTGTAACTAGGTATGTATGCCGGGACTTGCAGGGTTTCCAGATATCTTCCTTCTCAGATCTAATCAAGCTTTTTCTTCAAGCATTACAGCAATGAGAAAAACACAAATATAAAATTTGAGCTCTTTGTTTATAAAAAAAGCCATTTGTGGGACAGGAGTGTTTCCCACCCTGAGTTTGAGGCAGCAGTAGTTTGAACAGGAAGTGCTCTATTTAAGTGGAATATGACAAACATTTTAGTGAAAAATGTATTCTTTTTATCCACGTCAGTTTGATGTTGCTCAGAGATCTAGAACAGTGGGTAGAAAGAGAGAAAGCAAAAGGCACAAATGATGCACAAAAGTGCAAGCTAAATACACTTATGGTGCTCTTCATGACTGAAAATGTGTCTATCTGAATCCACAGATTAGTATCAGTGGAGGATTTAGTCAAAACACTTGATTTTTATTTTGGGCGGTTTTGGGGGGAAAATTTCTAAGGAATTTGAGATCATAAGGAATGATTGCAATGAGAAACGCCTTTGCTATTTGTTAATTATAGGCCTATCTTCTGTTAAGAGTTGATGAGACTTCCCTTACTACCAAATTTCAACATCACCCAGATCCCGGATGCAGTACCTGTTTCATGCCGTCATACTACCTTTTTGCTTGTAAACAGCCACTTAGCATGTCATGGCTTGAAAATACTCATGATTTATTTGTTCATTTCCTCACAGGCTGGAATGGTGTTGAGATGTGGATACTTCTGGTTTGGCTTGTTTCTCGTGCCCACTGCGTGCCTTGTTAAAGACGTGGCATGGACAGCGTAAGTCCTGAACCGGTCCTCTTGGTATTACAGGAATTATTCTGTAGGTACATGTTGTCCAGTCCAATATTGTTTTGTAAAGAACTACGAAACCTTCCAGTGAGTGCAAAGTGGTGATGCTCCTTTGGAAGATCTCTGAGCAAAGTGAAGTTGGAGCAGTTTCTCACATGCCAACGCAACCAGCATTATGAGAGAGTGAATAGTTAGTCCTGAATCTGAAGGAGGCAGCCTTGCCAGAGTAATGAAGGTTTGTTGTCGTACTATTATTTTTGTTGTCTACCCTTTTATTAAAGGCAAATTTAAATCAGACATCAGAGATTTCTTATTACTAAAAAGGAACAAGTAATTCGTTCAATTTGACTGAGGTTAGGTAGAAAGTAAAAACGTGGCACTCTAATCCATACCCAGTAAGCTCCCAGTTCTTTGTCTCTAGGTTCTCCTTCCACAGTGGGTCTTCCTAGACTTAACTGAGAGGTAAGCAATGCTCTGCACTCTGTGGCTGAAGTAAAGTCTTAATGATTCCTTCCCTGCCCAGAGAGGAGGAACAGCCCTTGTGAAATAAAAGCCTCTGTAATCCCCTTCTCTCAAAACTCTGTGGTTTCAAAGCATTGCAGAAAGCAAGCAGTTTCAAGAACTTTGATTTAAAGAGAAGCAACTTGCCTTCTCTACCATTGCAACTTGAAATGCAGAAGTGACATTTTTATTTAGAATTTCTGGTGTTTTATTCAGCTTGCTTTTAAGTTTCTTAGACACCAAAGCTTTCATCTTTTCCCATGGAAAGCTGTGTTACAACCAAGAAGGTTTTACTGCATGGATATGTAATAACCCTCTCCAAGGAAGATCCAGGGCATTCCAGCTCTGGGGCAGAAAGGCAGATCCTAGCTGGAATGAGGAGGGAGAATATAGGTTAGCTTGTCGCTTGACACAAAAGCTCAAAGTGAAAGCATTGTAACACATAACGCTTTGCTCCAGCAGTGAGCTGTCAGACAGCCAAGGAAGACTCTTAGAATCATAGAATCATTTAAGTTGGAAAAGACCTTTAAGATTGAGTCCAGCTGTAAACCTAACTCTGCCAAGTCCACCAGTCTTCTTTACAAAGAAATGCAGAAAGTACTGAAAAAGGCAGAAACTTTACCAATTGCAGCCACGTTTCTAACACCAGCATAAAAGGATAAACCAGCTGATATGCATATATCTGAAAATCTTTTTTTTTCTTCCTATGGGGTTGATAGCACAGCTACATTAAACTGGTAGTAGGCAAATCTACCAATCGTAAAATACTTCTTAAATGTTTTCTTATTTTCTTCCTGAGCTTAATTTTCACGAGCTACACTACTAAAATTAAAACTAGGTATCATAATATAAGATTTCTGTTCAGGCCAAACTATGATTTAATAGTCTAGCACACCAGAGGGGTTTTTGTTACACTAATTTAACTTCTCCAATTGAAAAATATTTTAAAATTTTATAGCTGAGGCCAAAATGTTTAAATTGAGATTCTTAGTTATGTCTATGACCTGCTTCTTAAGCTCTGAAAAAAAGAAATAAATCCTAGAATTAATTTAGTGTAACAGGCCTTGCTCCTGTGTCAGACATTATTTAAAATTACCTGCTTAGTAGTCACTGGGACTACTTTTGTGATTAAAGCTAAATAGGAGCTGGACTGTTTGCAGCATTTAGGGGTCAAATATATATTTAGTGTCCAAGATTACACTTTATTTTTTGAAATGTTTTCATGATAGCTGGATGTCCCGAAGTTGTCCTCTGTTCTTATCAGTTCTTGGCAAGAATGACTAGAGAATTGTAAATCAGGCCAGACCAAGGCAGGCTCATCCTCAGCTATTACTCATTTAAAACTCTGTTACTGACTCAGCCGGTTCTTTAATATTTCTTAGAGAAATATCAGCAACATAATCCTTCCAGTGGTTCAGACCAAGAATGTACAGAGATTGTGAAGCTCTCAAGACAAACATGCATGATTGATATACTAGATATTTTCCCAACAGATTTTAAACAGGAGGCTCCTATCAACATTAAGCAAAAAATCTGTTCTCTGAGCAGGACTTCTGTTGGGTTTTTTTTTAACCCATCACTGAAAAATTAATACCATTAACATTTTAACTAGGATAAATGAAATGACACAGCTATCAGCACTGCCATATGGAAGGAGTAAAGGTCTGTTTCCTTTCCAAGAGGCTTGCCATTCAAAACTTGAGCCCAAGGCCTCTGGAAATCAGCCGGCACATTTCTACAGCAGCGGTTACACCACATTGCTGTCTGTAATTCAGCAGAAACTCAGAATCTGGTTTTGGCCATAAAATTCCAGCAGCTCTGACTTCTCATGGTCATGGAATTATCCCTTTCAGTTTCCTTTGGACATGAAGCATATGTCTACAGGAAGAGCATCCATGTGACCCAAAAGGTACATGCCTAATTTCAGTACGAAATACTTCCAGAGAACCATAAATACGGTACAGCGTTTCTGTCTGGAAGAAGGTCAAAATGGATGGGAGAGTGTGTTTCAAACCCGCACAAATCTTTGTTTCTAAGCTGATGTGCTGCATCTGCTATCAAAACTTGTAATGCTGGAAGCAAGAGCTAGTTTTACATGTTCCCTTTGTTACACAGGCTGCAGCTGTCAACACACCTCTTATCTCCCATGTTCCCTGCAGCAACAGACTTTTCACTTCTTTTTTCTTCTTAAGCGAATCAAGGAAATGTGGAAAAGTCTCTTTTAAAAGAGAAGGAAGCTTATTATTAATACTTGGCTGCAATACCACATTGTTAACTTTGGTCCACTACCCTAAATTCAGTGGCTTGGTTTGGATTTGATTTTTGCCTTATAAAAGTCCCACTTGTGCTACGATTGAAATGAACAGAACTTTATAAGGTGAGTGCTTCCTTACAGTTGGCACACGTCACTTGAATACGTGTCACTGGTGCTAGGAAGTCTCAAAATAGCTGAGCTACTAAGCTATGTGGGAATCATAAAAACACAGAGTGTATTCCAGCAAAATCAGGCAACAGGGCAAGAATTTCTTAATAATTGGTGTCTCAGTACTTAGTGTTACAGTGAAAAATTTCCTGAGCCTTCCAATCATTACCCAAATCTTCGTGTACACTTTTACCATGGGGGAAGAGGCATATTGCATTTGCCAGCTCCACAGTGTAAATGAGAGAGGAGGTATGAGGAGCAATTCCCATCCTTGCACGTACTTGCAGTCCCTGGAGAAGAAGACTCCTAAAATGTTATTGAGTCTTATGAGCCAGAATAGAGGTTTGAGAAAAGTTTATGAATGTAACCGTGCTTCTCCCTGGCAGATTCTGGCCTCCTGAACACCCTAAATATCCTCCTAGGGCAGCAAAGTGAAGCTATGTATTTCCCTGGCTCAGAAGGGGAAGGGCCACCCAAATTACAAAGATAACCTTTGCCTGTTCTTATGGCCCATGGTCTTAATGTCCCAGTGTGTGAAGAAAAGGTGAGTTTGTCTTTATGTAATGCATCAAATTTCAGCTGAACAGTAACAGCAAATACAAGATCTCATCATTTATTAAGGACTGATCCTGCGTCTAGGGCCACTTGTAAAGTACAAGGTAAAACCTAAGACTTCCACCTGTATTTTTGTGTATCAAAAGTTAATAATGTGCTGTTGTGAAGTATCCAGTCCTGTTGCCAGCAGCCCATGGAGTATTTGCAGTTGACTTTGACAGCAGCAAGCCCAGACTCTGAGACAATTGTAATACCATATTTTAGTACGTGGATAGGCCAGCTCAGACTCTTTTTATAAATACTTAATTACTGAGTCTTCCATGGATGCTCTTGCTTCCAAGAGGAGTGACTCAATGCATAACAATTACCTGTGGGGTTGTTGTTGCTTTATGGATACACAGCCACAGCAGAGCCCATATGTTTCATCGTTTCACACTACTTAGAAAATACTTTAGTACCCACAGCTTCAGGACAACAGTATCTTCTCCGTATTGTGAACTATCAGTGCAATGCCTCCTTGTGCTGTGCTGCACTAATTGGACTTTGTAGGTCAGGCTTCATCCTGTTAAATTTTGAATTCAGTATTGTCTCTAAAGGAAAAGAAAAACATCTCTCATCTCTTATGGTGTATGGCAAGATAAACATAGAACCTTGGGAGAGATTGAATAACTTGTAGATTCCTGTGGGGAAAACTGATTATAAAGCATTTTCAAAGTTCCCAACATGCTCAGTCTTCAAGTTTTCAATATTAGGTATGGCCTTTTTTAAAGGTAAGAGATGAGTTCAAGGTCAAAATTTCAATGTATTTACTCAAATTAAAGAGTGTGCTAGTGAAGTCAGCTTTAAAGATTTCAAGAATAAATAGCTCAATTTTCCCTCTTAAATGCAGATGTGTTTTGAAAAGTAGTTTTCGTTTTAGCTTATCATTTTGACACATTTGGGGCCTAATTCAGCAACACAAAGACTCGAGGACTTGGATAACCTAGTGTTAATATCAAGGCACTGTCATCTAAAATAATATCAGCAAAGATTTTATGGTCTTTGTTTCTTATTCCCCATGGAAGGAGTAATAAGAGTCATGCTTTTTAAAAATAAATGCATCTTCATTATATTTTAATAACATATACACCAGTTATTATTTTTCTGCTAGAGGGAATTTGACATTGTTTTACATCATTGGTTAAAGATTATAGTATCCGCATGTGAGATTTTTGTAAAACTTAGAAAGAAATTTTTGCCATTTCAGAGTTGAAGAATATTATTTTAATGCCATGAAGTAAGTCGCGTCTCAGTGACTTGGCTCCATCTTGTTTTCAGGCTTATTGTGCAGTCACATGCAAATCAATATGATCTCATGGGATACTTGTCCTCCTTTAAGTGATAAAAAAGAGGAAGCTGATCAAAAACTGCCTGTTGGAGAAAGATCCCTGCGTTTTGTGTTATTGCTTTGTACATGTCAAGGCAGAGGGGGCTAAATTCTCTCCTTTATAATAATGTAATTTAGGTGTAATAGCGCTGGAGTAGTAGATGAAACTGGGGAAAAAAGGCCCAAATCTCTTCATGAGTAACATTGCTCTTCAAATCATGGTTGCACATGTGGTACATGGATTGTTCTTTGGATCCCCAAGCCGAGCAAACAGGACACAGCCAGTCTTGTTACTGTCACTTTGAAAGCTCAGTGGGAGGAGAAGTGCCTTTCCAAGTCATGTGAGATTGAGAAATGAAAATAAAGGGGCTTGAATGGCAATTATTATCTAAGACTCTCCTCAGGTTTTCAGGGCAGTGCCATGCATAGCTCAAAAGACAGAGTAGAATCATGTTTTACTGCCATGAATATTCAATGAATCCCAGCTCTTTTGTCTGAATGCCCGGGTCCTGAGCAATCCCACGGCAGTGGTGTCAGGTCTCCATAGTCCCATAGCTTTGCTGGTTGGTTGGATTCCGAGTGTTGTGTTGAAGCAGCCAAGCTGTGCTGAATTTGAAGTCCTTCGGATTTCTCATTTCTTACGTAATATTTCACAGGTATTGTGAACCTTAAGTGACACGCGTACGTTGTGCCTTATTTCCCAAATCCTTCAAGGGAAGGCCCTATGCCTCTCATCTGAGAAGTAAAATTGGGATTTTATAGCAAAGAAAATGTTCATATGGCTCTTACATTTTGTTTTTCTTTTTGTCTTTTCCTTGTGGTATAGGGCCAAGCATACCTACCATAAAACTTTGCTGGAGCAAGTTCAGGAGTTGGAGATGAAGACAAGAGAGCTGGGAAAAGCCATGCTTCGTGATAGTAATGGAAAGAGGTGGGACAAGTCTATGCTAATATTTAAAACAGGCTCTTTTGTCCTTTCCCCTCCCTATTTCTCATTTACCATTCAAATCTGATTCCAGACAGGGTAAGAAGGCTTCTATCCTATACTATTCATTTATTGTTGTTCCTTTTCATATATGTCTGTTGATCCCACCAATATCAGCTCTTTCAGTTTCATTTCCCGTGCATTATTGCTGTGAGGCTGTATTGGAAACTGCTACTCCGTCTGCTGCCTGGTAGCATATAATGCTATTACCTGGCTGCTGGACCAGGCTGGTTTTGAAAGACTGTTTTATGTCATCCAAAAAAAAAACCAACCCAATTAATCTGATGTCAGTGTCAGGTGAAGGAACTGTCTGCAACTCAGGATATGAAGACTGTAGCTAAAAGGAGAACAGCCTAATCCAATGTGCTCTACAGCTTCATTCAGTCTCACCTTGAGGGATTTTTTTATGCTTTTTCTTTTTTCCACTGCACCTTAAAGGCCCCTGCTTTAAGGGTTCTCAGTTTCTTGTTATGCCTCTCCCTTATATCCACACCATATGGACTTGAACATGTTGCTA